>NC_082362.1:7184498-7518426 GCF_027477595.1 Haemorhous mexicanus | reverse complement strand
TAGTCAGCCATCATTGCCCTGTGTCACATAATGAAGCAGCAGTCACAGTAATAACTCAAACAATAACCCCTCCAGATCTGGTGCTCTGTCAGTGCTGAACATTGTTACATTAGAGATCCCGAGTGAAACACAAGCAGAGGAGTCTCCATGTATCAAATGCAGACATACCCAACCCACATTTAAAAACTAATATTTTTTTTTAAAAATGTCCTGTTTCAAAATACCTGCTTGGTATCCAAATGAAATGAGAATGAAATGTGACTAGCACCCTTGTGACTGTTGTGTTGTATAACAAGATAAAAAGTGCTTGGGATTTGTGGATTGAGCTTTTTTTCATTTGTCTTCCAGAGGTCAAAGTCCACTGCAAGCAGTGACTGATACAGTTCCCTGTGTAAGTCAGGCTGGACTGCCTGTGCCTCAGGTTCTAACAGCAGGGGAGTTTGTGCAAGAGCACCTTGGTAGGTGTTTGTGTGGATTTCTCTGTGGTCCCTGTGATGATCCTAGGAAGCAGGAGGAGATCCAGAATTGTCTAAAAGCCAGGAATCTTTGAAATCCCAGAGAAGTAATAATGAGCGATGTGGCTGAACCTGCTAGCCTGCTTCCCATTCTGCTTCTTGTATGTGTCCAAGAAGCTGCCTCCAGTTGATACAATTGCACCCTAGTAAACAATTTTGCATGCAGCTATGGGCAGCAGATGTTACTCATGCCTGTGTGAACACTTCAGTGTTTTTACAACAGGGATGATTGAGTCCTGTTAGACAATGGATGTACCCACCAGAAGTCCCACTGGTTACAGCCATTCTGTTACAGCTTGCTCAAAACACTTTGAAGGATGGTCACGCCATCCTTCTTTGGCCACTCAAGGGGATTGACTCACAAATATGAGCAAAATAAAATTAGATGGCTTAAGTGGCTGCAACCCCAGCTGTGTCCCCACTGCCCAATTCCCAGAAGGTCATCCCTGTAGCCAGGCTGGCTGTGGAAGGCAACTCCTGAGCTGCTGTAGTGACAGCCCATTCTTCAGGGTGTTAATATTTGTCTGGCTCCTCTGTGAAACAGTTTAGGATGCTTAACCAGAATAAAAATGTGCACTTTATCATCTGAAGAATTATTTTTTAGTTTAATTTCTCAAATGGGCTCTGAGAAGTAGCAGTGTTGCTGTGAGGGCAGGGCAGAGAGATGACCTTCCCTTTTGGGAGCAGCCATTACGTCAGTTTTGCTGCCTCACAAAACTATACCCTGTGGTTATTTTTGGTGCTAGACTGCCTTAATTTTCTGGAGAGTGAATGAAGGATTAGCATAGTATGCTTATGACATTTGGAAACTAAGGTTTCAGGAAAAAAAAAATCATAATTCAGCGTGTGCTAAAATGGAAATGCTTAAATTGCTAGGGATGGGAAAGATGAGTAAAACATGATTTTTTTAATAATTTTTACAATTCAGCTAGGGGGTTAAATCCTTTTTTAATTTGTTGGGTTTTGCTGCTTTTTAAGACCTCTAACCCAATGCCTACTATCCAGCTGCCTCTAGAGAGAGAAGTCTTTAAAGAGACCAGCTTTGTACCTATAAATAATGTACACAGCAGTGTACAAAAATGGAGTCAAGGAGAAGCTCCTCCTTACCTGAATGTAACTGCAGCAGCTCTGTGAGAATAGCTGTGGTCAGGCTGTGAGCAGCACTCATACCCTGTCATCCATCTTGGCTAAACTGCTTCTAATTCTGAGATTCCATCACTTGAATATCAACTGGTAAATCCCAACTGCCTTGTACTCAAACACATTAGATGCCAGCAGCCAAACGTGGCAAGGTTTGAACAGTGTGGTTATAATCCTACTTGGAACTAAAGGTCTGCTAGAGTGCTTTGTTAAGTTGGATGTGTTGGAACATGGAGAATTTCTCAACTCTGAAACCCTCCTATAAATGAAAACACTGTGGCAAAAAAATGTAAATACATGCCACACATATTTTGTGTCAGAGCCCTTCCCAATATCTATAAATATGGTAATTTTGGTGTTTCCCAGTTTTGAGTTTTAAACAGGAGACAGACACATGAAATATTACAAAGCAAGCATTTTATTTTTTTCATGGATTAATTTTATAATTTCACTTTTAACTTACCTGAAAACAATTAATGGAAACTAAATGTAGTGTTTTAAAGAGGATTCCCTTTGAAAGGAAATAATTTGTTCTTGAAAAAATAACTTCAATAGCTTCTCAGTTTAACTGCATTTTAATATGAATACAAAACTCATCCCAGGTCAGACTCTTCAGGAAAACTTTCTCATGATTCCTGTAGCAGTTGATTCATTCCTTGCTGCCTTAATTTTGCAGTTTTAAATGGCAGGTTCTCTGCAAAGCCATCCACTTCAAAGCTTCATAAAACAGAGCTTTGAATAAATTACTGAGTTAGAAATTACACTGGTTGTGCCCAGCTTTGTGCCTGGATGTGGGAATACTTGGCACTGGGTGTGGAATTCCAAGGAAAATTGCCTCTTTGCTGGCTTGCCAAAGAGCAATAAGAAGGAAAACTGCTGCAGATGAGCAGACACGGAAATCTCCAGCTTCCCTTTCCAGAGAACACATCCTGAAGAACTGCTGAATATTAATATTATAACTGGTGCAACACTGGGCAAACAGTGGGATTAACAGGAACTCCTACTTCTGGAGGGGACGTGTCCCACCTGGTCACGGGGCAGCACTGCCTGCTGGAATTACTCTTACCTTTAAAATGCATCCCTGAGGATGCAATGTGGAATCAGTGGGAAGTGGGGAAGGCCCACCATGTGTGGACACACCATGTTGGGGTGTGGGATGCCCATGCTTCATGAGGCCCAGGCTGTATTATTTGGGATTTTTTTTCTCTCTTTTGCAAGCTTTAGATAATATAATACTGATAACAAGATACTTCTAAGCAGTGCCATAGTTGTTTTGTCTTAGACAGCCCACCTTCCTCTGTATTCAGATTTCTGGTCTGTGTGTGGAGATGATTTGTCTATAATTGTTTGCTTTCTTCAGAGTCTTTTGAAGTTTAAATCTTCAAGCCAGCTCCCTATATTAAAAATAAATTCTTCCAAGCCACCAATAAAATGTCAGCTGTGATTAAAGCCCGACTCCTCATTTTAAGACTTGTCTCCTAAGCACTGTGAGGTCACTCAATGAGTCAGCGTTTGAAAGGACCAGGACCGTTATTGTTTGGGTAAAGCCCAAAGTTCATCATTGCTTGCTTAAATGGTTTCATCACGTTTTAAATGGCTTTGCATTGTGCTGAAAGAAATGTAAACTGCAGGAATGATTTGGCAGAGAACTCGTGATATTTCAGGCACCTCAAATCTTGAAAAAACCCTCTGTATTAATATCGAAGTTGGTATTTCTGGTAAGGAAAAGCTTTACCTCCTGTGTAGTAAAGAGGAGGGTGAAGTGGGAAGCTCTGTCTGAGGTATAAACTTTCAACTGTGTTCTCTTAAAATAAAGTTTGGGAACTGTAAAATCTCCAGACAAGGGCTCTTGTACAGTGCCAAAGTCTGATAGGGCTTTTCTAGACACATGAACTTCATTAATTTTGTTCATTAAAATAACAAAGAAATAGAACAGAGGATTAAGCTGCAAGGAAAAGCCTTGAGAAGCGAGTCCATACTATTTTCAGGACTATCTCCTGTTTATATTACACACATTAATTGTAAGAGTCTCTAATTACATGAACGCATTTTATTTTGTCACTTTTCCTCCCTGTTTGCTGCAGTGTACACTCTTGCGACTATTTGGAGGCAATTAATCACACCAAAGCAGCAAATAACTTGGAGCAGGACTCTGCCTCTCTCTCCAGCCTGTGTCAGTCGTGGGTCTCCCCATTCTCGCTGCCCTTTTCCTACGTTCCTAATTAACTCCTGCCTCAGTTCCTCACTGATCCATACAACCCAAAACCCTTTGTCTCAGTGCTGTCTGGAGAATTGGACCTTGGTTTTGAGGAGGAATCCCGGAACAGCAGTTGAATGTCTTGCCCTCCTGCAGTGGAGGCTGGCTGGAGCAGGGGAGGGAATTGAGATCATTTAGCTGCCACCACCCCCCTCGGAACATGCTGAAGTGGGGATAATCAGAGATTGAAATTGTTTGAAATATGTTGCAAATTCTGTCAAGTTTCAAGAGTTCTCCTCCTTACACTCTCGGGCTTCCCCATCAACCTTTGATTTTTGTTAAGCATCAGTTAAATCTCCGGTGCTTCTCTGGGAGGTGGACAGGTGCATTTGTTGAGCCCACCTTTCCCGGGCCGGCTGGGTGCTGAGCACGCCCGGTGGCGGGTCCGTGCGGGGAGCGGCGGGTCCGCCCGGGCGGCTGCGGGTGGAGCCCTGGAGCCGGGTGAGCTCCGGCTGCCGCGGGAGCGCTGCAGCTCGGCCCGGCAAGCGATTCGGGGCGCTGCTGCTGCTGGGAGCCCGGCCGCTCACGGTGCTCACATCCCTGCCCAGATCCCCTCCGCTGGGGCTGTTCCAGTCCTCTTCCCCTGCCCCGGGGCGCGGTTTACCCGCTTCATGAGGGCAGAGCGCGGCTTTGCGGCATCCCGGGCAGCCCTCCTCCCGGTGACCCTGCGGTGAAACCCCCCCGGGGCCGCACGCCGCTCCCCGCCGGTTATGGATCGCTCCAACGGCGAGGCCCGGGGACGGAGGCGGCTCCGCCGTGGCCGCTCATTCTGGCTCTGCCGCGCTAACACGGGGAGGGGGCGAAGCGCGCTCGTCCCTGGCAGCCTCACCTGCCGCTGTCCCGGGGAGGGGGCGGCCGGGCGGGTCCGCGCTGGCCAGGCCGGCTCTCCCCCAGCCGCGGTGCGGCGGGGCGGGGCGGGGGGCGGGCGCGGCGGCGCCGCTCGCTGATTGCAGGGCGGGCGCTGCCAGTCCGCCGCCTCCCCCGCGCCAGCCGCGTCCCCGCGCCGGAGCCGCACGGCCCAGCAGCGAGCGCCCAGCCCGGCCCGGCCCCGCCAGCCGCCCCCCATGGAGGAGCAGCCCCACCACCACCATCACCACCACCACTATTACTACTACGGGCACCACCACCACCACCCGCAGAGCGCCTACCTGCCGCCGCCCGACGGCCGAGCCCAGCCTAAGCCGCCGCTCCGCCACGAGCACAAGCACGGCGGCCCGCAGCACACGGAGGCGCCGAAGCGGAGACCAGGTTGGAGCGGGCAGCGGGACGGGGCCTGTGACCTTTGCGGGGCGGCGGCGGGGCCCCCCTTCTCTTCCTCCTCCTCCTCCTCCGCCGCCGCCTCCCCCGGCCCGGCTCGAAGCTTCTCCGCCGCGCTGGGGCCGCTTCCTGTCCGCCATGTTGGGGCTGCGGGAGCCGCGGGCCCGCCGGCACCGCCGCCCGCCGGCACGTGGGGCCGGGCCGCGTTGCCCCCGCCGGCCGGGCCCCGGGGGCGCGGGGGGGCGCGGGGGGCGGCCGAGCGATTGATGAGCGCCAGGATCAATGAGTCAGAGCAGGCGGAGGGGCCCGGCCCCGCCGGCGGCGGCGGGAGGCGGCGCGGCCCTGCCCGGCCCAGGGCGCTCGGCCGCCTCCTCCTCGCCCGGGCCGGGGCTGCGGCCCCCGGGCCGTGCCGAGCCGCCGCTGGCCGGGCGGCAGCGCCGCAGAGGCGGCGGCCGGTTAGCGGCGCGGGGGGAGCCGATCCCGGGCAAGGCCGGAGCCCCCGTCGCGTTCCTGGGGGCTCCCCGGCTCCAGCAATCCCTCTGGGGGGGTTTCTGCGGGGTCAGAGCGAGTGCGTGGCCGCCAGCCGGTCGGAGTGCCGCGTACATTTTTTTTTTTCCTTCTCTTGAATTTTCCTTTTACATAACGAGGCGGGAGGTGGGAGGGGGCCTGGTAGCAACAGAGCGGGGTCGGCAGTGCCCCATGTGCAGCCTGGGCAGGCAGGGAGGGACCTGATCGGGCACACGCTAAAATAAGTTACCGAGCAAAAATAAGTTGAGAAGTCATTTCACTGTTTGCAGCGTGCCCAGGGTTTTAATATGTGCCTAGGCTGGCACCCCTCCCTTCCCGGCTCTGAAACGGTTTGTGAGCTTGCCAGATCCTCTTCACCTGTTCTTCTTACCGTCCTGGTTTTTTTCCTCTCCCCTAAATTTTGGTTGCTGCACCTCCGTGTCCAGGCCAAGGCCAGCTGTGCCAAATGTTGATTTGGAGAAAACTCAGGCAGCTGAGCTGTGAATGCTTGAGAATTGGAACTAGAAACTGCTGACACACTGACTTACTGAAATGGATTTTGTTCTTCATTTTATTCTTTCACTCCTCATCTGCAATGGTCTTATGACCACTCTTATTGTTTTGTTTCATTAACAAGTGGTGTCAGAAGTCTTGAGTCATACAAGGTCAGCTGTAACACTGCTCTTGTGAGGGCTTCCTCTTCATGCCATTCTGAAATACTTAATTTCAGAGGATCCCACCGTTCTAGTTGTCTCTGGGGTGAAGTATTTATGGTTAATTTTCTTAACAACATATTTGAAAGTTATAGTGGAAGTTGTGGTGGTTACAGATACTTGCATGTAGTAAAATCCTTTTTGATCCCCCTCGGCAAACTCAGTTGTGGAATTTCAGTAAAGATTCCTACAAGGATTCTTGTGTTCCCGACTTGCACAGAACTTGAGCTGTTACATCTGCCAGACATCTGAGGCTCCAGGATGTGAGGGTAACAATGATTTTTTAGTTACAGCAGTTAATTTCATCAACATCAGCAACAACAAAAACATTCTTCTTCCAAGCTGGAGTTATGCCCGCTCCAGTTGTTGAGGGACTCCCTCTCTGTGCTGACTCCGTGCCACCGTGGCTGCAGATGGAGCCTTAGGTGGGTCAGTGGCTGTGGGGGATGTGAGGCTTTCCAGCCTCGGGAAGGAGGACGGATGAGTCAGAGGAGCAGCGGGTGCAGGAGGGATCCCTCTGCAGCTGGAGTGTGTTTGTGGAGCGGGGCACTGTGTGCTCTCCCCGGCTCCACTGGGGCTCCAGGGCTTCTCTTGGGGCTTTAGCCAGGGTCCTCGAAAGCAGCAGCCTCTGGCCAGAGATGTTTAAAAAGGAAAAAGCAAAGAGGAAGTTGGTGTGGTTCAGTGTGGACTGTGCTGGGCTTCCAGCTCTGCTTGAATTGCACTCCCAGAACCATGAGACCTGGAAGTGAACTTAGAAGGAAAGAGGAAAGCTCAATCTACAGCACAATCTCATGGTTTTGTGAGTTGAAACCCCCAGAAAATGCTTTATTTCTTGGGTCTCAGGCTCATACCAGCTCTCCTGGGGACTCTGAAATACAGTGGGGAGCAGACCCGCTGCTGGTGGCAGCAGAAGGGCCCTTGCAGGGGTGCATTTCTTAGTTCTGTCACCTTTTCAGTGCTCAGGAGCATGTGCAGGGAGGTGCTGATCACTATCCTGAAATGCAGTGAGGAGATGTGGCCACATTTTCTTCCCTCCATCTTCCAGGTGGACTTGCACGTGTCCTTTTGGAAATACTGTGCTTTTTTTTTCTCACCCTTAACTGAGATGGCATTTGGGAGAAGGGTGGGAAGGAGGACTGCTGGTGTTGCAGGCCCAGGAGCTGATGGAGATGGTAGGAGTTGTCCCTTGTTCACAGTGTGTATCCTGAACCTCCTCAGATCTTTTCACAAAGGCAGTGGATCCCGCTGTCTTGAAGCATCCTGAGAATTAATTTTTTCCTCTCTGTGACCTGGAAATAGTAGCTGATGAAATAGCTTTCCAGCTTGCCAGTGATCTTCAGTACAGTATATTTTCCTGGCATAGCATCTGTATTTTCTTTTGCTTTGTTATGTTATCTGTATGTCACTCAGTTATGCAGGAGGCAGTCATGGCTGGTCCTTCCTGCTTAGCCCTTCTTGCTGTGGGTTCCAGCAAATAAATTTATGCAGCTTTACCTCAGAGACTAGATATTTTCCTATTTTAAATTGTCTGCATGAGGAAACTGGATATGTTTGGGGCTGACTACAGCTTTCTGCAATGACAAGTCTAACATTTCACATTCTAATTCTTGCCTTTTGCTGTTTTTGGCTTCCCTCTAGGCTACGGAGAGCTAAATGGTAACGCAGGAGAACGAGAAGTGTCACTGAAGGGCCTGTGCTCTGATGAAGCCACCGCCCCAGGATCCAGGGTACCCAATGGCAGCCAGCAGCTCGTAGATTCTAATGTCACCCCAAAGCAGACTGTGAAGGCCAGTGCTTTGGGGAAAGCTGGAATCAAAACCAAGAATTTCATCCAGAAAAATAGCATGGACAAAAAGAATGAGAAGTCCTACGAAAACAAACACAGAGAAAACCAGTCCTCAGACAAGCCAGAGGGAGTGTCTATTCCAAACGGCGTGGTGACCAATAATTCCAGCTACATCACAAATGGCTACGTAGGCAAAGGGGCCGATAACGATGGTAGTGGCTCCGAGAGTGGATATACTACACCTAAAAAACGGAAAGGCAGGCGCAACAGTGCCAAGGGCTGTGAGAACTTGAATCTAGTACAGGACAAAATAATGCAGCAGGAGGTCAACGCACCAACCTTGAAACAGGAACTTGAGAGTTTCAAGCCTGATTATAGTGAACAAAAGGGGAACCGAATTGAAAATACTAAGCCTGTTTGGAAATACGAGGCTGGGGCTGGTGGAGCAGGCAGGGGAAAGCCTGGGCTCGGGGATGTACCACGGAAAAATTCTGATGCCAAACCTGGGATTAGCAGCAAGAAGTTTGATGACCGGCCCAAAGGGAAGCACGCATCATCGGCTACGTCTAAAGAGGACTCATGGACCTTATTTAAACCACCCCCAGTTTTTCCAGTGGACAATAGCAGTGCTAAAATAGTTCCCAAAATTAGTTATGCAAGTAAAGTTAAAGAAAACCTCAACAAAGCAGCTCAAACTCCATCCACGTCATCCTCATCGTCTTCATCGTCTGCTGGGGAAACTCAGGCCCAGACATCAAGTCGACTGTCCCAAGTCCCCATGTCTGCTATGAAATCTGTCACTTCTGCCAGCTTCTCCAACGGGCCGATCCTTGCTGGAACCGATGGAAGTGTGTATTCCCCAGGGGCCCAGCCACTGCTCTCCACTGCTGCTAGTACTGTACCATCGACCTCCTCCTCCGAGTCTGTACCCCAGGACATGAGTACAACTTCGACAGCCCTCGAACAAAAGAAATCTGGCCTTTTTATCTACCCTTCAAATATGCAAACTGTGCTCCTGGGGACAGCGCAAGTCGATTTCCCTTCACAGACGAATCAGCAGAACCTGGGGGATATCTTCCAGAATCAGTGGGGCTTGTCTTTCATAAACGAGCCCAGTGCTGGACCTGAAACCGTTGTGGGGAAATCTGCAGATAATCAGTTAATGGAAGTGACATTTCAAGGGGAATATCCTGCCACTTTGGTTTCACAGTGTCCTGAAATCATTCCCTCAGGAACTGAACAACCTGTGTTTCCTAAGGCTTATGAGCTGGATAAACGGACTAGCCCTCAAATTCTTAGTGCTGTTCTTAAGCCTGGGACTGCTGTTGAGGGTGGTGTCTTAGCTTTGGAGTCGCATCACACAGGTGACCTACAAAAGGCAGACACCGGTAGCCAAGGTGCTTTAGTGTTTCTTTCAAAAGACTATGAAGTAGAGAATCCTCTGGCCTCTCCTACGAACAATTTGCTAGCCTCCGCCAAAGAACAGAGGTACCAGAGAGGCCTAGAAAGGAAAGATAGCTGGGGTTCTTTTGACCTGAGGGCTGCTATTCTATATCACACTAAAGGTAATGGCTTAACTTGCTGCCTAAGGGCGTTCTCTTCTTTTTTTTTTTTTTCCTTTTATTTTTAGTAGTTCAATATTCTAACATGGTATGTTCCTTCCAGCGATTCTCATTGTTTTTAAAATGACCCTTTTCTTTGCTTGCATATCCTCTCCTGGCAATAACGGTCTGGGGAAGTTACTCAAAGGGTTGTTTAATTAACGTTAAGAGGTATTTGTTTCCCTGTTCCCGAGGACAAGCATGAGTGATGTTGAGAGAGATGATACTTAGCAGGTCCTCAGGAAGCCACTGAGCATTGGAAGGAGTTAAATGTGTGGTTTCAGCTGCTCTGTTCCAGCTGTACTAGGTGATATTCTGTCACTGTGAAGGCATCATAGTCTGTACTCACACCTCTGCCACCAGAGTGTTGCAGCTTCTCCCCTGGGCAGATCAGACCATGAAATCGTGGCTTTGAAGGAAAAAGAAATTATTCCTATGACTTTAGGTGTGATTTATTTTTTTAAGTGTGCCCCACACACCCTTTTTCCCTGCCCTTGAGTATTATGGCAACAGCAAGACCAGTCTTTTCTTATCAGCTTCTCTGGGAGCTGCAGATTGAATTCTCTCCTTGTCTTTGTAGGCCACATCTTTCAGATGATTTTATTGCTTTCATGGAGTCCTTTGTAGTCCAGCTCCCTTTTTTCCTGGGTTTTTTTTTTTTTTTTTTTTTTTTTTTTTGAGATTGAAATGACTCAAACACGATACAGACACTTTAAAATGGGAACGAAGAGAGGGAAGCCTGTGGCATGGCTTGCTTTCTGCTTTAGCCTCAGCCCCAGAAGCTCTGAGGACTTGAGGCAGTTTTTGGCTTTTGGTGCTGGCTCAGTGATAGCAGGAGCCTGGCTGGGTGTTCCCTTTTGTCACAGTGTTATTTACTCACTCTTGGCCAACACTAGGGCAGTTCCTTTTTCTGACCCCCTTCCCTCTCCCTGCACCCTCTACCCTGAAGGGAGCAAGGCGATCATGCTTTTTTTGTTTAATATTCCACATGTATGTAGGGATAATGTCTTGCTCCCCTCTGCAGAGGGTGCCTACTTGGCTTTGGCAAATTTGGTGTTTTCACCCACTGCAAAGTTCTTGAGTTACCACTTTACAAACTCTGTATGGCATAAACTCGAATGCCTTCCTGTAACATTAACAAGCCCAGTCATTTAAAAATAATAACTCCAAATATTTTTTCCAGGTCATCTCTCTCTCAAGATGTTAACATTTCAAGCTCCAGTATTTTTGAGAACAGTGTTCATCAATTGATTTATCTGGGTCCTCTCCCTTCTGCTCAGTTTATTCCAGCATCAAAGCAGGCTTTCTAGTCTCACTTTTTGTATCTGCTTGCAGTTTAAATCCCAGCTTCCCATCAGAAAGCATAACATGGAAGAAAATCCTCGGTGATCTTTTTCTTAATTTTGCAAATATTCCCTAGACTTCTGTTTGCCTCTCTGTTGTCTGCCTGAACTTGTGGAGAAGCAGTTGTGCTGCCAGCAAGGCTCATCAGCTCTCTCCCATTCTCACTTGCTGTGAAAGGCAGACCTCAGTGAAACAATAGGAACAACAGGAAAATAAAGAACACTCCCATCCCATGTCCTCTCAAGGAGGTGTTAACTTCAAAGCCTGGCTGCGTTGAGCTCTTCTAAACACAGGAGTTAATTACATTTGTTGGCAAGAATGGCCACTTAAAGCACCCGTTAAAATACTGTTCTCTGCTCTTCTTCTGCATGTGAATGGTCTTGCTTTGAGCATCCAGAGCAAACGCCCTGGTGATGGCCTGGGGATACCCGATCCTGCCCCAGCACTCATCTCTGCTAATTTCTTTTTCACGTTATGTATGTGCCATCTTCAGGGTGTTACTTTGGGGTAAAAGATGATGGCTATTACTAATCAGCATTGTCATTAATGCAGTGATGGGGTGCTCCTAACACCTTGGGCTTGTCTTTCTCCTATTTAGTGTTCAAAAGCTTTACAAAGCAAGAGACCAGGCCCGGTCTTAGTAACGATGGTGGGTATTGCATTTCATCCTTGGGGTGAGATGGGTTAAGGGATATTTGGAGGAAAGGTGCCTCCTGTCCTCTCCATGGTCGTGGTCCTGCACCAGAGCCACCGTGGCTGTGAAATGCCTCAGAAGCAGAACTGCGGGTGTGTTTGCAGGACAGCAGTGCAGGGGTTAATTCCCACACTGTGCTCTCCGTTTATCTTGGGCTCTTTTCCTGAGGTCCAGCTCCAAGCCTCTGCCGTAGGAAAAGAGCTTTTTCACTCTGTTCCTTTTCACGAGCTGCCTTTTCCTCCTTGCTGGGGAGAGCCTGTGGGTTTGCCTGGGTCTGTGTTAGGGCATTCGGGGCACTCGGGCCCTCAGACTGTTTGGTTTTGATTTTGAGAATCTCGTGAACTTCTCCCTCTCAGATTGATCTGTTTGCTGTTGAGCAAAGTCTCGGTAGTTTGATCTTTGCATCTGCCCTGCCCTTGGGGTTATGAACACAAAGAGAAACGATCACAGGACAAGGACAGGGGTGAGTGTGGAGCACTCTGGGGTGCTGGTGTGTTCCCTACCCTGAGCTCCATGTGCAGTGTTTTAGTGCAAGGATGAAGCTCTGGGGGTTGCAGAGAAGAATGAGCTGTAGTGGGAGTGGTTGCAGTGCTTTGAATGTCACAAACGTGCACACTCTTTCTTGCAGTGTTTGTGCCTGCAATTGTGACCAGGTTGTGTGGATCCTCATCCTGGACTGTAAATTTCTCTGGGAAAGCCTCCAGCTTAGTCAGTAGCTTTGTTCCAGCAAACCAGGCTTTCCTGTGCGTGGTTTGCCCAGCAACTGCACAGGACATTATAAACTGTAATTGCTTCACAGCTTCCCTGTGGAAAGATGGATAGAGGAGGTGGCACCCAGAGAGAACTGGCTCTGGTACAGTGCTCCTGTAACTCACCACGGTGTCCCTGAGTGCTGGCAGGGCTGGGTGGCTGCAGAGCACAGCGAGGTCCTGGTGGAGGATTCCTGTGTTCCTTTGCCTGTACCCTGACTGCTTTTTCTCTAGGAGTCTGAGCACTGGGAACATTTAGGCAAGGATTATGATGCACTCTCTTCTTCTGGGAAGCTTTTGCTGTTGGTTTCATTGTACCCCTGCTACAAGCCTTGCTTCTTTCTTTTTTCCCCCCTCTCTGTTTAAAGGGCAGAAAGACTCCCTTGATCATCTGGTCTGCCTGAGTGTAAAACACGATCCTTCAATGTGGCTGCCTTCACTGACAGCCCATGCTGCCTGCAGTTTGTGGTGGTGCCTTGAAACGCTCAGGAATGACAGATCTGATTTACCAAGGGAGATCTGATTTAGCTTAGCACTGGTGGGCTTGCTCTGGATGTGCTTGGAGACAGGGATGGGCTTCACATGGGAGACTGGAAAGCCCAGGAAGGAGTAGTGCTCTCATTTCAAGTCATTGTCCCCTATCTAGGTTAGAAGTTGAACTTCTGCCTTGGTGTGGCATTGCCAAAATCCTTATCTTTTTGAGGTAAAACTGATTCTTGCAGATATTTTGGTCCTTCAGATAAGGAAGGCTGAGTATATGTCAGCTTTGCTTGCATCAAAATCAGCATCTTACTGCTTTAGTCCTTTTAAAGACAGCTGGATGAAGCACTTCATATCAGAATAATTGTCAACACTTTGGAGAATTTTGTCATTTTCAGGCAATTGCAGTCTTCAGGCCAGGCTGTCACTAACACTGAGCTCCACTTTGTGGTGGGAAGCTCAATAATTTGCTTGTCCTGAGTTAAAAAGCAAATAATTGAGGCCTCCAGCTCAGCTGCACAGCAGCGAAGGCCACATGGGTAGAGGAGAGGGAACTGCAGAGTTTCCCTTGTTCTTGCCCCTGAATTTCTGCATGTACTGCTGCTTTGTTCCTACTCAGCACCTCAGTTGCAGCAGCAGCATCTCTGCTTGCATGAAGAAGCAGGAGAGCAGCATGGAAAATAGAGCAAGGCAGCGTGGGCCAGCCAGGAGTGGCGTTCGCCGGAATGGTGAACTGGGTCAGAAGAAATAGCAGAGCTGTGAATTCAGCAATTTTCATCCTTTACATCGGGGGGTGGGGGGGAAGCCTTGGTTTCCCATCCCCCCCCATGGTGGGAAGGGGTTAGAGCTCGCTCTGTTGGTTATGGCCTTGTGGGGTTTGAGCTGTGGGGCAAGAGCTGATTTAATTCTCCTTCCAGTCCCTGCTCTTTCCAGTTGTCAGGATGAGTACAGTGTGTGCTGTAGAGCCATGAGTCTCCACAGCATGGAATACTTACTTTTTGCTTTGTTTCCAGGGAAATCCCTATACTTAATCATTGTCCTGCAGGTACAAACAGCCAACTTCAGACAAAAATGGTCCCTTGTTATTTCTTTACTGTTGTATTTTAGGGACAATTTTGGGATTTATAAGGACAGTGAAGTAGTAGCATGGCATTGTGCAGACACTTCTGTTAGTAGGGGCTGCCTCTCTAGCAAGGAAAATGTATGGAGAAGTGCCTGTCTTAGCAAGTTATTTCAGAAACACTTTTTTCTCCTCCAAGGTTATGTACCAGTCCTGCTGTAAAGTTTATTGACCTATGAGGAATCCCAGCACAATTCACCAGAGTATGCCTTAGTCTTTTCCTGACATCAAAGCTTTCCTCCAGTGGCCCTTTGTTTCAGTGATAGTCCCCAGAAAAAGTGGTTTAGGTGGATGTGGCTGGGACTGCCTGCCCCAGGAAGTCCCTCAGCAAACCACAGAGCCTGAAGGCTGTGAAGAATCCAGCTAATTGTAAAAAAAATATCCTGGTAAATGAGATGTTGGAAGGGGCACAGGAGGTGACCTAGTTCTGCCCCTGGCTTGGAGCAGGGCTGGCTTTGATGCTGGGTTGTGCAAGGGTTTGTTGGTGGCATTTTCTCCAGCTGGGGTGGAGTCCACTCGAGAAGAAAGTTTGCTGTTTCCCCAGCCACACATCTGGTTTTGGGAATGGTGGCTCCTGTTGGGCAGGTCTTTAGAAAGCAGCTGTTTTGGGGCAGTATCTGAGAGACTGGACTTGGGCTGATGGTGAGGATACCCCTGTTCTCATGCAGGGTGAGCAGCTGTAGGAGTCCTTTGCCTAAACTCACTCTGGAAGCTTTATCCAGGGAAAAGAAGCTCAAGAGCTCTTTGAGCTCAAAGAAGGAGGGCTGAAAGCAGGCTTGGGGCTTCTTGCATGCCCAGTTCTTGGGGGCTGTCCTTCCTTCTACTTGGCTGGAGCCAGGCATTGGGCAGCAGTGGCTCTGCTGAGCTGCCTGTCCACCAGGTCAGTCACCAAGTCACCCTGTGACAGTGGCCATGCATTTGTCACAGTGCCTTTTGTCAGTCACAGGGGATCACAGGAGCTGGCAGGCAAACTTAACTGTATTACCAAGTAAAGCAGGATAAATTATACAATTCCTTTTTAAGATTGAAAAAACCCATTTTTTCCCTAGTTTTGTATTGCAGTTAGCCTAGGACTTAGTTTCTCTTCCCTTGTGAAGTTGTTTCACTTGGTCAGTGTGCTTTAACCTGTGCCATCCCCTGTCCCTCTGCTGCCAGGTGGAGGGGAGGACCTTGCTCTGCTGGTGGCAGGTGACATTTAGTAAAAGCTGTTATTGCATTGTTTGCTGATGGTCTTTATTTTTGTAGCTTGGTCCTGCTGAGCATCTGCCAGCCAGTGTGTCCAGGTGTCAGGGATGTCCAGGACACTTTACACCACCTTCCCTTTCTGAAGGAGAGGGGAAATTGAAGTCTGAAAAGGCTGTAGGTGTGTTAGATTTTTTTGAAACAGAGTTTTGTCAACTCTGTTGTTTTTTGGTGTGTTCTTAACAGTATCTCTGTCTGTAGGTCTGTATATCTGTTTGTCTTATTGTCAGATACTCTTAATACATGGGGTTCACACTCTTGTGGTGCCCAGAGGAGTTAAGGCCAAATGAGGTGCACCAGACAATGGTCTGTGCATGGGGATATGGTGGTGGGTGGTGCTTCAGCTCTGCCTTGTATTTCATGATCAAGCATTGCTCTAATGTGCAGGAACCAGCAACTGGAGGGTAGTTTTCTGTCCCCTGCCTTTGGGGAAAGCTGTTAAAATGGGAGATGTTCTTTAGCTGTTAGGAAATGATGCATCAAACTGTGCTGAATGGAAAACTCACTCCACAGGAGGTAATTTTAGTAGCTGGTTCATTTTACTTCAGGGGAATCTGCATCTGGCAGCTGAGGGAGGCAGTCCCTTGCCAGCCTGCTTCTGTCCCTGGGGTGTTAGAGGCTGGCTACTATTCCCAAAGCACTTTGCACTTCTATTGGGGAGCCCTAAGTGTTGCTGTTACTATCCTGATGCAAAAATAACAGACCTCGTAAAATTTTGTCAGGGCCTTCCTTACAAAAGGTTTAATTGTGCAAGGAAGGCTGGCAATATTTATTTGCATGCAATTTCCTGCCCCAGGGAGCTGAGGATTGTAGGGGACAAAGGACAGATGAAGGGTTGGAGAAGGGAGGCGATTGATGGAGGTGACACTTGGCACACATCGTGCTGAGGCCGTGGGGTTTGTAGGGCTTTTTCTTCTTCCTTTGCTCTGCTGGTTAGTTTACTTAATGCCTTGTTTTGTGCTTTACTGCACATCCCATGTGGCCTGATAATCTCTTATCATTCCCTTTTCCTAGCCCCTACCAAAGTCCTGTCACCCTTTCTGGCAGAAAAGAGACTGGAAAGTGGTTCTTGAAAGATTATGTTCCAACTAATACCTATTTTCTATAATTTTGTCTATTAAACTTGGGCACAGGGTACACTCAGCATCTTAAAAAATATTCTAGCTCACAAAATTCCAACATGATAGCAGCTCAAAGTAGTTATTTTGAATGGTTCTCTAAAGATGCATCTTTGTTTGGGGGATATTTTAAAGGGAAGAGTCTTCTGTTTCACACTGTTAATGAAAAGAACATTTAACTTTGCTGCTATTTCTTAGGTAAACAAAAGCATGTGCACTTCCAGGGAGAACTGGGAAGGGTTTGTCTTTAGCCCACAAACATGTAGAGGTGAACTATGGGAAGACCTGCGAGCCAGGTGTGTGGAGCATCACACCTTGCTCCTGTGTGTTGGCAGCAGCTCTGCAGAGATGTTCTCACAGCAGCCCTTGCCTGGTGCCTCAGCACACGCATGCTGGGAACCATGTGCAGCTCACTGTGTCCAGCACTTCTCATTTCACACTCACTAAGCATCAACTTGTAAAAATCATCTCTCCAGGCTCCTTGTTGAGGCTGTAATGTGCAAAACAGCGTTGGAGTCAGAGTAGTAAAGCCTGAAGTTAGATTGTGATATGTAGGACTGGTGAGTGGTGATGACATTTCTGATGCTCAGCTTGGCTCTCTGACCCTTAAGACCACATTACAGCTATCCCTTTGCCTTTTATTGCTGGATTATTCATGTCAAATTTGTGTTGTCCTGTGGGCTGGGGCTGTGCTGCTGGGGGGAGGGGGTTGGCTCTATTTGAAAGCCCCAGCACAACTGCCACACTTGGAAAATTAAAGTGTGTTTGGAGTGGTCTCTAATGGCAGCATCAATCTGCATAATAACAGTGATCTCCTTTTGCCTCCACAGAAATGGAAGCGGTTTGGAATTTGCAGAAGCAAGGTAAGGATGTTGGAAGGGATAAATGAACCAAATTGCTCTGTCTGTTGGGAGGGGGAATGAATGAGAGCAGGTTGTCTCTGTGTCTGGAGATGCCTGGGTTCAGTTCTTTGGCTCCTGTGGTTTGTAGTCTGGATTTATCTCTGTTTCAGATTGCTGAAAGTCAGGACAAAAAGCTTTGCTGTAATGGTGAGCTGCTTGGAGAGAAGCAGCGTCTCTAAAAGAGCAATAAACCCAGTATCAAATTAGATCTAATGACTCTTCCTTATGTGTATACAAAATTGCTTTCTATTTCTGGTGTTGGGTGTCGCATCCAGTAATAAGTTCTAAATTCTGGTGTATCCCCACAAGTCACCTGAGAGGAGATTTTTTTTGTGGGAAGAGCAGTATGTGGAGACCTGTGTGCTGCTGTGGGGAGCAGGCTCTGCTCTGGGGGAGCCAGCCTGGCCCTGGGGTGGCTTGGCAGGAGGGGACATCCAAAGGAAATATCTGTTAACAGCCAAGTACTTTGTGTTTATTTTCAGCCACATGTCCTGAAAGTAGCTTGTCCAAAACTTAGAATTCTGCTTCCTTTCCAGATCCCAAAAGGATAATCACTTATGATGAAGCCATGGATCGCCCGGATCAATGAAGGTAGCAAGACAAGACTGCCTGTTATAACCTTTCTGCAGCATTTGTGCTGTTCGTGGGGGACAAAAAGGCTTTTATGCTCCTTCTAAATCTTCAGTGCAGCAGAGGAACCATAACTAGAATCACAGGATAATATATACAAATATATATATAGTTATTTAAAAATGGCAACTGAAAGTAATTAGACTTCTTAAGGAATCTGAAAATTTATTTCAACGAGACTACACACGTGATTATTTAATCTCCGGTACTGAATAGATTTTTTTTTTTTTCGTTTTTGTTTTGTTTTGTTTTTGTTCAAAGAGTGAATGCAAGTGATTAAGGAATACAGACTCAATTACAAGCCCGGTTTCAAAGTTCCTGCTGTCGTCTACATGGGCAACAGCAACCCACTGGAGAGGCATTTCCACTTGACAAGGTTTCTGTTTCTTGTTCTGTGACTGTAGTGACACACTAATCACAGGGAAATCAGGATGAATCACCATCCTTCATCTCCTCTTTCCCTTCCACCTCCCCTGTTTGCTTTTTTTTTTTTTTTCTTTTTTTCTGATTTGTTTTCCATTGAATGCTGGAGAAACGCCTTGAAGTTTGCAGAGTTTCTTTTTTTTATTTCAGAGAATTATAATCCGCATGTTTTGTCAGGAGTAAAGCAGCAATCCTATGCTGGTGATATTGTCTTAAAAGGATCATTCTGCTGAGGGAAAGATGGTAACACTGCAGTTCTAGGATGCATGGTGAAGTCACACAGTTGACCTGGCTCCTGTTACACGTTGGACTATTGCAACTGAAGAGTTATTTCATTTTAAAAGACAACATGGAATAATAAGCAATCTGTTTAGGCATTTAATATGGAGAAAAAAAACAAAAAAAACCAAAAAAAACCCCACTGTTCCCACAGTTTAATGCCATTGTATTACTGGGAGCAAGAAAAAAAAAAGACAAAAAAAAAAATCTTCTGCTTTCAACTGTAGGTGCTTCATATTTGCTCTGTCTGTCTCCTAACACTAAATGTGCTGGATTTTTTTCCCATTTTCATTGGAAAACTGAAGAGGAATTGAGTTCTGCTAACTTTCACCCTTCTTGAATTATTTTTTCTCTTAAAAAATTTTCAAAACAACAAAAAAAAAAAGAAAAAAGTTAAAAAAAAAAAGAAAAAAATGGGAATTTGAATCCTTTTCAATTTGTCCATAGAATGCCAATGGCTGGGCTTCCTGCCCCTTGGAAATGCTCTTTTATATTTTAATGCAGTCTGTGTATTTCCGGGCTCTGCTTCTAATTATCTCTTAATAAAAATATATTTTATTACAAAAATAAATGGAGGACTTAGGAATGAAAATAATAATTAAAAAAAAAAAAAAAATAATCCCAGGGAAAGGAAAGCTTCCTAGCAGTGGTAGGGAAGGCTGAGCAGAGTGCAGGCTCCAGCTGTGTAACCCCTCTGTCCCATTGCAGCTTGTGTCATGTGTCCCAATCATCTGGGGGTTGGGTAGTTTTTCTGGGGTTTTTTTTAAAAGTTCACAGGGTCCAGTGCAAGAGTGAGAAATGAATAAAGCAGAAATGGGTTTATTGGCCAGACCCAGCTCCCCATGTACCTAATCCTGGCTCTCCAAATCAGCAGCAGTTGGTGTCTCCATAAATGAGACTGGACCCTCTGGGGCATTAGGAGGAATAGCTAAACTCAAAATTTTGGAGGACCCTTTGTGCTTAGATCTGTCCATCTGTCCATTGAGCTGCTGTCCAGTCACCAGAGGGTCCCGCAGGGCTCCATCCTCAGCCCATTTCTCTCCAACATCTCATTAACAACCTGAGTTCAGGACTCAAAGACATACTAATTCTGCTGACACACTAAACTGGGAGGAACTTCTGACACCCTCAAGGGCAGAGAGCCCTCAACAAATTAGAGATGGGCAATCACCAACTGTATGGAGTTTAACAAGGGTGAGTGTCAGATTCTGCACCTGGGATGGCAGCCCTGGATGGACTGGGAGGCTGGAGAGCAGCACCATGGAAAGGGAGCTGGGGGTCCTGGTCTGTGGCCCTTTGGATCTAAGTCAGGGGGCTCAGCAATGTCCTGGGGGGCACCAGGCCCAGCAGGACCTGCCCTGCTCTGCTCTGCACTGGTGCAGCCTCACATCGAGTTCTTGGGGCAATTCTGGGCACCACAACATAAAAAAGACTCCTATTGGAGAGCATCCCAAGGAGGCCATGAGGCTGGGGAAGGGTCTGGAGGGGAAGCCTTATGAGATGACTTGGTTTGTGGAGACTTGAGGGGAGAACATCCTCCCAAGGGGCAGCAGGGAGGCAGGTACCAATCTCTTCACTCACATGACCAGTGACAGGGAATAGCCTTAAGCTGAGTCAGGGGAGGATTAGGTTGGATAGCAGGAAAAGGTTTTTCACTCAGAGGGTGGTTGAGCACTGGAACAGGCTCCCCAAGGAAGTGGTCACAGCACCAAACTTGACTGAGTTCAAGAAGAGCTTGGACAATGCTTTCAGACACAGGGTGGGATTCTTGGGGTGTCCTGCACAGGGCCAGCAGTTGGACTCGATCCTGATGGGTCTCTTCCAACTCAGAGTATTCTATGATTCTATCGCTTTCTTCTTTTTTTTTTTTTTTTTAGTAGGACTATGTAGCATGTGGTTTTTTTAATTGTTTTTATACGTTTAATAAGATTGTTCCTGAATGAGACACTTGAGTTCATGGTGGGACAATGAAACTGAAATTCTGTACCTTGTGTAAGACGTTCGCTTTCTGCCACGCTTAAACATTTGACTATGGATTGCCTACTCCATTTGATGTATCCAAAGCTATATAGTATAATACTGAGTGTGATACTATATAGTCATCATGTATTGTATCAGTCCAGGTTCAGAAATGTGTGGTTGGCCAGTTAGTTCTGTTTCACCTATAAACTTGTACCACCTCTGCAGGTGTGTGTAACTTTGAGATGCATAACATGTTTACAGATGTGCCCAACATCTAGTCCTCCAACGTTCCTGTTTTTAATTCTGTTGAGTCTCCCAACTGCTTGCCAAAAGTTGGAATTGCCTCCATCTCCACTGTTGAAGAGCTGGGGTGTTCCTGAGCTTTAAAGTGTTGAACAAACTGGATAGTGGAGCTGGGAAAATGAAGGTAGAAGAAATGTTCTTTTTCCTCTTTTATCATTATTATTATTATTATCTTTAAAAAGTTGAAGGCTGATAGCAAAGTTTCCAGTTTGTTTTACTGGCTTTAAGGCTCTGCTGTGTATTTATTTGCCTTGTGTAGTCACTTGTCGCCTTAAGGGCTGGGTTCCATTAAAAAAAGATAAAAAAGAAAAGAAAAAAAAAGAAAAAAAATACAAAACCACCCTGTTTTGCTTCCCTGGGGTCTGTGCTGTCCTGTACCCCTGCCCCAGGTCCGTGCTTGGGGCGATGCAGGAGTTGAGCAGCGCTGACCCTGCGCCTCTAGAAAGGTCTGAGTCTTGCTGAATATTTGAGGACTCTGATCTTGGCCTAGTCCAGTCTGTCACATGACTAGCGAAGGAAATGCTGAGAGGAGCTCGGTTCAGCCATGGGTTGGGCTGGATTCCCCCTGATGCTCATCTCTGTGGCTTTGCCTCGCCAGCGGGACCCATCCAGAAACACCCTCGGCAGCACCTTCTCTGCTGTATTTCTGACCATCCTCTGTTCAGATGTCTGTCTGTCTGTCTCCATGAGCTCCACGGCGTGTGCTCAGCGCTAAGCAGTTAGGAATTCCTCTCTCTGAGCTCCTGTAGCTCTGGCTCCCTGGTGTTTCTGGGATAGACTATTGCCTAGAGCCAGGCAGGACCATGGAAGGAATTTCCTCGTGCTGTCGTGTAACTCACCCTGTCGCTGTCTGCAGTCCTCCCCAAGTCCTCACACAATTCTTAACTGAGCACTTATTAAAAATATCTTAAGATTTAATCTGTTTTCTGATTATTTTTGTGTAAACTTATAAAAAAAAAACCAAAAAAGAAAAAAAAAACTGAAATTGAGCTGTGACTAATTTAGCACATTGAAATAACGATAAGGTGTTACTGATAAGTCTCATGTTTTGTTTTGTTTTGTTTGACTCAGAGTATTAGTACTGTAGCATAAACCAAATACAGCCTGGGAAGGGGAGCAGCAGCCTCCTGTCCTGGGTGTGCACCCGAGGGTGTCTGTGGGGGCGAGGAGCCGGCCGTGCGTGTGCGAGCATCTGACTTGTGAGGAGAGCGAGCGTGTATTTATTTGTGCCATTGTTTGCATTACACTGAGTAAAGAAAGTTTTAAAACAAAACCTTCAGTATGTCTAGTATTGGAAAGCAGCACTAAGGGTGAGATCATGACTATTTTTTTTATTAGCTATGAAGATACTAATTCAGGTTAAGGCTTCTCTCTCGTTTCTGTTCCCGTTGTGAGTCCCTTTCCTCTGGTTCCCTTTCCAAGCTGTCTGTTTATTGGAGTGAGGATTCCTGCACAGGCAGGGCTTGTCTCCTTTCTCATCTGGTCATTCCCCACCTCTCCTCCTCTGCCAGCAGGTTCTTTTGGGTGTGTCTTGTACAGGGTCTTGTGTAATAGAGGCTGGAGCATGTAGTGCCAGCCAGATCCAGCTTGGGATCTGCTTGCTGTTGGTGGATCATGGAGTTTTCATGTGCTCCAAGAGGTGCTTTAACAACTGCTTCATGATAATGGTTTGGGGCCATCAGTCTCTGCTCTTTCTCACTCCACCCATTTGGTGGATTGGCAAAGCAATGGCTTTCAAGCTTTGCCTGGAGTTTGGTTTTAGTTTAAACCCACCTCAATCCTCCTCAAACCTGGTAGAAATCTCCTGTCTCTTTGACCAGTCGGTAGCTCCAGGGCATGGATTCTGTCACTAACCCACTTCAAACCTTTCTGAGCTAGTAAATCCCACTTTTTGCCTTTCATAGCTGCTGTGGACTTCTTTGAAATGTAGAAAGAAACCCAATTCTCACTAGGTTGTGAGTCCAGCACCTGGGAGTGGGTGATGGGTGAGCCAGCTAGCTAAATGGAAAGGAAAATTGCTTCCTGCTAGGAAAAAAATAGGAAAAAAAAGAGCTGGAAGTTGTGCTCCCAGTTGTGTGTGTAATTAGTGCTTTCACCTTCAAGAGAGTGTTACAATAACACCATAGTGTCCTTTCCCAAGTGGCCAGTGGGTGACCTCAGGGACATCTGGGAGTGATGGCGTTCACAGCCAGAACTGCTGGTAGTTTTCCTGTGTGTCCAGGTTTTGATCTTGATTCAGTAAATTGCTATGGTGTCCCAAGCTTTCAGGAGTCTTGTCCTCTCATCCCTAGAAGGCTTTTCTGTCTGTCCATCTGTGATGATTTGTTTTTCTTAGAGAGGCTGTTTAGAAGGGAGCTGGTTAGGTTGGGAGGGGAGAGAACAAGGATTGACCCACTTCAAAGCTGCTGCACGTTTTCACACTGGTGTGTAAGGCAGGAGAAGGGCTGGTGTGGTGGAGTAGCCAAGAAACCCAGAGTAATTCTGGCTTTGGCCACCACCAGAGTGTTTTTCCATGTGGGAAAAGCCTAGTGCACACAGCTGGGAAGCAGGAACCAGGGCTGGTGGGAAGGAGATCTCGATGTGCTGCCTTCCAGGGATTACAGAGCTTTAGAGGTTTGCCCAGTACATGTTATACCCCAGGGTCAGGCTGGCTCCTCTGTCCTGCCCAAGATCCTCTAAAGCAGCAGGAGAGTGGAGCTGTGGATGTCTGGGGAGGTAAAAGAGCCCTGTGGTGGCCTCATGTCCTGGGCATGAGCCCACTCCCTGTGCTGGGACTGGAGCAAGAGTCCTGCCTGTGCCCTCACCTGAGCTGGATTTTTCTTGACTGTTAATCAGAAAGCTTCATATGTGTCCAGAGCTCTAAAGCCATTTTGTAAGATAGCAGTGTCCCTTTTCTACAGCCTTATTAAAGAGTAGAAGATCTTTAAAAAGAAGAAAAGAAGCAAACAAAAAAAAGAATTGCTCATTTCTTTCTGTGGTATGAAATTTGTGTACTGCGAACTTCTGAACATTTAGCAAAAATACAACTTACAGTTTTCTTAAAAAAAAAAAAAAAACAAAAAAATCCCCAGCCTGTCTGCTTTCCATACGGTCTTTCCTCAGGTGCTAAATAAGGGTTCCAAAAATGGATACTGCTTTAGGAGTTTCTGCTTTATTCTTAAAATACGTATTTTTTTGCTTAGGTGTTGTAAAGATATTTTAACAAGAATGTTTTTTTTTTTAATGTAAATAAGATTGTGTCTTTAATTTTTGTTTTATATCCTTTTTGTCCATATTGAATAGTCTAATTTTCATTTTTGAGAAGGACCCTCTTATGCCCTTCCCTGAAGACATTTCATTAAGTGTTGCTGCATTTAAGAACGAATCTACAACTGTTCATTGTCTTGGATTAATGCTGATGCTGCTGCTATAAGTAACCCTGAAAATCAAGAATGTGTGATGCACTTTTGTTTTTCGTTTTTGTTGTTTTGTTTTTTTAACATGACCATGTAGTTCCTCTGCAGATAGCTGAACCCTCCTGTAACACAGCCACTAACTGGGGGAGTGTAGGAACTGGGGGAGCTGGGGTGTAGGACAGGGGTGGACCTGATTTTGGTGCTGACCTATGGGAATTTCTATGCAAACGCAAGCAAAGGAGAACTCTTTAACTTGAGAGAACACTGTGCTTTTTTATTTTTTATTATTTCTTTTTCTTTTTCTCTCCTTCCTTTTCTCAAGCTGCTATTGGAAGGGTAGTGCAAATCCCTGAGGTTTTCAACTTCTCCTTCCTCCGTGGCTGGTGGTGCAGGAAAGGTGCCTGAGTAACTTGTAAGGTAGAAAAACCTCAGTCAGCTCTTGTCTCGTCTCTGGTTTTAATATATTTGTTTTCTATTTGAATTTATCTATAGAAGGAAATTGCTCATCTCTAAAAAAGCTCTTTTGAATGCTTTGTCTCAATGTGAAGTTAACCAGCAGTATTAAGGATTGCATGGCCTCCGTCCTGCCCTTATCCCAGTGCTTGGGACCCACCAGCTCCTTCTCCACCTGGGGAGCACTTGGATGTTTTCCAAGAAAAAAGTGAGATGAAGCCATCCACCCAGCCAAAACCTTCCAGTAAAAGGCTTAGGGAGCAGTGGAGGGAGATCTCACTGCATCAAGGCGCTGCCGTGAGGCACAGGCAGGTCCAGAACCTCTTTTCTTTATGGGTCACACCTGGGCCATGGTGGGGAATGTGCACCCGGGAGGAGGAGTTTACTGGAGGGGGAAAAGGGATTTTACTTGACTATTTATAGAAGATCCTTTAGGAATACAAAGTACCTCTCTGCAAAGTGGGGGAAGAGTAAGGAAGGTCTAAAGTCGTGTAGGAAAAACACTTGGGGATTACAACTGCCTGGAAAATAGTCTACAAATACATAGGCCAGAGCTTTCTGCCTGTTTAGTTAGTTTTTTCTTTTTCAGACAGCGTTTGCTCTTTTGCACACCGAGGTGTTTGTGTGCACATCTGACTCAATGTGCCTTGCATGTGTGCTTAGTCTTTCTGGAGAGAGGTGGTGGGGTGTGAGCTGGGGACGTGGCCGCGAGGGCCACTCCCCATCCACAGTCAAGGGTTCCTTCGTGTCCCAGTGACCCTTGGGATCAAAATGAGACCTGGACTCCAGCTTGTGTTGTGGCTGTCTTAGTTTGGGGATGATGTCCTGTGCAGTGGCACCTGTGACTTCGGAGGGGAGTGGGAGAGAGAGAAGGAAAAGCTGCTTTGCTCTTCTGCAGACAAAAAATCAGCATTGCCACGGTTCACCTGCAGAGCCAAAACAAGCCGAGGTCTGGAACCAGCTTTGCTGGAGTTCAGGCTCTCTGTGGCACCATGATCCCATTATCCCGGGGATTTATTCCCTGCCAGGTTGTGGTTCTTGTTTCTGTGGGGTTTACAAGTTTTTTTTTGTAAAGGAGAAGTCAACACGCCTTGCTTGAAGTTAACGAAATCCAAACGCTTGTGTTTGCAGTCAGTGACTCAGAACTCCAGGCTGTGCAATTCTGGGTTCTCCATCTCCTGCCCCAGCGTGTGATGATTCTGTCCGAGTCTTTCTGTACTTCTGCCACAGTAAATGTGAAAGCTTGCTTGCATTATTTTTTAGAAATGCATTTTGCACACTCGGGTTTCGCTGAAGCTCCGTGAAAAGGTTAGTTTGAAGCAGATGAATAAAGCTATGCACATGTTTTGAAAGTTTAATTTGTGTCTCATTACCAGAAGTGACTTATCTGCCCTCTTTTGCATTCCTGTGCTGTCATTGCCTCCATTCTCTTCACCATCTCGGAGGGTGTGATGTAAGGTGACAGTTCTTTGCTGACAGCTGTAGCAGAAAACTGGCGCTTCTTGATTTTTTTAGTAGCCTTTCTCTCTCCTTTGCTTTCTCTGTAACTCTCTGTATAGCTATATAAATATATATATTATTTTTTTATTTTAAAGAGCCTACTTTAGTAATTGAATCGGAGGGAGCGGGGTGTGCTGGCTTGTGTTTCAGATACACTTTGTGCTGGATGAACCAGTGCCCTTTTTGTCTCCGGGGAGAGCATGGTGGTGGCACCCACCGGTGTCCCCATGGGGACAGGGAGCCCCCACGTAAAGCAGCTTTGGGGAGGGGATGGAAACCAGTCAACTGCACTGCAGGCCAGTGGCGTGGGCAAACTCGAGGCTTCTAATGACAAAATGAACCAAGAGGAATCCTACTGCTGTGTATTCCCACTGTGAGGCAGGAGGGACAGGGTTCCTCATTATCCCGCTGCAGGGCTGGAGTGGAGTCTGGGTTCCCTCCAGCCTCAGGGGTGAGAGCTTTATTTTGGTTTTGTTTTCATGTGTTAGGTGCATTGGGTTGCAGGTACCACCTTTGGAAACATGTTGCTTAGCCCAGAGCCTGTGTGTGGGAGAGTCAGGATTTTGTGGCGGGAGAAGGACCCTGACAGCTTTCTCCTCCTGTTCCCTTCGCCATGGCAGAAATTTGTACTAACTTGACAGCTTTTTTTCATACAGAACAGGGCTGCTTTTCTATCTACCATCACACGTGTACTTACACACCTTCAGCGGCTTCCCAGCCTCTGAAGGTCCTCAACTTGTTTACTGGGGGGCACTGATGCCCCTCTCTCTCCCTTCCCTGAATATTTCAGTGTTAAGGGCGGTGCAAAACACAACCGCGCGCTTCGACTGCGAGCTGGGGCTGGAGGGATCCCTGCAGGCAGAGCCGGGCAGGGTCTGTCTCCTCTCCTGCCCCCCTTCCCCGTCGATAAGTTCTCATTTCGTTCCTGGTTTGTATTCAAATCGCTGCGAGGGGTTGTGCTCTACCTGCTCAGGAGCTGAATTACCTCTGACCTGCGGAGAGGGGCAGCCCCTCTTTGGTGTCGATGTTGTAGTGTGCGACCACACGGATCAGTAAAGGTAGTCTTTGTTTCCTTCTCCCCTCCCCGGTAATTTCTGATTAGGTTAATGCACTCGGTGTGCCCAGCTGGAAAAGCGTTTTCCCAGTGGTGAGAGGGTGGCTAGAGGAGTTTAGTGTAAAACCTGCTGTAGCTGTGTTTGGCGCAGCCCCTTGCGCTGGTGTGGGTGATGTCACAGACTGTAAGGATAGGTAATGTCCATGAGCTGTAATGGCATGATGTATCTTTACCAATGATGTCATACTTCACACTAAATGTTTAAAAAAAATGAAAAAAAAAAAGAAAAAAAAAACAACCTTACCTGAAATTTTGTTTATTCTGCACCAACAGGTCTTCAAAATTTATCCAAATTTTATTATTTTATCAGGAAAAAAAAAGAAATTTGTGTAGATCGAATACGTTAAGACAGACAATAAGTGATGTAAATTGTTGAATAAAAATTTTAAAGTTTGTGAGTGTCACTGTGACTTTCTTTTTTGCATTTTCAAGGAGCAGCCTGGGTTTGGATCCTAAAAGCCTGGCAGTGCTGACCACAGAGCCCATGAGCTCTGTGTGTGCAGGTGGGGTGGATCCAGGTGTCCTTTACTTTGTCAGGGGAAGGAGAGAGCAGGGAGGGAAATAAACAAGGGTTTCTGTGCAGCAGGTGGGGTCTGAACCTCCCTCGGTGTGAGCCCCACCTCGCTTCAGCCCAACTTAAAACAAGTAGGTAAGAGTCTGGACCTGCTCCTGTGATGGGGATGTGCAACCTCAGCCCCAAACACACACCAGCAAACACACACCAAGCTGATTTATCTTTTTCTCTCAGTCACATTTATTGGCAATTGTGGCAGTCGGTACCGTTTTGGGAGTGTTGTTCCATAAGCAGTGGCAGTACGAGAGGGGGTGGTTATTTCGGGAGGGGAGTATTAGCACCAAGAGGGAGCCGGTGAGCTTTCGAAACCTTGCAGAGATGTACTGGGAAGTGGGGAGCTACTGCTGGACACGCCTGATGGATTGGATCTGGGAGGTCTGGGCGTGTGAACCCCACTCTCTCCAGTGCTTGTAGTCTCCACCGTGGTGGTCAAACTCCAGGACGTACTGGTAGCCACGGTACCCGGGATACTGGTAGCACACCCAGCTGGAAGAAAAGGACAAAGAGGTAAGCAGGGGCGTTACAGGGTGTCCCCTTCCCACCGTGGTGGCACAGTGATGGTAGCTTGTCCCTGCTGCTCCTGTCACTTACGCGCCACATTGGATCTTCATGGAGCCCACTTCGTTGTTGGCCCAGCCCATGGCCTGCAGCGAGGGGTAGTCATCAGCAATCTCCCACTGGCGGCCGATGAAGTTGTCTTTCTCAAAAATGGTGATCTTGGATTCCTTGTGATTCTGTGGGGGAGAGCAGGGGGTGAGGGGGAGGTGGTGCTCCCTCCCCAGCATGGATGGGAATGGCAGGGCTGTCACTCCCTATGGCATTACTCAGAGGGTTCCTGGAGAGGGAGGTGTTCAGACCCTGGCTGGTTGGAGTTTTCTGGGAGATGACAGCTCTGCCACAGCTACTGTCTCAGGCTGGCTGTCCCCTAGCTCTGGTCATGTACAGCTTGCCCAGAAATGCCCTCCAAAGCTTTAAAAAACAGGCCAGAAAGAGCAAATCCTGCTGGGACTGGTGGGGGAAGCGCTGAGCCTGCCCCTGTGTTTTCCCTTCCTAACCTCCCTGGTGTGGCCTGGGACATTTTCAGGGGATCAGAGCTCCGTGGGACACTCACAGCAGAGCAGACGGGGCGGAAGGACATCAGGCGCTCGATGTGGTAGGCGTTGCTGCCGCTCCAGGCGTCCCAGCGCGGGTACTCTCCCCTCTCCAGGATGAACTGCTGCCCGCAGAAGCCGGTGTGCTCGTAACCCACCCAGCTGCAAAAACAGAGCCAGGGCTGCCAGGGCTTCCTGCAGCAGCTCGGGACATCCTGCTGGGAGCTGGCATTAGGGGCAGGATGTAGGTGCAAGGAGGAGGTTGGGGTCTGGCCTCTGCCCACAGGTTGGGAGGAGAGGAAGCGGTGCTGGATGTGGGCAGAGAACCCAGGGAGTGTGAAACTGCATCTGGTGCTGCAGAGGCACCCACACAACATCCCTGGCTGCAGTGGGAGGTGGGGAGATCCTGGGGTCCATCCTGCACAGGTGGCTCTTCCCCTTGGCTGTTCTGTCATCATTTATGCAGACCAGCATCGCTTCTGGATGCCCCAGCTGCCCTTCTCTCCCAAAGGCCTCATTTCTTACTTGTTTCCCAATTACAACCTGACACTGCTGGAAAGACCTGAATTCCTGATGCCCGCAGTGGGCAGAGCCCATCTGGTTCTGAGCAGAGAGCAGGGACCTATGGCCTTTCCACTTTCTGCCTCCCCCTCTTGCTGAAAACAAACAAGGAGAGGTGAGTGGCATGCCTCCACCCTGCAGGACACATTTTGCAAGCCCTGGTGCTGCCCACACAGCACCTGCCCGTCCCCAGGGTGGGGATGTCCCCTTAAGGAGACTGGGGACAGAGCCACAGGCAGAGCAGGGAGACAGTGCCTGGGCTGAGGGTTGGAAGGTGGGTGGCACGAGCTGTGCAGTGCATGGATCCCCTGCTGATGGGGTACAAAGGGTGCTGAGAGAATCGAGGGCTTCCTGCCACTGACCCAAACTGAGCCCCAAAGCCACGTCCTGCAGCTAGCCCACCCTATGCAAGGTGAACAGCCTGATTAGGAACACGTCAACTGGAGCAGGGAGCTGATTACAGCGTGAGCACGCACGCTGCTGTAATCCCATTAGCATTACACGGCCTAAAGATAGCAGCACAAATCTGTCTCGTCTGCTCCCCGCCCCGGAGGGATGCGCTCCGCGGGGACCGCTCCCAGCACTCCGCCCCTCTGAGCTGCTCGGGAGGTGCCTTGCCTGTGTCAGGGAAGATTCCCGTGAGCAGGGAGAAGCCCAGCTCTGCTCCCTACCCCTCTCAGGACTGGAGAAGCTGCAGGAAGGTTGTGCCCTGGTCTAGGAAGGGCAGAGCAGGGCTGGGCCCTGGGCAAGAGGTGGTTCTCCAGGGCTGGTGCTTCAGGACAGGGACCAGGCCACTCACTGAGCACTGACCCTCTCTGCATCCTTGGGCAGCAACCCTGCTCCAAACCTGACTGGTCCAACATTGCAGGAGGCAGTTTTGGGTAATGCCAAAGGGTGTTGCCACTGTCCCCTGGCCCTCTCTATGTATCAGTGCTGCCCAGGGCAGGCTGCTCTACCCTGGCAGGGTGGGATCCCCCCATGCCTGGCTTCCCTTGGCTGTGGTGCTTGGCTTCAGCCAAGCAGAGCGGGGACAGCTGGTCCCACTCCACGCTTGGGCACCCCTGTCCCAGCCTGGGAAAGCACCCCCTCCTCTGGCAGCTGGGTACTCACGCGCCACATTCCACCTTCAGGGAGCGGATGTTGTCGAAGCCACATTCCATGATGTTTGGACAGGCCGAAGTGAACTCCATCCTCTTGCCCTGGAAGTTTTCTTGGTCGTACACGGTGATCTGGAACGGAGAGCGAGCTGCCGAGTTGGAAACTGCCCAGCAGTGGCCCCAGGCAATTCAGCGCCTCTTGGAGACGGACGGAGGGTGGCTCCGTCAGGGAGAGAGCCAGCGGAGGCTGCACCGGGCACCCTCTGGGCTGGGACACAGCCCCGCACGCCTCCGCGTCCCTGCACTGCTGGCCCCGCGACGCCCTGCCTTGGTGTCGGGGGAGCCGCAGGCTGGCCCCCGCTCCGCTCTCCTGCTCACCCCTGCGGAGATCAGTTCCCGGGGCAGCGCTGCCGTCCGGAGAGAGGAGCGGAGCCGTTCTGGGACGGGCGGGTGGCAGGGCTGTGGCTGGCGGTTCTCCCGGCCTCTGCTCCGAACGCTCTAGGGCAAAGAGGATTAACGGGGGAAAGGGCGAGGGGCACCTCCCTGGGGGGCTGCGGCTGATGTTTTCCTCTCCCGCGACAGCTCCAGGCTTCGACGGGATGCTCCTCACTTGTGCACGTGTTTCTCCTCTCCCTCTCGGCTCCCTCCTCGACCAGTGGCCCTCGGGCTATTGCCAGACCCTTTGGGGCTGCTCCCCTCCTTGCTCCACAGTGCCCACCGCCCATGCTCACCCTGTCTGCATGGACAGGGGAGGGAGAACTACAGCCGGTGGCTTTTGGGGACTCTGCAACTGCCTGTCACGGGATGGCTGGTAAGAGCAGGGCATAGCTGGCCCAGGGTGCTGTGAAGAGCCTTATGAAAAACACCCAGGAGGTATTTCAGCAGGCATGAGGCACATTCCCATGGGCAGAGGACAGGGGTGCCTATTTCCTGTGCTCATCCTTGCCTTTCTGCCCGCTGTGCAGCTTTCCTGGCCCCAGAGGATGGGCTTTGCCCTTCTCCCTGTTCCCTACCTGCACACAGGGAAAGGTGAAATACAGGCAATGTGAGGACGTACCTTCCATGGGCCCATGGGAACAGGCAGAGGGTTTGTCTGAGCCATCTTTGCTGCTGCTGGATCGGTGTCTGGAGAAGGAAGGAAAAGCCATTTTTACTGCAGCATGTCCCTATGCATCCCCCCTCACGAGCCTGGGGACAGCTCTGTGCCCACCACCCACGGTGTCTGTTCGAGCACTGCTGGGGGGACAAGCCACACCAGTCACAGCAAGACCCTCTTGCCAGCCCCAGGATGGGGAACAGGACAGAGTAGGGTGCTGTGGGACACATCCAAAGCAAGATGCTCCCTTCTCACTGCTGCAGTGCCCCTTCCCTCCTCCCTGCCATGGAGGGAGCCTGCGTGCCCACCAGGGCATAGTGCCCAATCCCCCTTTCTCCTTCCCCGAGGCCAGATCACCGCTAGGAAAAACACCCCGAGTTAGACCAGGGGGCTTCAGCGGGCACAGGCTGCCCTGTGCCTGGCAGTGTCCAACAGTCCTGTCTGGTCCCCTCTCCCTGCCCAGTGTCCCCTGGGAGGCACGGTGGGCTCCCACGGACAGCCCTGGCTAATGGTGGGAGATGCCAACCGGCGTGCCGTGCCGGTGGGTACCGGGAGTGGGGTGCCCTGCTGTAGAGGGGCTCTCAGCCCCCCGGCTGCCAGCGGGGTCGTGTGAGCCTGTCTTATGCCACGGAAAACAGCGACAGTCCCTCTGGGTGTCTTTTGCCACCAGGCAGGAGGAAGGGTGTCTGCCCAGCCGGCTGGCAGCAGAGGGGTGAGGTGGGAGAGGTGCGCATCGGTCCAGGACTCACCTAGCTCAGGCGGTTACTGCTGCTTCGCCCATGTAATGTTTGCCTACTTCAGCGGCTCAGCTTTTATAGGGTACTGCTGGCCGGGAACTGGTGCCAGCGTTTGCAGAGCCGTCAGCACAATGCTTGCTCTGGCATTGTCCTGCTGATCCCCGGAGATTTCAGCTGCTCATCCCCATGGTCTGAGCCACATTCTTAGGGAAAAAGAAAAAAAAATTGATAATAAAAAAAAAAAAAATCGGGGCGGCTGTTTGCACAGATAATCTTGGGCACAAATGACTCAACGATTTGACCGTGCTGGCATTTTCCAGGGGCAATGCACCACGCCGTCACGGGGTGAGCCCGGGGGCTGGCCTGGCCCTGGCGCCAGTTGGCACCGTGGGGACGGCGGGGACACCTCCCCGTGAGACCCTGCGGGTGGTGGGCTCGGCAGGGTGATTACCAGGCACTGTCACTTCGCTTCACCACCCAAGGCGTGTTCCCTGCCACCATGTTGGCGTGGACACCTTCCTCCCATCATGCGTGAGGAAGGCTGGAGGTGAGAACTGGCGTGGCCCTGGCAGACATGTCCCCACGGCCACACCGAGCCCCAATGCTCCCCACAGCACTGCCACCACCACAACCCCACACCCGGGACACCTGCTATGACCTTGGGGAGGCGTCGGCCCTGCGGTCACCCCAGCCACCAACCCCACAGCCCCCTTCTCATTCAGGGCTCCCATGGCGCGGACACTGCAGGCCCCGGGGCACCATGGCGGGCACAGCCCGGGCCGTCGGGGGTCACGAGGCGAGCGTGGCGGCTCGGGCTGCTGCCTCAGCGCATGGCTGCCAGCACAATGCTCGCCCGCGTCTGACTGCCCCTTTTGTCTCCCCGCTGGGCAGGCGCGGCCGCACAAAACAAAGCGCCCCGTCAGCGCTGCCTGCGGCAGGGCCTGGCGCCCGGCCCGGGGGACCCTGCAGGGACGCGCGGCGGGGTGGCACCTGCCCAGACAGGCCTGGTGGGGCTCAGAGGGGTCCGGGGGGAGCCCTGCTGCCGGCAGGGCACTGCCCTGAGGGGAGAAGTTGGGGTTTGCAGGGGTCTTTCCTCTCGCCGGCTGCTGCGGGATGGGGATAGGGGTGGGATCGGTGTCACCGCGGGGATGACAGTGACACAGAGCTGTGGGGCTGCACCCCCAAGGCCTGGCACCACAGGTACTGCCAGCTGATAGTACCAGCACATCCCAGCAAATTTGAGTCAGGGAATGAAAAAGGGCAGGTCCACCTGTGCTCTGTCTGCAAGGTGCCAAAGTGGGGCTGGTGCTGGGATGCTCCTGCGGAGCCCACCCAGCACATTCCCTGTGCGCCTGCTGGGAACATCCCGGCTGAGGGGGGACTTCAGCTCGGAGCTCGCCCTCCAGCTCGCTCCAGCCCCTCGGACATGCCCTGGTCACTGCTGCGGCCACCCCAGAGCGCGGAGGCTTTGCCAGGAGCCTGGTGCCACTAGAGGGAGAGCTCAGCCCGAGCAGGATGGGACACGGCCGGCGCATGCGGGTGTGCGGTGGGTGTGTGGCGCTGCACACCCCTCTGCGCCCCGCACAGGCACCTGCCTCCCCTTGCAACGGGAAAATGTCTCTGGCTGAAAACCACCCCAGAGCAAACCCTGGAGCTGGCAGCCACCCCAAGCCGGGGGCAAGGTGGGGGGAAAGCCCCACCTGCACAGCCCACCCTGGTCATGGCCAAGGATGGGTCACTCTCAGCAGATAACAGGACCCCAGTGTGGCTCAGGCTGCTGTGGACCCCCCAACCTCTCACCCTGCTGGTGGGGCAGGTGTCCCCCCCCAAAGACCTGGGAACACAGCAGCAAGTGCCTGAGGAGCCAGTGATGCTGGCGGGTCCACAGGTTGTCCAGAACAACTGGTTTTTCTAGATCCAGGAGACTATAAAAATGCAGTGACCTATTTAGGGAACCCCGCGGTGCTGCAAAACAGATGCTTCCCCTCCCAGCCAGGCTCCAGGCCCTTGCCCTGGCCAGCCATGTGTGCCTGCCAGGGGCACGCAAAATGCCACTGGCACAGGAGCTCTGTCCTTCTTCTGCACAGAAAATCCTGGGCAACACAGAGAGTTTCCTTGGATGTGGGATTTGCTGGTGCCTGGGGAACCCTCTGCCAGGGAGAGCTACTCAGGGCAACCCAACCTGCTTCTGACAAAGCCAGATGGGATCATGTTGACAGGAACAGCTGGTCAGTTTGCTGGAAAACACAGGGTGTTTGGCTCTGGGGATGCGGCAGGAGAGTGGCCCCAGTGAGTGGCTGAGGGTGGCAGAGCTGTGGGGCACAGGGGACCCTGTGCTGTCCCACAGCTCGGCAGTTCCAACCGGCATCAGCCCATCACCACCTGCCCAGTGTGATAAGGACGCGGGAGCTGCCACAGGCTGTAACTGGCTGTTCACCCGCCTGTGCCGGGCAGCAGGGCACAGCTACAGCCACACAGTGTGTCCCTCTCACCATTGCAGCTGGAAAACCCTCCTGAAAGCTCAGACAGGCTCTGCTGCCCTTCCAGATCACTCAACCCCATCCCTGCTCTCCGGATGGCTGTGGCTCCCTGCACTTGGTGCCACGTGCCTGTGACAAAGGACAGTGTGACAAAAGCAGGCGGCTGTGCTCACTGACGCCGTCCTCCACCCTGCAAGGGCTGCATCTCCTCCACCACTACATCCCTCGGGCCAGGGCTCCTTGCTCAGCTGCCAGCTTGCTCTGCCATGCCCCATGTGTCCTGCTCTGCTGCTGTTGTGGGGCTGTGTCCTGGGCACAGGCTGTGGGCTGGAAATCATGGCCAGCTTTGCCACTGCAAGGGAGTGGGGCTTGTGACCCCCAGACAGGTGTGTCCCAAGAGTAGCTCACAGCCTGATGGTCGGAGAGCCAGGACAACACGACTCAGCTAGCAATGGTAGGATGGCAGCAGGGGTTTGGAGAGAGTCGCCTTGGGCAGTCCCCATGTCATCTCTCTGAGCTTCCCAATCAGAAACTGAGCACTGCCTGAAAAGTGTTTTTGAAAAGAGCTTGTGGATGCCTCTCTTAGGGTTCCCTGTTCCCAAAGCCCCACTGCAGCTTCCCTGGGCCCAGGTGCTCCCACACCCCACAGGAAAGGAGGTTGTCCCAGCAGTGACATGGCAGGGCTTATCCTGAAACCATCTGTCCCAGGATTGTCACTGTATGTGACCAACCCCAGTGTGATGTCCCAAAGCTGGACACCAGTGGTAACAAAGACTGTGCTGCTCTCACTGCTGGGTGTGCTGGGAGCTGCTCATTGTTAACCCTGGGCTGTCTCCTGGGCAGAGCAGCCACTGTCCTCACAGTCAGTCCCTGTCAGGCTGAGAGCCCTCGCTGGGGACAGGTGCTGCAGGAGAAACTGTAGAATGGCTCCACAGGCAGCTCTGCCATGGCCAGCTTTGTATTCCCGGCCCTGGGGCCAGCAGGCATCCGTCACCCTGCTCCGGCCGGCAGCCTGGAGCCTTCCCTGTCTGGATCCACTGCTGTTCCTGGTGGGATTCTTCCGAAAAGGAGAACCCGAGGAGTTGCGTGTGCATTGTGCGATGCACGGGGCTGCGTGTGTGCACCAGTGCGAGCTCACAACGTGTATGTGAAGATTGGGGGGTGTGTGAATGCGGGGAGTGCCGGATGAACGGGCTGTCGCCGTGTCACACCGGGGGTGTGCACACACCGTGTGTGCGTCCGCGGGGGGTGCGGGGTCACCCCGGTTCGTGGGTGTGCGGGGGCAGTTATGCCGATACCGGCTGGGCGCCGGGCTGCGGGCGCCGGTCCGTACGGTGGTTACAGCCGGGTTGCAGATTCAGCGGGGTTCTCGGGTGGGCAGGACCGCTCCTCCGCTCCGTGCCGACCGGAGCCGCGCCCGGCGCGGCGGGCGGCGCGCGCAGAGCCGGCAGTGCCCGCCCCGGTGCGGGGCCGCCCCGCCCCGCCCCGCCCCGCGCCGCCGCCGGGGCCCGGCACCGCCGCCGCCGCCACCGGGCCCCGCTCCGCCGCCGCCGCTGGGTGAGTACCCGCCGCCATCCCACCGGGACCGGCCACCAGCCGCCCGCAGCGCTGCCGGGGCACCGGCACGCACCGCCCGGCGCGGGGCGGGCCGCGGCTGCATCGCCCCCTCGGCGGGCCGGGCCGGGCCGAGCCGAGCTCAGCCGTGCCCGTGCCTGTGCCCCCGCGGCGTTGCACAACCGCTGTAGCTAGGTGGGTGGGTGGGTGCGGACCCCCTCGGTGCCGCCCCCCGGTTGCGGGGAGCGGGTGTGCGCATGGCCCGCTCTTGTCTCGCAGCGCCTGTGCAGCCCCCGGTGTCACTGGTGTGCGTGTTTGCATGTGTGTGTCACCTTGTGCAGAGTGTGTTTCTGCGTGCGGTGTCCCTGTGTGTCCCCCCTGTAGGATGCCCCGTGTCAGGTGCTCCGCGTTGGGTACCCCAGCACCCGCTGCAGGGCTCCCAGGGAATGCTTGCAGGGAGAACCCGCTGGCCTGGGCCTTTCCCACACCACCAGGGAGTTGCATCCAAAGCCATTAGCCTGGCTCGCCGCTAACCACATTGCTGCTGGGGCCGGTGCCACTGGCACCTGAGCCACCTTTTTAGAGTGACAGGGGTGGGTGGCACTCAGCGAGCTGCTGTGCTGGGGGTGGTGGGGGCTCACAGGGCTGTGGCCAGCCCGGTGCCTGTTAATTTTCCCAGAGAGGGATTTATGGAGCATCGGGTGAGGGCTGGGACGCGCGTCCCTAAATCGTGTGGTTTCCAGCCGGCCTGTGAGATGCAAATTGTCTGGTCAGCGAGTGCCAGAGCTAAACTTAGGGCAATTACAGGAGAGTGTGGGCACATGGCAGTGTATTCCTACACCCCAAGGCAGGCCCTGGCACTCTCCCACTGGGGGACCTCTGCCCACTGCCCCATCCCAGTTCCCATCGGGATCTGGGTGTTCCCACAGCACCTGCATCAGCCCTGGACTTTGCCCACTGACGAGCTGTGGCTCGGCCCTTCACCTTTGCCGTGGGCCAGGCCATGCAGGGCGCCAGGCTGTGAATTTGGGGCCAGATAAGGGTGATGAGGGAGCTGTGTGTCCTGTGCTAACGGGGCTGCAACCCACCTGACCCCTCCAGCTGGTCATGGAACCATGTCCCGCCTGGCAGCCCTGCCAAGATCCTGCCCCACTACCTCTGGGTTTACCCTGTAAGACCTCTTGAGCTGTGTCATTCCTCAGCTTTGGGGCGAGGCAAGTGCTTGCACCCCATGCACCCTCCTGGCCTGGGGTGACCCCTCATAACCAGTCTGGGTCCCTGTTGCTGTTGGACATGGGGTTCCTGCAGCAGGAGGGCCTGAAATCCTGCTCTGGAGAGAGCCTGGTGGCACATCCTGGCTGTGACTCAGGTAGATCCGGGATTGTTTTCCTCTCGACACATTCCAGCATTGTCCATAAGGGAAGGCACTGCAGAGGGATTTGGAAACCCCCTAAATTTCCTTGTTCTGTGGAAAACTTGTATCCAGCAAGGAGCCATCACACAGGTCAGCTCCCACTTGCCCTGCATAGGAGCTGGCCTGGCTGCTTGGAATCGCTGCCAGCAGCTCCCTGGCACGGCATCTCTTCCTGGCTGGGCACAGTCAGGGCATGAGCTACCCCAACATGGTGTGCCCAAGGAGGGTACAGCCACCAGCTCGTGTGCCAAGGTGGTGTGGGAGCAGATCCCTACTGCCGGCATCAGGGAGCAGAGCAGGGAGGGCAGGTGACCGTGAAACTTGCCGTGCAGGTCCCTGCGCGGGAGCGTGTCGGACGAGATTGCGTCTCGAGGAGGGAAGGAGTGGCTGGGAGTTTCAGTGAACGCCTTCCTCCCTGCCTGGAACTCCCCGGCGCCCTGGCAGGGACACAGGGGCTCACGGCTCTGGTGGGGGGACATGGGGGAAGGTGCATCCAGCTCCTGCTTGGGTGGCTCAGAGAGGATTTTGGCGTGGGGAGCGTTGAGATGCATCTCCCTTTCTGCCATCTGGCCCTTCCAAGGTGACGTCCTCATCTTTGCCAGCCCAGTATCACAGCAGCATCCTCGCGTGCGATCCCAGAGCGCTGCCGGCGCCGGCGGGTGCCTCTCCCTTCTCTGACAGGGCTCATGCACGCCTGGCCAAGGGGAGTCCCAGAGCAAGCCCGGGCTGAGTCAGGGAAGGCGCCTTGGGTCTGAATCAGAAGCGAGGAGCCGCTCGGCAGCCACCTCCTGCTCACGGCATCGGGCTGCACCCATCCGTGGCGGGAGGCTTCTTGGGGAAAAGGGAGCAAACCACAATGGCATAACACGCGGGCTGGGGACATCAGTGCAGGGCGGATGCTGCTGTCCTTTCCCCAGCCCACAAAAGTCCTGTCTGCCTGCCCCACTGCTGCCTATTGTGGCCCTGAGTGGGGCACACGTGGCTGCGGCAGTGGCCGCCAGTGCTGCCTGATTAGCGATGCGGCTGGGAACGCTGTTCCCCCTTTTTGTTGAGCGTACAAAGGCTGGGAGGCAGCCTGTGTGCCGGGAGAGAAACCACCGAGGACAAAGAGCGCGCTGGCCGCCTGTCTCCTGGCGCCCTGCTCTAACCAGCACCTGCCTGGTGAGTGGCTCTGCTCCCAAGGGACCCCCGGGAAGGATCCCAGCAGCCCCCTCCCTGCCATGGGGTGAGCACTGGGTGCTGCCAGGGGTGAGCCCTTTTGTACAGCTTCAGGGATGCCCAGGCAGCTGTGGTAGCAGTGGCACAGGCCACAGTGGGGACAGGAACAGGTGCAGGTTCTCTCCCTGCCATTGTCTGTGCGAGGCCCTGGCACAAGGGAGTAGCCCCCAGGATGGCACAGCCATCCCTTTGTGGCAGCACCTGCTGTGGGTCATGAGAAGGGGCTGTGCTGTCCCCTGGTTTGGGTCAGTGATCACCCCACAGCCAGCAGTTCTGGGAGAGGAGAAAAGAAGTGGGTTGTTTTCACGTGTTTTGGGGCCCTGCCCTGCCTAGGTCCTGCCATGGGTTTGGGTAAAGCCCCAATTGCTGCAGGGAGGGCAGAGCAGCCAGAGCCCTGGGGCTGGGTTAGGGTTAGGTGTGGGCAAAACTGTGGCAGCCCTTATGGCCATGGCCAGGAGCCTTGCAGCTGCAAGCCTGACCTTGTCCCTCGGGCTGCTTCCCCTCACTGCCTCAGAGGTATCACACACCCAGAGCCAACACTGTGCCATGGCTTGCAGGGCTCTGTCCTCACCTGCCCTGTGGCCAGGCCTCTGCCGGGCACGTGTGCTCCTGTCCCAGCCCTGAGGGGCAGCGAGGTTCAGGGAGTTCCCTGCCATCCCTGTATGGCTTTCTCAAGGGCAAAACAGGTTTCCCTTGTCCCACTGGGTGTGTTCAAGGGCAGTGCAGACCATGTGCCCTTGCAGGGAGATGGTCCAGGCAGTGATGGTGATGCAGTACTGATGCTGTGCTGGAGCCAAGGTGCAGCTTGGCACAGCACAGCGCATCCATGCACCCCAGGCAGAGCCTGCACTGCCACCGTGGGCAGCACTGCCCATCCCTATGGCTGCCCAAACCTCATCCCCACACCCGTCGGAGAGCTCTAAAGCAGATGCTTCAAACGTGGGGAGCTTTCCTGTTGTCCTTTGTGCTGAGGTTAAGTTCCTGTGTAGTTTCCTGCCCTGTTATATATAGCTGTCAGCCCGTCCTGCAGGCACTGCCAGCCGCCTGCTCCACTTTGGAGTTGTTTATCTGCAGCCCAAGCGCTCGATGGAGGCTGGGGGGGGCTACCAGTTACCCCAGGGGCAGAGGAATGCCACAGCACCCCATGCAGGGTGAGGCTGTGGGTGCCCTCAGGCACTGGGTGTCCCCAGGCACTGGGTGCACATGGTATTTTCCAGGAGGGAGCTGAGTTTTCTGCCCAGCCACGGTTTTCTCACTGGCACTGGGTGCTCCCCCCGCTCTGCGCGGGATGCCCAAATGAAAGAGCCACTGTTCCTGGAGGTCGCCGGCAGCGTCACGAGCCTCTGCGTCGCCCTGGCTAAAATTAGACACTTATCAGTGTTGGGAGGGATGTGATTTTACAGGTTCCTGTTTATTAGAGCAACCTTCGCTCCAGGCCGTGTTTCCGGCTCCTCCCTGGTGGGACCCTGCCCACGGCAGCCCCTGTGGTTTGTGGTGGCTAGAGCCAGGATGAGCAGCAGAAAGGCCTCTGTTTCCTCAACAAGGGGCTTTTGAACAGCAGGCAGGACGTTGGTGGCTGGATGGGATGGGGGATTTTGCCCTGGGCAGCAACTGCTGCAAAAGCCACCAGGATATTTTCTTCTGTGCCCACCCATGCTGCTCCAAAATAGTTCCTGAGCTGCTGAAGGTCTTGCCTGCAGTAAGCCCTAGTGCCAGGCACTGCCAGGCTTCTGGGCTTCTTTTGGGGCAACCCTGGGGGTACAGGGCCATCCTTGCTGCATCCCTGGGGCTTGATGCCCAGCCAGGACGAGGACACATTGACTGGGGCAGTCTCAGTCCTGTGGTGCTGCAATCTCCAGGGAGGGTGGGAATACTGGAACATGGCTCAGGGGCTGGGGGTTGGCAGCTGGCGTGACCAGTGGGGTGGATGGAGGGGTGGTGGGTGGGTGTTGGCCATGCTGCTCTCTGATGGCACCCTTCCTGTCTGTCCTTCTGCACAGGCGGCTGTGCCGTGACCAGCGCCGCAGCCCAGTGCCCGGCTGTGGGGGCAAGAGTGCCCCGAGCCCCCATCCACCATGTTCAACCTGATGAAGAAGGACAAAGAGAAGGATGGGGCCCGGAAGGAGAAGAAGAAGGAGAAAAAGGAGCGCATGTCAGCAGCTGAACTCAAGAGCCTAGAGGAGATGAGCATGCGCCGGGGCTTCTTCAACCTCAACCGTGCCTCCAAGCGGGACTCCAAGACCCGCCTGGAGATCTCCAACCCCATCCCCATTAAAGTGGCCAGTGGCTCCGAGCTGCACCTCACAGATATTGACTCTGACAGCAACCGGGGCAGCGTCATCTTGGACTCAGGCCACCTGAGCACGGCCAGCTCCAGCGACGATCTCAAGGCGGACGATACCAACTTCAAGGGCTCGGTGCTGCAGCGAGCAGCCAAGTTTGGCTCCTTGGCCAAGCAGAACTCCCAGGTGATTGTCAAACGCTTCTCCTTCTCCCAGAAAAGCCGGGATGAGAGCACCTCAGAGACCTCCACGCCCTCTGAGCACTCGGCAGCCCCCTCCCCTCAGGTGGAGGTGCGCATGCTGGACACCCCGCTGGACAAGCAGGGGGTTCCCCCCGGACAGCCCTGCACCCCTCCTGCCGCCTCCCTGCGTGCCAGGGTGCCAGAGCTCGTGGGTAAGAAGTTCCCCGCCGAGCTGCGGCTGCCCGCCCTGGTGCCCCCCCAGCCCCCCACCCCACGGCAGCTGGAGCTGCAGAGGCGCAACACGGGCGATTTCGGCTTCTCCCTGCGCCGCACCACCATGCTGGACCGGGGCCCTGACGGGCAGGTGTACCGGCGCGTCGTGCACTTCGCCGAGCCCGGAGCCGGCACCAAAGACTTGGCCTTGGGCTTGGTGCCGGGCGACCGGCTGGTGGAGATCAACGGGCGGAACGTGGAGAACAAATCCCGGGATGAGATCGTGGAGATGATCCGGCAGTCGGGGGAGACGGTGCAGCTGAAGGTGCAGCCCATCCTGGAGCTGAGCGAGCTGAGCCGCTGCTGGCTGCGGGGCGGCCAGGGGACACGCCGTGCTGCCTGGGATGTGAGTAACACTGTCCGCTGCTGGGCCGGGGTTCTGCCAGTGCCAGCGTCCTCGTGGGGGTGTTTGGGTTGGCAAGGGCCGTGGGAAACGGCGGGTGCTGGGGCTGCTCCAGCCAGGAGCGATGCACAGGGAGGAATGGGAGGCTGTGGCAGGGATGCAGCGGTGCTGCATCAGGTCTTGCAAATCATCACTGGTGGGTTTTGCCCCCCAAAGTGCTCAGGGTACTGTTGCGTTGGGTTTTCCTCCTGCTAGAGCAGAGCCCAGCTCTGCATTGCCTGTGGGAAGTATGTCCCCATCTCTTTGCTGACAAAGCACAGTCCAGCTGAGAAGGGAGCTTTGCTCCTCACTGCCAGGAAATTCCAAAGGCTACTTTGCAGAAGGACACTGCTTGCTCCACTGCCCACGCTGGCGTCCCCCACTGGGATCCTCCCCAGGGACTAGGGCAGGCACACAGTGTGCCAGGGGCTGGGAGCTGCTGCCGGCGTGCGCAGCCCTGCATACGCGGCTGCTGCTGCTGCTGTATAAATAGAAACTTAATGGCTGGGTGACCCACATCCCTCACGCCTGCTGCCTGGCACTGCTGACCCCGCTGCAGGCTAACCAGCGTCCTGGCCAGCTGGCACCCCAGCAGAGCCCCCCAAATGTCAGCATCCTGCAGGGCTGGACCCCCTCTGTGGTGGCAGGGGGTGCAGCAGAGTGGTGTTGTTTAGCGTATAACTGGACTTGTTTAGTGTCTTTTTAAGCCTTCCTTGGGGGAGGAGGGTGCCTGTGCCTGCAGAGCAGGTTGCTTGCACTGGGCAGAGCCACACCGTGCATGGCGAGGCCCTCTGCCTGCGGGTTGGTGGCCAGGATGGAGTGAAGGTGACCACGGGGCTCCATGTGCTCCTCCTCGAGCAGATGCCGGCACTGCGGGGTGGAGTCTGCGCCAAGCCAGAGCGGTGGCTTTCCCGCAGCTCCTCCCCGGAGCCCTGCAGGCGTCACCTGGCACTGCTGCCTGGATAACCCCTGGTGGGATAGCCCTGTGTGGACCCCTGGATAACCCCTGGTGGGATAGCCCTGGGTGAACACCTGGATAACTCCTGGTGGGATAGCCCTGTGTGGACACCTGGATAACTCCTGGTGGGATAGCCCTGTGTGGACACCTGGATAACCCCTGGTGGGATAGTCCTGTGTGGACCCCTGCATAATTCCTGGTGGGATAGCCCTGGGTGAACACCTGGATAACCTCTGGTGGGATAGCCCTATGTGGACACCTGGATAACTCCTGGTGGGATAGCCCTGTGTGGACAAGGGGCACGGCTGTGCCTTGGCACGGAGGCAGGTGTGCGTTGGATGTTGGCACGCAGGGGGCCAGCGAGGTGCTTGTGCCTTCCAGGAACACTGGGCTGGGCTGGGAAGGGGGAGAGGAGATACTGGTGCCCTTGGGGCTGCATGGGAGAGGCTGCAATGTGCAGCCTTGTGCTGGAACATGGTGTGGTTTGACGGCATCAGCCGGTGGGAGCTGGTCAGAGGCTGGCAGTGACTGTGCTGTGGGGTTGGCACCGCAGCACTGGCTCAGGATGCCTCCCCCATCCTCCTGCATGGTGCATCAGAGTGACAAGCTGTGGCTTTGCTGGTGCAAGGGAGCCCAGACTGGGGTGCTGGGTGCAGCTGGGGGTCCCTCACACAAGGTGCTGGCACACAGGGAGGCCCAGCTCTCCCCCAGGCCCCACTAAGCTCCCTGGAATGTTTCTGGTCCTAATTTAAATAAAAATGATCCTTTTTGAAACAGGAAATTATAGACATATTTTGGGCTGTTGCTCTGGAAGCCCCTCCCTGGCTGGAGTGGGATGGTGCCGGGCTCTCTGTGCACCATGGGGGGTTTAACCCCATCACGGGGTCTGTGCTGAGCCACCTGTGTCCCCACGGACCTGGCTGGGCAGTGCCAGCACCCGCTGCCTCCTGGGGGCTATCAGTGCTGCGGGGTGACAGGGGACAGCATGGCTGGGCATTGGAGCTGGGGTGAAACCCCCTCTGTGTCCCAGCCTTGCTCCAGTGCAGGGCAGCTGGGCTGGCTGGGCTCCACACTGTATTTATTTATTTACCGACTAAATTCCTCAGGCAGGGCCCAGGCGTGCGCCGGCCCAGCAGAAATATTCCAGAGATATTCCAGAAATGCCTCTGACCACTCCAGTGCTTCAGCAGGGCCACAGGCATGCAGTGGCTGTGCTGGCTGACCTTGTGTGCCACTGTCCACGGGCACACAGGTCCCTGCAGGTCGCTGTCCCCAGCGTGCAAGGCACTGTGCCATGGCATTGCTGGGTTCCCCATGTCCCACCAGGGTGGGAGTGTGGGACTCTCGTCGTGTCAGGGGCATTTTTATCATTTTTCCATGCTTGGCAAGTTCTTGGTTTGGCTCTTTTTCTGCTCTCGCTGAGGGGTTGGTGCTGCTGCCGTGTCCCAGTGTGGAGGGGTCTTGGGAGGGGGCTTGTATCCAGTGGGCTCAGCCATGGGCCAGTGTGTGTCTGCTGAATTTCCTGGCTTAGGAATGAGAGAAATATGCTGGCCAGGCAGAAATGCTGCTGTCACCAAACAGCTGGGCTGGGCATCCCAGTGGAGGTGGCTGCATGCCTGTGCTACCTGGGGACACTCGTGTCACTGCAGACACTCTCTGCTGTGTTATGCCAGCCCTGCCAAGGGTGTTTGATGTGGCCTGTCCCTTGTGCAGTGTGGTGTGCCAGGCTGGGACCCCCTGCTTCCTCTGGGAATGGTTTTTTTGCTCAGGGCACATCTGTCTCACTTTAGTTGGGCAAGGACTTGCTCAGCTGCCCGCTGGGGTCCCAGTGTGCCATGCCTGTGTCACCACTGCTCCTCCATGCCACCAGCGTGCCTGGCTCCCTGCCACCAACTCCTCCCAGCAGCCCCCACACGGGGAGGCCCCTGACCCTCTTCCCCTTGTCCACTGCCCCAGTCCTGCTGTTTCCAGGGACACCTTGAACTTCCAGAGGCAGCTTTGCCATGAAAACATCTTTACCGTGGGTTGCTGGGGTGCTATCTGTCCTCAAGAACATTTTGGGGGGACCTGGTGTTCGTGGCAAAGCCAGAGCAGGAGCAAGAAGCGTCAGGGTTGCACTGCCTGGCACCACACCAGGCACCCAGGGGTGTGGATTGTGCAACCCCATCCTGTGAGGCACAGAGCCCTGCCTGGCCCCCCCAGCTCCACAGCTGCACTTGGCCTGGGGGTGTCTCCCACTGGCTCCGGGCGGACGGTGCACGGGGGCCGGGCAGTTCCCCCCCGGCGGAGCCCACATCACTTCCTCTGGCAGTGGTGACGGTGACGGTGGTGGTGGCGAGGCCCCAGTGTCCCCCCCCAGCTCTCCCTCCGGCTGCTGCTGCTCCGGCCGGCGGGGCCCTCGCATTCCTGGGCTATTTTTAGGGTGGTCCTATCAGCCCAGCTGTCCCCGCTGCCGGCTGCCGCCCCACGAGTGCCTCTCCCGTGCGGTGCCGCGCTCGCCCCGGCGGAAACCCTTCTCCCGGCTCCCTCTGGTAAGGTGGGGACCCCCAGCATGGCCAGCACGGTCCCCCATGGGGACCAGCATGAGGGGGGTACCTGGGAGATGGTTCTGGTGCTGGGATTGGGGATTGTGAGGCTAAACCCACCCCTGGGGTGTTTTGGTGTTGTTTGTTGTGGGGACCTCATGGCCGGTGCTCTCTGGAGAGCTTTGTGGCAGTGCCAGGCTGCTTGGAGGTGGGAGCGCTGTGGGCAGAGGGTTTGGGGGTTCTGACCCACAGGTGGGTTTGTCTCCAGACCCCCGTGCTCAGCCTGTGCTCCAGGCACTGGCATTTCACACCATGGTGACAGTTTGGGGGGACAGGGATGTGCTCCTGGACTGCTGGGTTGCTTTGGTGGCCAGGTGCTGCCCTGTGCCACACCTGGCCCTGAGAGGGGGCTTCTCCCCAGTGGCCCCAGGCACAACCTGGGGTTAGAGAGTGGGTGCCATCCAGGGCAGCAGGTCCCACTAGAGCTGCCTGGCCTCTGGCACAGGGTCAGGCTCAGAATAAACCCAGGGTGTCAGGGCTTGCAGGGAGCTGGGGCAGAAAATATCACTTCCCTCACCCTGGCATTTGCTTACCACAGCGGGCTGGCCTCCTCAGGGGAATGGGGCCACGGTCCTACAGCCTGACTAAAGGGGTTTTTTTTACACAGTGAGTTTTGCTGTGTCTCAGACTGGTCACCTGTCTGTCCCCATAGCCCCTCCTGTGGGCACTGTTTGTTTGCTGAGCAAGTCCAGGTGGGCTCAGACCCCCATTCCTGAAGATCCCAGGTGGGGAAGGGCACACACCTGTACCCTGTGCTGTGGTTTGGCATTCTGTGTGCTGTCCCAGTCGGTCTCACCTCTCCCTCTCTCCCCAGCCAGGGCTGCAGCTCCATGAGACATCACCATGGCGTTCTCATCCCGGTTTGCGTTCTGGGAGCAGAAGGGAAGTGTCTCTTGCATGTTTGCCTGCGCCCCACGTTTGGGTCACGCTGCTGACCAGCTCCCCCAGTTTGCCCAGTGCTGGCACCATGTTTGGAGCAGCACTCCCAGCCTCACTGTGCTGCTGTGACAGGGGCTGTGCTGGGCAGCTGGGAGCCTGGCCAGGGCTGGTGTCACCAGCACAGCCATGCATGTGATCACTAACACCATCACTAACGGCTTTGTGAGTGTCTGGTGCAGCCCCTAACACAGTGTGAGCCACCCCAGTGCCACCTGCCACCCAGGAGCTGCTGTGTGGTGGGGTGTGTTGCCCCCAGGATGCACCACACGCTGCCACTGCAGTGTCACAGTGAGTCCTGGCACTCAGAGGCACAGCTCAGGGCAGGGTTTGGCTGCCCACCCCCCAGAGGCCCCTGGTTTCCCTGGGTCAGCAGGGATCTGGCATGTCCCACGTGCTGCAGAGATTAGCTGGTGACACTTAAAACGTGCTGTGACACCGGGTGAGGGGTGACGTGTAGAATGACAGAATCCTGCAGGAGGGGTGGTGGGACTCTGAGCCACCTCCCTCACTGACTGCTCATGATGAGAGGGCCCAGGCCAGGTGGGCAGAGCATGTACCTCTCCCACCTTTGGGGTTTGCTATAAGTAGGGTGCATCTCTGTGCTTCACCCCCATTTTTTTGGCTGATGGGAAGCCTGGGAGGACACATGCCCTTGTCCCTGCAGTGGGCTGCAAATTTGGGCTGGCATGAAGTGATGGTCCCAGGAGGTTTTCCTGCAGCAAGGCCCCACAGTGGGCTGAAACGTGCTCCTCTTGTTTGTCTGACCCTCAGGTCAAGGACGAGGACAAATCTTTAGCTGTGAAAAGACCCGTGAAGGAGGATGGGGCTGTAAGTGTCACAGGGCACGGGCAGGGTGGAGCTTTTGGGGATGGGGCTTGTCCTTGGTGGGAACAGCCCCTGTGACAGGGCCTTGGGACACCATGCAGGGTCATGGGCTTAGTGATGCCCTGAGCACTGAGTTTTACCCCCATGCTGTCAGCCTGAGGGTTGAATGGTCACTGTTTGTGGGGCAGGGATATCACCACTGCTCCCTGCCCTGGAAGGGCATCCACTGTGGTGCTGTAGGTTGGTGGGGAAGGGTGCTGTATCCCCAGTGCTGGGGCTGGCCAGGAGCTGTGCTCCATGGCAGGGCAGAGCCCTGGGCACCATCATGTCCCAAACAGCAGTGGAGGCTGGACCTCCACTCACACCGCTGTCATTGTGGCTGCAGTCAGAGAGCCCGAAGGATGCAGCATCTGCACCCCCCAAAGCTGAGCCCCCAAAACCTGAGCCTGTGAAGAGCCCCGAACCTGTGAAGAGCCCCGAGCCACCTCCTGGAAGAGGGAAGAGCCCAGAGCCGGTGCTGAACGGGGCAGCTGAGAATGGGCTGGAGGGCCCAGCCGCCGAGGCACAGGGAGATGATGGCCAGGGGCTGTCCCGCCGCAAGGTGGTCCGGGTGGTGCGCAAGGTGGTCCGCAAAGTTCTGCCAGGGGAGGACGCTGGCAGTGCCAAGGAGCCAGGCCGAGATGCCAAGTCTCCTGAGCCAGTGCCACCCCCGAGGAAGGAGGAAGCAGGCCGTACCGCTGTCCCTGCTCCCCCAGCCCCGCCACCTCCCCCCACCGTGGTGCCTTCAGCCCCTGCCAAGCCGGAACCCAAGGATGAGATCTCAGAGGGGCTCAAAACCCTCATGGCAAAGGGCAAAACCAAGGAGCACCGGCCGCGGCTCCGGCCGGGGGACAGGCAGGAGAAGTCCCGTGAGCCAGCTGGTGGGGACACAAAGCTGTCCCCGTCCCCGGGCGCTGAAGCCAAAGCAGAGCCACCAGTGCAGCTTTCAGGAGGGAAAGCGGAGCCAGCAAAGGCGTCTGCTCTGAAACCCACGGCCCTGGAGAGGCACAAGGTACCGGTGTGTGCACGGCGGGGGATGCTCTGACCCGGCGGTGGGTCGTGCCCCCAGTGCAGCATGGTGTGAGCTCACCTGCATGGTTTGCAGTGGTTTTGAGATGTGTGGAGTGGGTGGGAGTCACTTTTTTTGGGGCAGTCGTGTGCGCTGTGGCCACTCCATCATGCTGCCCCTTTTCTCCCCTCCATTTCATGTGGAGAAGAAGCTGCAGACCAGCGAGAAGCGGCCGACCCCTGTGAAAAATGCCCCGGCTGCCCCCCAGCAGGTGTGTAGGAGTGGTGACCCAGGTCCCTGGACACTGTGGGTACGCACTGGTACCCGGCTGTGCCTTCACCCTGGGACTCACCCCAAGCACTGATGGGCTGCAGGGCTGGGAAAGCCCTTGCAATGGCCCTGCTGGTGCCAATGTGCCAGGGCTGTGAGGGCTGTGGGACAGCTGGCCTGGAGCTAATGGTGCTCTGCCTCTAGGCTGCCCCTGGCCCTGCTCCCCCTGGCCCCGCGTCCGTGCTGAGCCCATCTGAGGAGGCGCAGCTCCGGCTGGAGAGGATCTTCACCACTTCTGTAATTCCAGAGGTGTTGGTGCTTGCGTGTCGCCTTCTCAGGGATGGGGAGGCATGGGCAGCGTGTGGCTGCCCCAGACGTGCCATGTGCTCTGCACACAATGATTGTACCCCTGTGTCTGGCTGCCAGCCCCATGGTCCATCTGTGGGTGACACTGGCGGCAGGGAATGGATGACCAGGGCTGTTGGTGGGTTTGGGGATCATTGCCCAGACTAGTGTGCTGGGGATGGGGAATTGCCTGCATCGCTGTAGGGGCCCAGGCACACTGGTGGCTCATGGATGATGTCCTGGTGGTGGTGTGTGATCTTGGCCATGCCGGGGCCCTGTGGCTTGTCAGGGTGCTGCTTCTGCTCTCTGCCTCTCACCCCCTCTCTTCTTTCTCTCCTCCTTCCTTGCTGCCATTAGCTGGACCCCGCCGCCTCCGCCTCAGCACCCAGCCAGGTACTGTACCCCTGTCCTCAGGAACCCTCTGCCTCCACCAGCGACCCCCTGCCATCCTCTGTCTGCCGCTGGGCTGGTGTCTGCGCCCGTGCCTCCTGCTGGAGTGTAAGGCTTCCCCCATCCCACCCTGCTCCGTGGGCTGCCATGGGGCTGGCGGGGGCAGCCGGGGCTGGGTGCTTCTCCCCTCCCTAGAGAGGTCATGCCAGAAAGCCAGATGTCCCAGGAGGGTGCCCTCAGTGGAGGTGGCACAACTGGGGCGGGCAGGGGTGTGGAGCAGGGTGTGAAGGGGCAGAGTGCTGGCATAGGCAGGATGCATGGCTCATGCCGGAGCAGCTGTGGCACGTGGTGCTGGCAGAGCTCAGGGCGGGGTCAGTGGCGTGACCCTCAGCCCCAGGGCTTTGGCAGCATGGCCTCGTGGCCAGTGTCCTTCCCAGCTCTGTGTCTGTCCAGCACTGCACTGGACTTGCCACCTCGCTGCCCACAGTGGTGGTCATGGCACGAGGAGCACCCACAGGGTTTGGCACAGTGGTGCTTTGTCCCCGCTGCTCCCCCTCCCCTCTTTCCGTGCTGTGTGCGGGGCAGGGCTGAGCCCTTCTCGCCTTCACCGCCTCTCTCGGCCTCGCCAGGGTCCAGCGGACGATGCGCCGGCAGCTCCCCTTGGCCCCGTCCCTGCTGCAGCTCAGGTTTGGCTTTGGAGCTCGTCCTGCTCTCCTTGTGCCAGGGACATCCCCGCTGTGCTGGCCACCAGCCTGGCATTTCCCATGTCAGAGTCCTGTGACACATCCTGTATCCCTCCATTATGTGCCTCAGTGTGTCCTGTGTCCCTACAGCATGTCCCTGCAGCATGTCCCATGTCCCCATAGCATGTCTGGTGTCCCTGACATGTGGCTGGCTGCTCTCAGGGCTGTGGTTTGGGAGCTTGTCCCCTCCAGGCTCGCCCGAGGTGGCCCTAGTGAATGTGCCTGTGGGTGACTGTGTCTTTATGTCTGCCCCAAGCTGTGGCAGGGCCATGGTGGTCTCTGCAGCCCTGCACCCACTGGGGTCCCCAGCGGGCAAACTGGGGACATGTGCTTGGAGGGTTTGTGGCTTGTGCAGGTGGCCTGGCTGTCCAGCACATGGCCCTGTGGCCAGTCAGCCCTGTTCCCTCCAGCCCCAGGGATGAGGGGAGGGGGTGAGGCAGGGCAGGGGGCAGGTGACCACAGCCTCTCCACATCTGCTGTCCCACAGGCCAAGACGGAGGAGCAGATAGCAGCCGAGGAGGCCTGGTACGAGACCGAGAAGGTGTGGCTGGTGCACAGGGATGGCTTCTCCTTGGGTGAGCACTGCTGGGACACAGCACCCCATCCTTCCTGTGGTGCAGCAAGCCCCCCTGACCCCACTGCATTGTCCCTGGGGGCTGCCAGCACGACCCCTCTGAGTGCCCTGTGCCCCTCACAGGCAGCCAGCTTCGGCCGGAGGCGGGCAGTCCCCTGCCCGAGGGCAAAGTGAAGGTGAAACTGGACCACGATGGAGCCGTCCTGGAGGTGGAGGAGGACGATGTGGAGAAGGTAGGGCTGCGGGGCGGGGGCTGGCGGGGCAGATCCCCATTCCCCGCCTGACCCACCCCATCTCAACCTTGCTGCCAGGCAAACCCCCCGTCCTGCGACCGTGTGGAGGACCTCGCCAGCCTCCTCTACCTCAATGAGTCCAGCACGCTGCACACGCTGCGCCAGCGCTACGGCGGCAACCTCCTGCACACCTATGCCGGGCCCACCATGGTCATCATCAACCCGCTGAGCTCCCCCTCCATATATTCTGAGAAGGTGACGCTGCTCTCGGGGGGTACACCAGAGGGGACAAGCAGCTGGCACGCAGAGGGGGTGGTGGGGTGGCATGGTGCTGACCCTGGCCGGCTTGCCCTCCCTGTCCCCATCAGGTGATGCACATGTTCAAGGGGTGCCGCAGGGAGGACACGTCCCCGCACATCTACGCGGTGGCGCAGGCCGCGTACCGCAGCATGCTGATGAGCCGCCAGGACCAGGCCATCGTCCTGCTGGGCGCCAGCGGCAGCGGCAAAACCACCAACTGCCAGCACCTGGTCCAGTACCTCGCCACCATCGCCGGCAGCACTGGCAAGGTCTTCTCTGGTGAGTCCTCTGTGTGTGTGGAGTCCCTCTGTCCTGCCTGCACACGTCCCTTGCTTTGCGGTCACAGCCCCACGCACACGGCAGTGGCTGGACACACACCAAATGGGCTGTCACTGTGTCACACTGTGCCTTTGCTGTGCTCCTGGGGCTGCTGCGGTGTAAGGGAGCAGCAGCACCTGCCCAGCCAGCTCTGGCCCGCTGCCCACTGCACAGCCCCTGCACTGGCCTGCTTGTCTTCCTGCAGTGGAGAAGTGGCAGGCTCTCTACACCATCCTGGAGGCTTTTGGCAATAGCAGCACTGGTATGAACGGCAACGCCACCCGCTTCTCCCAGATCATCTCCCTGGACTTCGACCAGGCCGGGCAGGTGGCGTCTGCCTCTGTACAGGTGAGGGGACCAGGGTGGCCCCCCCAGCATGGGAGCTGGTCCATCCTTGTCAGTGTGGCTCCCCAGGGTGTGGGAACTGGTCCATCATCACAGGAGTGAGATGTTGCAGGAGTTGTCCAGAGAAGCTGTAACTGCTCTATCCCCTGTGGCAGTGTTCAAGGCCAGATTGGACAGGGCTTGGGGCAGCCTGGGATAGGGGAAAGTGTCCTTGCCCGTGGCAGGGGTTTGGAACTTGTTGATCTTTCAGGTCCCTTCCAATCCAAACCTTTCCATAATTCTCTTGGTGTTTCCTATGCTACGAGCTCTGCCACAGATCCCCAGCCATGCTTGCTGCGCTCAGCAGCCTGGCATCCTGCTCTTGTCCTTGTTCACACCCAGATCAGATGGGATTCCTGTCCTTGCTGAGTTTGTCCCAAAATCAGGGAATGTGTCTTCCAGACACCTCCCTGCTGTGATAACAGCAGAGTGCTGAAAATCCTGAGATGTACTCCATGCTCTTGTAGTATCATTCACCAAGGAGAGATGCTCATGGGCTGCTTGGGTGATGTTTGCATTCACATGGTGCCCTGCAGTGAGAGGGAGACTCTCACAACTCCATGAGAACCCTGGGCAGGCAGCAAGGATGGCCTGGGGTGGGCTGGGAGGTCTCAGTGGGAGTGGGGCACTTGGAGACAGTTCCTCACTGTTCCACCTCTGCCAGACACTGCTGTTGGAGAAGCTGCGCGTGGCCCGGCACCCAGCCAACGAGGCCACCTTCAATGTCTTCTACTACCTGCTGGCCTGCTCTGACAGCACCCTGAGGTGAGCTGGAGGGGAGGGCATGGCCTCCGTCGTGGGGGGGTCTCTCCTCCATGGGGCCAATCGGGGTGTTTATCCTTGCAGGACTGAGCTTCACTTCAACCACCTGGCGGAGAACAATGTCTTCGGCATCGTGCCCCCCTCCAAGGTTGTTGCCATGGGGGGCTGTGGGGGAAGATGGGGGTCTCTGGCCTATTTCAGTGCAGGGAGAAGCAGAGCTGGGCTCCCAGACCAATGTCTCCTGTTGTTTTCCACAGCCAGAGGAAAAGCAGAAGGCAACCCAGCAGTTTGGCAAGCTCCTGACAGCCATGAAGGTGATGGGCATCTCAGGAGATGAGCAGAAAGCCTTCTGGCTCATCCTGGGGGCCATCTACCATCTGGGAGCCGCTGGGGCAACCAAAGGTAACAAGCTGGTAGCCATTAATGTGGGGAGATTTGGGACTGATGGATGTGAGGGGCTCCAGAGACACCTTGCAAACAGCCTGCAATGCAGCCAAGCTCTGGGGGAGAGGGTGGGAGGCTGTGTCAGCTGAGGGACAGTGCCCTGCCACCCTGAGTGCTCTGGGGCATGCAGCTTTGTCCCCATGGTTGGGGTGGTCTCATTAACTGGTGGGAATTGAACATGCCCACACCCTGCCAGCCTGGGAGAGTGGGGGCCTGGGTGGGGCTGAGGCAGTTGGGGGGTGTCCCCCATTCCCAGTGTAACATCTTTCCCTCCATCCTCCTTGCAGACCCACTGGCAGATGGAGCTGGTAATGGGAGTGGGGAGGGCTCTGCTCTGGGGGGTGCCACGCAATGCAGATTTGGGGGCTGAAATGGGGGCTTGGGATGCTGCTGGTGTGCTGGGACCAACCCTGACCCTGGTTGGGTCTTGGCAGCTCCATATTTGCCTGCTGCTCGTGAGGAGTCCAATCCCAGTCCTGTCAGCACCATTGATGGTGTGGGTCAGGGCTGCCCTGGCGCACAGTGCTCACATGGGTGTGAGCCTCTCACAGCACCAGCTTTGCTCTCCATTCCTGGGGATGGAAAATTTGGCTTTGGGGGCTGCTCTTCTCCCCCTGTGGCTTTCTCTTTCTGCCTGTTATGCTGGAAGCACCCGTGGTGCTGCACGCTGGTGGGAGAGCTGGGCATGTCACCCCAAATGGGCACCTGGAGCTGGTGGCTGCACCCAGGGAATTTGCAGCCATGGGGGAAAAGATGATCTGGGGATGAATAAGGAGTGACCAGAGGGGTCTGGATGCACACTGGGGTGCTGGGCTGGCCTGTGGGGTGTTCTTGGGGTGCAGTGCTGGCCCATGGGGTGCTCTCAGGGCACTAGAGGGCAGCAGGGCCCCACTGCAGCCACCACAGCAGGATGCTCATGCAACTCCGGAACCCCTCCATGGGAGCCTGCTATGGGAAGGGATCCCAAATCCTGTTGGGGGGGAGCATTGCTACATCCTGCTTGGGGTGGGCAACCCCAGGTCTGTGCTGCTGCTGCTGAAGCCTCCCCTGCACCTTGTGGACGCTGGGAGTGCTCAGAGCCGAGTTGCACCAGCCCCACGATTTCCTTGGATCCAAAAGTGGCTCCCCATGCCCTGGGGCAGAGCCGAGCTGTTCCCCAACACTGCCCATGCTGTGCGGGGGGCTCAAAGGGAAGGGACCCCCCACGCTGGTCACGGTTTGTCACTGCAGCAGTGCCTGGGGAGGGGGCAGGCGTGGCATGTGCGGTGGCGTGGTGGCAGGAGGGCGTCCCTGTGCCGTCCTGTGCCGTTGTTTCTAACCCGTGTCTCTGTTCGCATGGTGCATGCTGCCCTTTGCAATGCAGACGCCGACGAAGGTAAAGTCCCGTTCTTCACGTGTGTCTCTGGCTTCCCCCTCCCCAGTGCCACCTTCATCCCACTTCCGTGTCCCTGTGTGTCACCATTAACCTGCTCCCACCGCCCCCCAGCGTCCGTGTCTCTGTGTCTGTCTGGCTGCCGTGTGGCTGTGTCACCCAGCAGGGACATGTCCCCGTGTGGGGTGGCTCAGAGCCTCAGAGGTCCCTGGGTGGTGGTGGCAAGGATTCTGTGCTCCACAGCAGTGTGGCTCAGCCTGGAGCAGCACAGAGCCATTCACCCCCATCTCCTCTTAGACCCCAAACATCTGTGTCTCCTCAAACCCCAGAGCGTGTGCTCCCACTGTGCCCATCATCCCTAACCTACTCTGTGGGTCCCTAAGATCATCCCAGGCCTGTTTAGAAACGCTCCCCATTTTTAGGGGTGCCTTGCCTGGCCCTGAACCCCCTTCTCCACCCTTCAGCTGGGAGGAAGCAGTTTGCACGGCACGAGTGGGCTCAGAAAGCCGCCTACCTGCTGGGCTGCAGCCTGGAGGAGCTCTCCTCTGCCATCTTCAAGCACCAGCCCAAGGGCACCCTGCAGCGCTCCACCTCCTTCCGCCAGGGCCCCGATGAGTCTCCCCTGGGGGACAGTGGCACAGGTAGGGTGAGGTATGGTGGGGACAGCAGGTGGCCCCAAGGGATGCCAGGTTGGGGACACTCAGGCTTGCTTTGGCCAGGTCCCAAGCTGACGGCGCTGGAGTGCCTGGAGGGCATGGCAGCTGGCTTGTACTCCGAGCTCTTCACACTCCTCATCTCCCTCCTCAACAGGTACGTGCTGGGGGGGCCAGCAGGAGAGCAGGGGGTGCCTGGCTGCACCTGCTGACCCCACTGAGTCCCTCTGTGCTCCCCCCAGGGCGCTGAAGTCGAGCCAGCACTCGGTGTGCTCTGTGACGGTGGTGGACACCCCTGGGGCACAGAACCCCAAGCTGGCAGGGCAAAGCCGGGGGGCCACCTTCGAGGAGCTCTGCCACAACTACGCCCAGGAGCGCCTGCAGCAGCTCTTCCACCAGCGCACCTTTGCCCGCGAGCTGGAGCGATACAAGGAGGTACCAGGAACACCCAGGGCTGCCATGGCTTCCTCCACTCCTGCCCTCCCATACCCGCATGAACATCTCCAGATTTCTTACCCATTGATCACTGGACCAGTCCAACTAAAGCAGCTCTGACACAATTCTCAGTGCCCAGGGCTGCTGTGCTGGCTGTGGAGCAGAGCACAGGAGGGCTGGGCTGGGAGGTGGTGGAGTGGCTGTGGGTGGTGATGATGGTGGTCACTGCTTCTTCTCCATCTCAGCACTGACAGCCCATGGGGACCCTTCCATGTGTCCTGGTCCTTTCTTAGCACTCCACATCACTCTAAACCCCATCGAGACCGGCACCCAGATGGTCTCACACTCCCTATCACTGCTCCTCTGCAGTGTGGGCGCTCACCTCCCTCTGTTCCCCCTCACCAGGAGAACATAGAGCTCGCCCTGGCTGATGCTGAGCCCAGCTCCTCTGGCTCCATAGCTGCTGTGGACCAGTCCTCACACCAGGCACTGGTAAGCACTTTTCACTCTTCCTTCCAGCCACATCATGGCAGCAGATGGGCGGCTTTTTGGCATTTTGGTGGTAGAGGAGAAGGAAAGAGGGTGTTGGCCATGAGAGCATGGGTGCAAGTGCATCCCCCAGCATGGTTTTCCCCTCTTGTCCTGGGAGCTGCCTGTGCTGTGGGCAGGGAGCGTGATTTCTGGGGTGTTCCAGTTTTTGAAGTGCTCTGGTCCCTGGGATGCTCTGGTCCCCAGGGTGCTCAGGTTCCTAGTGTCCATGGGTCTCCAAGCTTCTCCAGTCCCTGGGGTCTTCCAGTCCCTGCTGGTGAAGGGTTCTGGCACCATCCCTGTGCTGGGTTTCAGCCCAGCACTGCATTTCCCACCTCAGTGAGATGTGCTGCCGGAGTGTCCCATATGGACCCTTTCCCTTCTGGGTCTCCACTAATCAGGATCCCTCTCACATGGTGTGAGGTTACCTGCTCCCTGGGTGGCCCGGGTGCCCTGTGTCACCCCATGTCCCTGCCCTGGGGGACCCTGGTGTGTTGGGGTGGCTGCCAGCGTGGTGACCCTGCAGGTCCGGTCCCTGGCCCGCACGGACGAGGCGCGGGGGCTGCTGTGGCTTCTGGAGGAAGAGGCGCTGCAGCCGGGTGGCAACGAGGACTCCTTGCTGGAGCGGCTCTTCTCCTACTATGGCCCCCAGGAAGGGGGTAAAAAAGGTATGAAGGGGGGCCTGGAACCATGGAGAAGTGTCTACTAGACCAGAAACAACTTCTCTAGTGGAAGATGTCCCTGCCCATGGCAGGGGGTTTGAATGAGATGATCTTTAGGGTGCCTTCCAACCCAAGCCATTCTGGGGTTCTGTGACATGCCCCAGTGAAACACTGGTGCCCAGGGCTGTGCCCACTGGTACTGTGTTTCCCTGCAGGGCACAACCCGCTGCTCCCCAGTGACAAACCACGACACTTCCTCCTGGGACACAGCTCCGGGACCAACTGGGTGGAGTACGATGCTACGGGATGGCTCAACTACGTCAAGCACAACCCGGCCTCCCAAAACGCCTCTGTCCTGCTGCAGGAGTCCCAAAAGTGAGCAGGGTCCTGGGGTGGGAGCATGGCAGAGAGGAGATGTGACACCGGGGGGTGACATGCCCTCTGTGCCCTGCAGGAAGGTGATCAGCAGCCTGTTTGCCGGGCGCGGCGGGTCGGCGCTGGTGCTGTCGGGCTCGGTGGCGGGGCTGGAAGGGGGCTCCCAGCTGGCCCTGCGCCGGGCCACCAGCATGCGCAAGACCTTCACCACCGGCGTGGCTGCTGTCAAGAAGAAATCCCTCTGCATCCAGATCAAGCTGCAAGTGGTGAGTGAGGGCGTGCCAAGGGGGATCCCTGCATCTGGCTGGGGCACCGCCACACGTCACCACTCACCCCGCTCTGCCACACCCACAGGACGCCCTCATCGACAGCATCAAGAAGTCCAAGCTCCACTTTGTGCACTGCTTCCTGCCCAAGGCAGGGGGTGGTGGGGACCCCCAGGCTGTGCTGTGCCGGCGGGTGAGCAGCAGCGAGCTGGAGCTGCCGGCGGAGCACTGCGAGGCCGGGCTGATGCAGCTGGACGTGCCCCTCCTGCGTGCGCAGCTCCGCGGCTCCCGCCTGCTCGATGCCCTCCGCATGTACCGCCAAGGTGAGCCCTGCCACCAGCACCAGGGAACGGGCAACACCGAGGTCCCAGCTGCATCTTCTCACTGGAAAGCCAAAGACCCCCTCAGCGTGTGCCCTAGCTCTGAACTCTGGAGCTTCTCCCCAGGGTGGTCCTGTCCTTGTTCCCCCTCCCCTGCTGAGCTGTTATCTGCACTGGGAACAGGCATGGCCTTAATTGGGTGTCTCCCTTGGTGCCGCTGGTTCCTGGCAGCAATCCCATTGGCATCCAGCCCCTGTCCCGCTGGAACGAGAGCCTCTGGGTTGCGCTCAGCAAAGCATTTATCGATACATTGGCTGGCCAGCCACCCGGCCGAGGGTTTATTGCTTGGAGGCCGGACCCTTCCTGCCATGATTGGAAATCGATGCCACCTGCACACCTCCTGGATCGATGGCCGTGGCCAGCCGCCCGTGCCGGGGTCAATGTTCCCATCAATACCTCATCGTTAATTAAGATATGGAGGCTCAGTGCTGGAACCTGATGCAGGAGTTGGCTGTGGCTCGGAGAGGAGCCAGAGCAGGGCTTGCACAGGCAACACGTGTTGCTGCTCTTCCCCCGAGGAGGGATCTGACCACTTTCTTCTCTGATCCCAGCCAAAACTGCTGGAGGATGCAGCCAAGGAAAACCTCAAGGGGAGGCTGAGAGCATTCCAGCTATGCCTGACCCCATGGGGAGCTTAAGTCACGTGGGGCGACCCTGTCAGTTCTCCCAAAACACGAACACCAGCATGTCAGGGCACGTGGGGCTGTCCCTGGCCATCCCCTGGGCATCTACACAGTCCCACTCTCCCTTGCTTCCCCAGGTTACCCTGACCACATGGTGTTTGCGGAGTTCAGGCGGCGCTTTGATGTCCTGGCCCCACACCTGACCAAAAAGCACGGACGCAACTACATCGTGGTGGATGAGAAGCGGGTACGTGCCCCGTGTCAGAGTCACTGCTGTGGTCCAGGGTCCCCTGCACCTCAAAGGGCTTAGACCTGACACCTTTCCCTCCCTGCAGGCAGTGGAGGAGCTCCTGGAATCACTGGACCTGGAGAAGAGCAGCTACCACATGGGCTTGAGCCGGGTATGGTGCCCGACACCACTGGGTGTGGGTGTGGGCAGGGCTGTGCGTCATGGCACGGTGGGACAGCAAAAGGGCAGCACTGTTCGCTCCCACCCACGACATTCCTCATGCCTTGGGAATAAAACCGCACGATGGGACAGGACTGGTGCCTGCAGAGGGGAGAGACATATCCCCACCAGTGGGAGGGTGGCACGGCGTGGCTGGAGGGATGCCGGCACCCATCGCTGTCCTGCTCCCCTCCCACAGGTGTTTTTCCGGGCTGGATCGCTGGCCAGGCTGGAGGAGCAGCGGGACACACAAACCAGCAGGAACATCACCCTTTTCCAGGCGGCGTGCAGGGGCTTCCTGGCACGGCAGCACTTCAAGAAGAGAAAGGTTCGTCCCAGCGACTCTCCCCTCCCCGCTCTGCTGCACAATTTCGCCTAAAATGGGCAGTGCAGCCTTTCTGTGCCTCCTGGGCCAGCACCTCCTCCTCCCGCCTCCCCCGGAGCTGTGGGGGGCCAGGGGGAACCGGGGGGCCAGGGGGAACCGGCAGGGAGGCTGCTGGGCATCGCCGCCGAAGGATGAAGCCACGCTTCAGCTCCTACTTTTATCATTAGAGAAGGTGTAAAATAGGCATCTTAGAGTGCCTCATCTTCCCGGGATTCGCACTTAAAGGGGCTGGAGAGGATCAAACAGCAGATTTGCGGTTGCAATTAGCCCAAATGCTAATGAAGGGAAGCATGTTGGGGTGCTGGCAGGGGTGCTGAGCACCCACGTGCCCTGCTTTGCCCTGCTGGTGGCCCTGTACTGACTCCATACCCTGTGCTGACCCCGTGCCCTGCACAGATCCAGGATTTGGCCATCCGGTGTGTGCAGAAGAACATCAAGAAGAACAAAGGGGTGAAGGATTGGCCCTGGTGGAAGCTCTTCACCACAGTGCGGCCCCTCATCGAGGTGCAGCTCACCGAGGACCAGATCCGCGGCAAAGACGTGGGTATCCATGCTGGGGGTGCTGGATGGAGCAGGGAGGGCTTGGGGGAGCGTTGGCCCTGGGCAGGGCCCCACAGTGGGGTGGAATGCAGGACCCCACGGTGGGGTCACATGCAGAAGCTAATGGTGGGGTGGGATGCAGGATCCTGAAGTAGGGTGGGAAGCAAAACCCAGGGAAGGGTGGGATGTAGGATCCTGTGGTGGATGAGGATACAGGATCCCACAGTGGGTTGGGATGTGGGAGCCCATGATGGGGTGAGCTGCAGGACCCCGTCTGCCTGTGCCCCGTCAGCGCCAGGCTCGAATTGCTCCCTAATTTGCGAATCAGCATGTCATTAGCATCCCGAGAGCCGGCTGTTGCTTGAGCCCAATTACAAGCGTGGAGAATGGAAATGAAACCGTGCGCTGAGAGGCAAATGCGGGGGCTCCGCTCACACTGGCAACCAGACACTGGTGCACCCGGCGAGCACGAGCTGCTGCCTGGCTCAGCTTTCACCCCGACCTGCTGGGGACAGGCACCTGGGTGGGGGCACCTGGGCAAGGGCACCTGCTGCACCCCCAGCCTGTGCTGGGACCAGAGGAAGAGAGAGGAAGATGTTAGCAGCCAGACATGCTTCCGCAGCACTGCCTGGTGGTCCCTGGGCATCCTGGTGGGCCCCCTCCCTCCCCACCTGGGCTGGGTGTACCCAAACCCTTCAGCAAGCTGCTGATGTGCTCCCACCTCCTCTCGCGGGGGATGTGGGTACCGTTCTGCAGCTTTTCTGGGACTGCCTGGCATTTCGACACCATTTATGGGGTTGGAGTCGGCACGACGGCAGAGCGGGTTAGGGAAAGTCCCTGCCCAGCCCTTGGCAGGGGAGAGCAGCCCCAGGGAGCCCCCACCCTGCTCATCCTGTGCTAGGGGGGTGCTGGGGAGGGGCAAAGAGCTGCCAGCCTCCTACCCGCCAGCCTCCTCCCTGCGCCTGCCCCCTCCCTCACCGCCCGCTCTGTTGCAGGAAGAGATCCAGCAGCTGAAGAGCAAACTTGAGAAGGTGGAGAAGGAGCGTAACGAGCTGCGGCTCAACAGCGACCGCCTGGAGAGCAGGGTAGGTCTTTGCAGCTGCCAGGATGGGGTATGGTGCCGTGCCAGCCTGCCCCAGCCCACAGTCCCATTCCCCCTGGCGCCCCCAGATCACAGAACTGACGTCGGAGCTGACGGACGAGCGCAACACCGGCGAGTCGGCTTCCCAGCTGCTGGACGCTGAGACAGCTGAGAGGCTGCGGGCTGAGAAGGAGATGAAGGACCTGCAGGTAAGTGTGCCCCTCCCCGGCCTCGCAGTGTCTCCTGTCCCCCTCAAGTGCTCACCACGGCCATGTCCCCTCCCAGGCCAAGTACGATGCCCTGAAGAAGCAGATGGAGTCGATGGAGATGGAGGTGATGGAGGCTCGGCTCATCCGGGCGGCCGAGCTCAATGGCGAGCTTGACGATGATGATTCAGGTACTGTCCTGCCTCCAGTGCTGGCTGCTGGCACACCCTGCAGTGTCCCCTTCTCCCAGTGCCACCCCCACAGCCCCTTGGTGACCATGTTTCCCCACACAGGTGGCGAATGGAGGCTGAAATACGAGCGAGCAGTGCGGGAGATCGACTTCACCAAGAAACGGCTGCAGCAGGAGCTGGAGGACAAGCTGGAGGTGGAGCAGCAGGGCAAGAGGCAGCTGGAGCGCAAGGTGAGTGGGGGCTCAGCTCTGGGGACTTCCTGGTTCCCTCAGCTTGGCTAGGACAGCAGGGACATGGTGGCATCCCAGAGCCCTCACTGCCTGCCCACTTCTGCCCACAGCTGGCAGACCTGCAGGCGGACAGCGAGGAGAGCCAGCGAGCACTGCAGCAGCTGAAGAAGAAGTGCCAGCGCCTGGCTGCTGAGCTGCAGGACACCAAGCTACACCTTGAGGGACAGCAGGGACGCAACCATGATCTGGAGAAGAAGCAAAGGAGGTGGGGACAGTGTCCTGGCAGTGGGGGGGACATGGGGGACACGCCTCTGGCAAAGTGGCATTACCATTTTAGCAGGAATTTGGGCACCTCACCAGCTCATACTTGGCCGAGGTGTCTCCAGCGGGATGGGGCTGCCCAAGTTGGATGTGTTTATTGTGAAGGGGATCCCCATGCCCTTTTGAGGGGCCCAGAGCTGAGTGACCCCATCCATGTGGGGTCACACCCCATGGTGGAGGCTGCTGGTGCCCCACGTCTCCACTCGGCATGCGCTGCCATCCCGTCCCCTCTCCCAGCCCCAAAGTTTGCTAACGTTATTAAGCAGCAGGGACGCTTTCATCTCATTATGGTAATGATCGCACACACAAATACAGCGAGAGAATCCAATCTAATTAATTTCAATTTCCGCGGATTGGAGTCTGTGCTAATGCAGCTGTTTATTACCCAGCGCAAGGAAAAATGGGGATTAGCTGCCGAGGTGTTTAACGCAGGTCACAAACTCAAGCGCAGGGTTGTTTTCCAAGCCCCAAAGGCAGTGATTTTGGAGCAAATCCAGCTGATCCCATCCCAGGGGCACTGGAAGAGATTGCCACGTGGCTGCCTGGCTACAGGCTGTGCTGAGCACTCCTTCAGCAGGGGCTTGTGTCCTGTCCAGGGGGTTGTGTGTCCCCTTTGGGGATGGGACTGGTGCCATGTCACATGGAACTCCCACACTGGGATGCATCTGTGGGAGCCAAGGTACCACAAGAGCCCATCTCTCCTAGAGACCCCTCCGTGTCCTGCCTGGCAGGTTTGGTGTCCCCAGCTGCTTTGGAGTAGCCAAGCCCCTGCCATTGGCAGCCACAGTCCCACGGGCACATGCTGGCCCTGGAGAACAGCTGAGGTGCTGCTGGGGTTGGTGCTGCAGGTGCTGCACTCCCCTTTATAATGGAGTGAAGGCATCAGGAGGAGTGTCTAAATGACTCCGTGCCACTGTGGTGGCAATTAAAGACTCATCAACAGTGTGTTTCAAACAAGCACTCAGCAGCACACCACCCTTCCCAGTGCTTGCTGCTGAGGGAGGGGGATGCTCCGTGCAGTGCCCCTAGCACAGGGCTGAGGATCAGTCCCTGGGGTGCTGAGTGCTCACCCCACTCTCCCTGTGCAGGTTTGACAGCGAGCTCTCTCAGGCACATGAGGAGGCACAGCGGGAACGGCTGCAGCGGGAGAAGCTGAGCCGAGAGAAGGATGTGCTGGTGGCTGAGGTCTTTGGCCTCAAGCAGCTGCTGGAGGTGAGTAGCCCCCAGCCCCTCCCCAGCCTCCCAATCAGCGGGTGCCCCAGGCTGATGGTGACCCTGTCTCTCACAGGACAGGGACTCAGACATCGCAGGGCTGACACAGAAGGCAGAGGCGCTGGAGGCAGAGCTGCAGGACATCTCCTCCCAGGAGTCAAAGGATGAAGCCTCCCTGGCCAAGGTGAAGAAACAATTGAGGGACCTAGAGGCGAAGGTCAAAGACCAGGAGGAGGAACTGGATGAGCAGGCTGGGACCATCCAGATGCTGGAGCAGGTACAGCGGGGAGGGGCGAGGTTTCTGGGTGGGGTGGTTTCATGCAGGGCTGTTATTACCTGGGCCGGGCTTGCCTGGGAAGAGGAGGCGGTCGCCCTGAGCCCGGCGTCAGGCCAGGCATCGCCGCGGCCGACACGGCTCCTGGCCCTCCGTGCCATGGCCCGGCAGGTCACCATGGGGCGGGCAGCCCAGCTGGCCTCAGACCGGGGGGTTTTCAGGGTGAGTGGTGACTGGAGAGTGGTATGGAGGGGTCCCCACGTCCCCTTTGCTCTGAACACATCCCCACCATTTGCAGGCGAAGCTGCGGCTGGAGATGGAGATGGAGCGGCTGCGGCAGACCCACGCCAAGGAGGTGGAGAGCCGTGATGAGGAGGTGGAGGAGATCCGGCAGTCATGCCAGAAGAAGGTAGGGCTCGGCTGTGTCCCCTCTGCCCAGGAGGGCCTGGGATGCATCCCCATACCCTGGCTGGGTACTGGGAGCTGCCAGCTGGGCACCGTCATGCAGCACCCGGCTCCCACGCAGCGACCACAGCCCGGCTCCACCGGCCCGGCGGGTCCGACCAGTCCGTCTGCTGCCCGGGCCAGCGCACGCCGGGCTTTGTGCCTCTGGTTGCGCAAACACCCAGCTGGTGGGGTCACCCAGTGTCTCCAGGCTGTGGGGACACGTGAGGAGGGGTCATGACCCCTCCCCGCCACCCTGACTTGCTGCCCCTGTCTGTCCCCAGCTGAAGCAGATGGAGGTTCAGCTGGAGGAGGAGTATGAGGACAAGCAGAAGGTGCTGAGAGAGAAGCGGGAGCTGGAGAGCAAATTATCTGCTGTCAGCGAGCAGGTGGGGTGAAGGGCACCTGGTCATCTGCCTTGCTTTGGGGACCCTGAGGTGGCCATGGTGGGGTGGACACCCCTCTGGCATGGAACTGTGGCAAAGTTTCCCCTGCCACAGGCCAACCAGCGGGACTTTGAGACGGAAAAGCGCCTGCGCCGGGATCTGAAGAGAACGAAGGCGCTGCTGGCTGATGCTCAGATCATGTTGGACCACCTGAAAAACAATGCACCCAGCAAGAGGGAGATCACCCAGCTTAAGAATCAGGTATGCATCTAGACACTTCTCATACTGCAGGCTTTGAGGGACACAGGGTGTCCCTGTTGCCCAGCCAGGCACTGAGCTATATCCCTGCAGCTGGAGGAGTCAGAGTTCACCTGTGCAGCTGCTGTCAAGGCCCGGAAATCCATGGAGGTGGAGATCGAGGACCTCCACCTGCAGATCGATGACCTTGCCAAGGCCAAGGCGGCGGTGAGTGGGTTTGGGTTGTGATGAACAATGGTGGGGCCATGCCTCATTTGCACCCAGGGCGGCCCCACGCTGTTTGGAGTGGGTTTGGGGGGTGAGTGCCCCATTCTTGGGATGCAGGGGAGACATGTGTGTCTCCCTGCAGCTGGAGGAGCAGCTGAGCCGTCTGCAGCGGGAAAAGAATGAAGTGCAGAGTCGGCTGGAGGAGGACCAGGAGGACATGAATGAGCTGATGAAGAAGCACAAAGCAGCTGTGGCCCAGGTGAAGTGGGAGGAGCAGCTGCACCCACCCCACCCCCTCAAAATGTCCCTCGTGGAGCCAGTGCGGTGGGATCCCCACTGATGGCCCTCGTGTGTCCTGCAGGCATCCCGGGACCTGGCACAGATGAATGACCTCCAGGCACAGCTGGAGGAGGTCAGCAAGGAGAAGCAGGAACTGCAGGAGAAGGTGAGGATGCACCCTGAGTGAAGCTAGGACAATGGGAGGCACCCAGAGACCTGCTGCCCACAGCATTCAGGACTGCACTGCACAATGGGGGTGCAGAGCAGTCTGGTGGGAAGCTCTCCATCAGGATGGGAGCAGCATGGCCAGCAGCTCTCCTCCAGGACAGCGTGGCAGTGGGGGCAGGGTGATTGTGGTCGAGGCTGAGGCTGTGCCCTCTCCCGCAGCTGCAAGGTCTGCAGAGCCAGCTGGAGTTCCTGGAGCAATCCATGGTGGACAAGTCGCTGGTGAGCCGGCAGGAGGCCAAGATCCGTGAGCTGGAGACCAGGCTGGAGTTTGAGAGGACGCAAGTCAAGCGCCTGGAGGTAGTCACAGGGCTTTCCCTCTGCTCCAGCTGGGACAGGGGTGCAACAGGACCTTAATGAAGGTGCCTGAGACTTTTCAGAGTGCCTCCCCTCCCCATGACCCCCCACACTGCAGCCCTCCCCCTCTGGCAGCCCATCCCTGTCTCCACAGGGAAGGCTCCCTGCAAGCACTGATAACAGTAATCCACCGCCCAGCCCGGCAAAGTGCTGCTCTTTCCCTGCATCGACTTAGGGAAATTATAGACTCCCCAGTCCCGCGAACGCAGCCTGTTTTATATTCTGCCTCCGCAGCTCTGCCGGGGAGCGCGGCAGCTTAGCTCTCCTCTTCATATTTTCCAAGCTATTATTTCCTTCTCCACTCTCTCTGCCGGGGCCATAAATATGCAGCGGCTGGCTCAGTGGCTGGGGGAGAACGGGAGCTATTTTTTCCCTCTGTTACATGTTTTAATTACTTCACACACAGTTAAATCTATTTTTCCAATTCAACAAAGCCCTTGCTGTTGTTCTGCCCCTTGCCTGGCCCTGGGAGGGGGTGGTTTCTCCTCCATCTCCTTGTGTAAATTGATGGGAGTGGGATCCATCCTTGCATCATCAGCTGGTGGGTGTTGGGGTGAGGGTGGACCTGCGGGGTGAGAGGTCCTTGGGGGGATTTGGGGTGACCCTGGTGCTTGGCAGAGCCTGGCCACGCGGCTGAAGGAGAACATGGAGAAGCTGACGGAGGAGCGGGATCAGCGCGCAGCCGCCGAGAACCGGGAGAAGGAGCAGAACAAGCGGCTGCAGCGGCAGCTCCGCGATGTCAAGGAGGAGATGGGCGAGCTGGCCAAGAAGGAGGCAGAAGCCAGCCGCAAGAAGCACGAGCTGGTGAGGAACCCGTGATAGGGCCAGGCAGGGCACAAGGGGGTGTTCCCTGAGGAATGTGGCTCATCCCACTCCCTCCCCGCAGGAGATGGACCTGGAGAGCCTGGAAGCTGCCAACCAGAGCCTGCAGTCAGACCTGAAGCTGGCCTTCAAGCGCATCGGGGACCTGCAGGCGGCCATCGAGGATGAGATGGAGAGTGACAGCAATGAGGACCTCATCAACAGGTGAGAGCACCTGGGCCCGGCTCCCCCGCATCCCTGGGGGTCACTGCTTCCCCTTGCCACTTCAGAAATGCCACAGGGACCCCTTGGCTCTGCCTGGCCCTGGCAGGATGCTGTCTGTGCATCCATCCATGCATCGTGCACACGTGCATCTGTTCATGCACCCGTGTCTGTCCGTCCATGCATCGGGCACCTGTGCACACAGGCATCAGTCCATGCATCTGTGCATCCATCCCTCCGTCCACCCGCAGCCCCCATGAGCTTCAACCATTTGTGGAGGTGCCTGAAATGCATCCAGGATCTTGCCAGCTGGCTGGAAACAGCCCAGGGAGCCCCAGGAGCCAGGGCAGCACAAGCTGGCAGGAGGTTTGGGATGCTGGGATCCAGCCCAGCCCAGGATAGAATTATAGAATCATACAATTGTTTAGGTTGGGAAAGACCTCTGAGAGAATCAACTCCAGCCATTAACTCAGCACTGCCATGTTAGCACTAAATCATGTCCCTAAGTGCCACAGCCACACATTTTTTAAGTGTTTCCAGGCAATGACTCCACCATTTCCCTGGACAACCTGTTAAAATGTCTGATCACCCTTTTGGTGAAGAAATTTTCCCTAATATCCAATCTAAACCTTCCATGGCACAACTTGAGGCCATGTCCTCTTGTCTTATTGCTTTTTCATTGGGACCAGCATCTGACACCCCCTGGCTACAGCCTCCTTTGAGGAAGTTGTAGGGAGTGAAAATGTTCCCCCTGATCCTCCTTTCCTCCAGGCTGAACCCCCTCCAGCTCCCTCAGTTGCTTCTCATCAGAATTGTGCTCCAGACCCTTCCTCAGCTCTGTTGCCTTTCTTTGGATACACTCCAGCACCCAACCTGGGATGCTGGGATCCAGCTGGATGCAACCCCACTCCAGGGGCACAGGGCAGCCTCACCTCCTCCCCTGACCCTTCCCCATAATTTAATTTGCCCACCCACTTGGTTTGATTTTTTTTTCTTTCATTTAATTTCTTTTCTGTTGTGTTTCTCCCCACTCCAACCCTGCCCCCTCCAACCCCTCCCAGTTTGCAGGACATGGTGGCAAAGTATCAGAAAAGAAAGAGTAAAATGTGAGGAGCATCTCTTTCCTTCTCCCCTCCCCTAACCCCCACCTCACCCCCAGGGGCCGGGGTCCCGCATGCCACTGGCCCAACTCTGCATGCCCTAACAGCACCCACGGCATGGCCCAGCACAGCACAGCAGGGCACATAACCACATCCCGTGCATGGGGACGGGATGAGCCCCGGGAATGGGGTGGGGGGTGATGCTCTGCCATGGCTGATGACAAATGTGTCAGCGTGGGGCAGCAATGGAGCCCTGCTGACACTAATTAATACCCCATCCATGGTCGCTCCCACGACCCAGGTCCTGCTTAACTAACGGCACGTTTGCCTGGACATAAACTGTGTTTGATGTGGAGCTTAATTCCATTGGTCAGAAAACCCTAGCTGCCCCCAGAGCTTGTTTTTGGGGCTCATTGGGGGTTTTTTTTGTGTCATTCTGTGGTTTTTTGTTGGTGTTTTTTTTTCCCCAAGCCCAGCGTTGCCTGGATGTATTGCAGGGGAGGGAGATGCGCAGGATGGAGAGCGGCTTGTTGCTCTGAATTTAAAAAGAGAAGGATTCATATGCAGGGTCTATCCAGGCCTGTCCCTTGTGCTGTTTGCTTTCATTCCCAGGCAGGGAATAAGCCCAAAACCAAGTGGATAAAAGGCCATTTGAGATCATGTGATACATCCCATCCCTTCCTTGGAGTGGCCTGGTGGGAGCGGGGTGGCAAGAGGGGACCACACCGCTTCAATTTCCGTATAGATCCCGACGGTGCTGCCGTAGCCCTAATGAAAGCAGTAAGCGGTGAGGTATTAAGAGAGATTTATTCAGGGATGCTTTTAACGTGGAGGAATGGATTTTGCAATGCAGACAGCACCTTCTTTCTAAAGGCAATCAATATGGTTACGAACGGCCGTTATAAATTAGATGGTTTAAGCCAGATAGGACTTTTTTTACGCCGGGACGTAAATCAGGGGCTCTGGGGCACGGCAGGGCTGTAAATCTGCCTGCTGTGCTCCCGCGCCCGCCGTGCCAGAGCCGTTTCTGTTCCGCCTGCTAAACTCCTGTTTACCCGGGGCCATCAGCATTGCTCTTCCTCGCTGTAATTCTGCACTCCGCGGCAGCCTATGAAATGAACCCACTTATTTCCTTCCCAATCCTGGAGCTGGAAATCTCCTGTGTTTCTGGAGCTGTGCCCTGCCTGCTGCCTCAAAGCCAGGCAGTGACAGGGAGATGTTGGGCAGAGGGTGCAGGAGCCCCTTGGGTAGCCACAGGAGTTTGGGGGTGCTTCAGGGAGCCCCTGGCTTGCAGGTTGAATTATGTGTGTGCAGATTATGTCCCAGAGATGGAGCAGAGCCATAGGATGGGGTTTCACCCATGCCAGGGTACACAGGCAGTGGGTGCTGGAGGGTTTCAGTGCCTTCCAGTGCACTTCCATCTCTCCAGCACCCAAAAACTCACTGCCCCTTGCTGACCTCTTGCTTTCTTCCACCCTGACCTACTCCTCTGGCAGTGACGGTGACTCAGATGTGGACTCGGAGCTGGAGGAGCGCGTGGATGGGGTGAAGTCTTGGCTCTCCAAGAACAAAGGCTCCTCCAAAGCGCTCTCTGATGATGGCAGCCTGAAGGGCAGCAGGTGGGTGCAGGGCTGGGCATGGGGCTGGCATGCAGAGGACGAGCTGAGCTGTGCTGAGATGTGGATAGGGCTGGGTGGGTGCCTGTGAGATGTGGCATTTGGTGCTGTGTTCCCACCTGGTGCTTGTGTGGATGGCCAGGGCAGATTTAATGCTGGTTTGCGGCTCAGTCTTCATTGGGGACACACGTCCCTCTACCCAGGGGGAACTCCCTGGTCCCCCTTCCCTCATCCCACCACGGAGGCCTACAGGGCATCCGCAGCCCCCACCCCATCTGACTCCCCCAGGGCTTGCGGTGCTGGGCTTTAGCTCTGTGCAGGATTCCATCTCTCCAGGATTGATTCCCTGCTCCATCCTGCCCTCCTCTGCAGCCGCACCCCATCTCTCCCCACACCTCTCAGAAAATGTTGGCAGAGGTGGGGAACATGCCCAGGTGCACCCACTGCATGGGGCTGAGGCGCACAGCCCCACTCCCCTTCCCCCTGTAAAACGCTTGCCTGCTGAGCACAGATTGCTTTTATCCAAACCCAATTTCCTAGCAGGGCTCCAGGAGTCCCAGGGGACTCCCTCCCTCTGCCGAGCAGGGGGGAAAGATCTGAGCTGGTTTCTGTTAATTGGTTTAATTTATTCAGCGGTGCAGATGTAAAACATTTTGTTATTGGAGATAATTCCACCTTTTCTGAAGTCGGGAATCAAACGCAGCGGCTCCAGGTAGCCGACAATGAAATAAATTGAAGGCAACACTTTAAAGGGGGATCAAAGTGCTGGGCTAGAACAATTCCCCCATTTACATGACATTTTTCCACGATGCCATTTCCCGCTGACGCAAATTGCCGAGGCCGCCTCGTCGGCCCCTCCTTCTCCCGCTCATCTCCGTGTCTCTCTTGTCTCCCCGGTGCGTGCGGGGCCGTGGTGCCGCGGCACAGGTCAGCCCCGCCGGACGGCCCCGAGCCCGAGGAGCGGCCGGTGTCGGTGTTGAGCTCCCTCAGCTACAGGAAGCGGCCGGGCCTCAAAGACTCCATAGGCGGCCGCGGGGATGAGCAGACGCTGTTCAGCGCCCTGGGCGAGCGGCCGCCTTCCCCCGAGCGCCCTCCGCGCCGGGCGGCCCGCGGCGGCGAGCCCCAGGACCGGGCGGCCGTCATCGCCCGCGCATTCGCCGACGCCAGCGGCCGGGCTCGCCAAGGGCTGGACAAGCGGTGGTCCCTCTCGGCCACCGACGTAGAGAAAGCGTCTGTCGCCTCCGCCCCAGTGAGCCGCGTCTCCTCCGCCTCCTGGCGCGGGCTGGAGGACGGCGACGATGGGGACGAGGGGTGCTCGGTGCTGAGCTTCGCCCTCTCCAGCCCCGGCAGCTTGCGGAGCCGGCGCGGGGGCCCCGAGGGCCGCCCTGAGTCGCGGCTCTCCCTGGCCCGCAGCCACCTGGATGAGGCGGACGAGGGGTCCCGCGGGCAGCCCCTCCTGGGGCGCAGCTTCTCGGTGCCCCCACGGCCCCGCAGCGCGGCCTCCGAGGAGGAGGGTCCCGGGGACGCCCGTCCCGTGCGGCACCGCTCCTACCTCGACCCCGACCTGGAAGCCGCCATCCAAGAGGTGCTGAGCTACCGCCCGCTGCAGACCAGGGGCTACTCCAGCCCCGACTCGGGGGACGATGGCCGGAGTGTCCGCAGTGTCAGGAGTGTCCGGAGCGCGGCCCCTCTGGGCGCCGCTGACCGCCCCTCCGGCAGCCTGCGCCGCTCCGCGTCCGCCCTCGACTTCTCCCGGCACACTTGCCGGTGCCGCAGCAGCTCGGGCTCCTCTGAGGAAGAGGAGGAGCAGAAGAAGAAGAGCTCCAAGAAGCGTGCCAAGAAAAGCAAGAAGAAATCCAAGAAGAAGAAGAAGAAGCAGCAGTCATCATCCGAGTCCAGTTCCTCCTCCGAGTCTTCCTCCGGCTCCACCAGCTCCTACCGCAGCACCTCCAGTGTCAAGAAGGGCCCGCGGGGGGCAGGGAGCGAGGAGCCGACACGTCCTGCCCGGGGCAAGAAGGAGGAGAAGCAGCGGAAAAAGCAGGTGGACAACCTGATGATGAAGTACCTGTACCGTCCCGAGAGCGACTGAGGCAGGAGGTGGGGGCGGTGTGTGCCGTGCAGCATGAACCTCCCCGTGTGCCACTAACCGCTCGCCCTAACCCTCTCCTGACTCCGGAGTTCTCCTCCGCCGGCATGGGGCACCCCGGGATGGGGCCGCCCTCTGTGCCTGCAGCAGCCCTGCTTTGGGCATCTCCATCCTTGGGGAGATCCCCGGCGTGGCCACAGCGGGACCGGCAGCTGCATGTGCTGCCAGGACGCAGCGTGGTCAGGATTAGCAGCTGCGGGACACCAGGAAGTGCTAATCCCTTCCTGGCTCCCCAGCCATCGGCCAGGACACATCTGGATTTGCTCCTTCAGGAAATTTTTAAGGGTTTGATGGGCAGCACAGCCCCCAGGAGCAGAGGGGAGTGGGATGGGTACTAACATGCACCCGCTGCAGTGTGTGAGCATGGGGGGAGGCAGCACCCATTGGGGGGGACCCAGGTTGGACTGCTGGAGGTCAGAGTTGCTCTGTGCCCTTTTGGGTGCCTGTGATGGGAATCTGGGGTGTGAATGGCATCAACTGCAGGGCTCTGGAGCTCTGCACACTGTTTGATGCAGAGAGGGTGTGTTTGGGCTCGCTGGCAGCAATTTCAGAGTAGGCTTCGTCCTTTCTGATGGCTGAATAGGAAAGTGGCTGGAGGAAGGGAAAAAAGGCTTTTGGAAATGTGGTTGCCTTGAGCTGTCCATCCCAGAGGAAGGGAAGGCATCATGGGGTACTGGGGAGCAACACTCCCAGCACCCAGCTCTGGGCTCAAGTACAGCCAGGACCCTCAGGGTGTCTGGGAGCACTGCTGTTGGCATTCAGGGCCATGAGCCTTTTCCTGGGCAGGCTCAGCTCGGCCCCACTGCAGAGCAGGGGCTCAGCTCAGCGCAGCGAGGAGTTGTTTGCAGTGAGGCATGTCCCAAATATCTCGGAAAGAATAAAAAAGGAGGCAATCAAGGCTCCATCCAGCTGGCTGCCAGCGTGCTGGCTCACCGCAGCTCCCGCTGCAGCCGGAGGGGAGTTGAGCTCAGCAGCCAAGCCATGCTGGGGACATGGAGCCCCTCGTCACCCCCCCTAACCCTGCTCTCTCCCACAGCCCCACGAGCTCCCGGCACACCTTCACCTACGACAGATGGGACGACGAGCAGGACGCCGGGGACAGCACACGTCGCTCCTCCCGCAGCTCCCCCAGTGCCAGCGAGGCGGAGAGCCGGGCTGCCGAGACCCCTGCCTAGCCCCTCACCACCACTTCCCTCTGCCCCGGGAACACTCAGCTCCAGGGGCCGCCCCGGGCAGCCGGTATTTCTTCTGCACGGGTTGGGGGGGACGCACGCAGCCGCCCCCCGGCTCCAGCCATGGGAGGAGCAGCCCGGCCGGCTCGCTGGCTGCACCCCCCACCCTCCCACCTCCTGTCTGTCCTTGGCGGCGGAGTCGGCTGCTCCGGCACCCGGGATTTATTCCTCAGTGCCTGCTGGCACCTTGTTTTGTAACTTAAACTCCCCCCTTCGGCACCCTGCCGTCCTCTTACACCCCTTTTAGTTGAGCCAAAGACGTCTCTCGCTGGCCGGGCCCTGGGGAGCAGCCACCCGGCAGCCGGGAGGGGGACATGGGGAGAGGGTCCCACGTGCCCACCTGGGTTTTTGTGACCCCCCCCCCTCCCCCAGCCCTCCACCTCTGCCTGGCTGTTTTGCACTAGCCCAGCTGTGCATCTTCCCCCACCCCCTTTACTTTCAGTATGAAAATAAACGTCATTTCTGGCTGGTGATACTGGCTGCTGCCTGCTCTGTGTGCCTGGGGGGGGTCTCCCCGTTTTGGGGGGGTGTCTGCATGGTGGAAGGGTCTGATGGAACGCATCCAGCCCCAGCAAGGATGCAGAGCTTCATGGATAGGCCAAGTCTGGCCTCTTTCCTGAGCCTGCTGCACCCATGGGTGCTGGGGAGGGGAGCGGGGGGAAAGCCCTCGTGGGTGCCAGTGCTGAATAATTTATCAATCTTCATAAATATGCAGATGAGCAGCGGGACAGAGCCTCTGCCTGCTGGCGTTAAATAATTAACGTGGAGGAGATGATGATGTGCATTGCTGGCTGCCTGCACAGCTCAGCCTCGGCCCCGGCCGTGTGCTGTCCCCGTGCCATGTGCTGTGCCCTGGCCCCAGGCACACCCTGCACCCTGGGGACCCCCTCACTCCTTGGCAGGTTGTTTCCCTTTCCCCACTATCTCTTGGAAGCACACAGGCCAAGCTCGGTGCTCGCTGCCATAAAGCCACGCTGCGCTAATGCGCTTTCATTAAGTGGGAGCGATCTAATGATAATAAAATGGCACATTTAACATTAAAACATTTAACTTGACTCCTAAGCGAGTGTGTCTCTCCGCGCTGCTCCTGCTCCATCTTCATGAGGCTGACAAAGCTTCTTAATTTGTTCCCCAGGAGTGGGTGCTTGGTAGAGATGGTTTGGCACGGCGTGGCATGGGGGATGCTGGGATGCTGTGAGGCGGGGAGGCAGGGTACCAGGATGCAGGGGTGTGGGGAAGCAAGGATGCAGAGGTGCTGGGATGGTGGAATATGGGGACGTGGCAATGCAGGGTATCTGGGGTGTGGGGTTGGAGGTATGCAGCATGTTGGGAGTCCCCAGGGTGCAGGGAGATGGAGATACATGGAGATGGAGGTGTACTGGGTGTGAGGACACTGGGAGATGCAGGGACACAGCTGCAGGCCAGTGAGATGCCATGGGGGCACTTCTGGAGCCCCACACCTACTGTGCAGCCCCAAGCACACCGGGGAAACGAGTGATGGCAAAGTGGGCCATGTTGTAGGATGGCTCCTCGCCCAGGCTCAGCTCACACAGCAACTTCCCCACCACTGGCGCCAGCTTGAACCCATGGCCTGTGGGAAGGAGAAGGAAGGTGGGGACACAACCATCCCCACGACCCTGAACAGCTCTGGGGTGCTGGGCTGGGGGGTGGCTGCCCTCACCTACCTGAGAAGCCGGCACCAATGACGATGTTGCTGAACTTGGGGTGCCGATCCAGGATAAAATCTTCATCTGGAGTGTTCTGGGGAGCCAGGATGTGAAGGTGAGGGGACAGGCTGGGGTCCACCTTGGGGTGGAGGAAGGCTCAGGACCCCAGATGCCTGGATCTGTGTCCTGGGGAGGGTCTCACCGTGTAGAGGCAGGTCTCCATCACTGCTGGCTGGGTCTCCAGCCCGGGCAGATAGCTGCTGATGAAGCTGCTCAGAACGGCGATGTCAGGGCGGGGGGCACTCGAGGGGACCTGATCCCGCTTCTCTGGGTCTGTGGGGCTGCCATGGTGGTGGCACACCTGGAGCAAAACTGGTCAGGGTAGGCTGGCTAGGGAATCCCTCACCTTCAGCTGTGCCCTGCTCACCTTCATCAGACCTGGGTACTCAATGGAGGGCAGCCCGTAGATGCCGTGGGGGGCTTGGCTCAGCCCCAGGGTCAAGAAGCAGGGGCTGACACTGCCCAAGCCAGCACTCCCAGGCTGCTTCTCCCTCCAGTAGCAGACATTGATGCGCAGGGGCTGGAATCACTCCATTAGCTCTGGCCATGACTGTGCCACCCCCCACCCCGTGCCACCAACCTTTACCTGCAGTGGCAGGCGGAGACCCAGCTGTTCCACAAAGGCACCAGTCCAGGCTCCGGTGGTGATGATGAGCCGGGGGGCTTTGTACACCCCAGCAGTGGTGGTGACAGTGACCGTGGCCCCAGGCTGGATGCTCAGCACCTTCTCCCCGTCCCGCAGGGTTCCTCCATGTCGGCGAAAAACCTCCTGGGTGGGGGGGGGCGACAGGAGGTGGCTGCGAGGATAGAGCCAGGGGACACCCATCCCATCCCAAACCATCCCATGTCAACCCAAAGCATTCCATCCCCTCAGCAGCACCCACCTGCACTGCCCGCAGTGCCCGGTCAGCGAAGAGCACCCCGGCGGTGCTGTCCAGCACGGCCACCTGCCCGGCTTGCAGCCGGAAGCCCGGGAAGCGCCGGGACAGCGCCGCTGCGTCAAGGACTTCGTCAACACCCAGGTTCCTCCTGCAGGCCTCCAGCTCCGGCTCTCCCGGCGGCCCCAGCATCACCAGTCCGGTCTGCCTGCATCCCACCAGTCACGTCAGCTCGCCCTGCTCCCCCTCCCTGTATGGACCCCCGGCTTGCTTTGTCCCTGGGGGAAACTGAGGCACGGTGACAGCAGTGATGCTTGGGATGTGTCACACCCTGGTGCTGGGGCACAACACGGTGGGATGCAGGGGACAAGGGCAGAGTGAGGTGCATGGGGAGGGTCTGGACACTGACATCACACTCTCCCCCTAAATACAGCAAGGGCACGGCACAGGAGGATCATTTAGATGTTCATTTCCTTAAAGACATTTCCTTCGTGGAGCCCCATAAATTACCAGGAGCTGGCAACTGCCTGCCAAGGAAGCCGCATCCCATCCAAAGGTCACTGCCCCCAGTCCCGCGGGGAGGGGACAGCGCCCGGCGGTGGCTGCGTCCCTGTCCCCATCACCTGTAGAGGCTGGTGCCGGTCTCGGCCTCCAGCTGCTGCCAGAGGCGGAAGCAGTCGGGCATCATGCGGGAGTAGTACTCCTGGGGGTAGGCGCTGCGGATGATGCGGCTCTGCCCGTGAGAGCTGCCCCGAGAGTGGGGCAGGAGGAACTGTGAGGCAGAGAGGACATAGGGGTGACCACAGACACTGCCACCCTCAATGCCACCAGCCCCGTGTGCGCCAGCGCCGTGCATTGGGGACACAGCCTGTCCTGTCACCCACAGTGCCGGGAAACAGCAGGAAATGGGGGTCCTGGCGCTGGGGACATGAGGGTATTGGCATTAGGGACAGGGTGTCCTGGCACTGGGGACTGCAGTGCCAGCAGCAGCTCTGCTCTGTGCCGCGGTGGAGGGCAGCCAGGTCTGCAGGCACCCTCCCCAGCCTGTTGGGAATGGGGACGTGGCAGAATGGGGTCACCATACCTGCTCCAGCAGCAGAGTGTCCTTGTGGCGCTGGGCCAGGTGGAAGGCAGTGAAGGAGCCCTGAATGCCGGCCCCGATGACAATGACATCGTAGGTGGATTTCTGGGGCTGGCTTGGGGCAGCCATGGCCGTCCTCGTCCCTGCTGCTCTCTGTGGCCGCTGGGAGGGGGCCAAGGGGAGGAACGGGGCAGAGTCCAGCCAAGCCGAGCGGGTGGTGGAGCCTTGGCAGCCTTCCAGCTCTGTGGGAACACCGAGGCACACAGGGGCCACACTCTTTCTGTCCCTTGCAGCTGGCCAGGCACAGATATTCTCATTCCCCCACCAACACCAGCGCCTGGTCCCAGCAGGGCAGGCAGCTCAGCTGATCAGGGTGGCAGAGACGTGAAGGAAAACCACTTCCAATAATTCCTCCTTCCCCCTGGTCACTGCTGGCTCCAGCTGTGGTGGGACACAGGGCTTCCATTTGTGTGCCAATGGGAAACCCCTCCTTGCTTCCAGGCAAACAGGGCTCTTTTTTCCCTCCAGCACAATTTATTACAGCCATAAACCATTTTGTCGCCATCTTTTGTTGTTATTTTTTTAAAAGGAGATAGGGGTGATTTAGGGCTCACCAGAGCTGTCAGGATGCAGCACGGTGGATTTTGCAAGTCTGTAAAATTTTGGGGCGTGACTGGGGTTTGGGGACAATGCCTTGAAGTGGGGGACAACACAGGCAGGGGCTGCCAGTTTTGCCCACTGCCACCACTGCCCTGTGCTGCCTGACATTCCCCTTAATTAGGGGAATTAATTTACTCTGGCTTCTGCGGTGTAAAAGGCATTATTTACTGGTTAATTGTCGTTATTACAAAATGTTAAATACCATTATTTATTTTGCCACTTGCCTCTGGTGATGAATGAAGCACTGGGAAGCATTGGAGGCCCCCACCAGGCCACAGGGACACCCCAACATGGTGCAAAGGCAGAACTGGCAGCTCACAGATGTGGGGAGGTGAGAGGAGGAGGATGGGCAGCACCAGCAAAGGTTGGGGTGCCCCCAGACCCCTCATCCACCCCACTGGCCATGACCACTGCTGCAATGAGTGCTTCCCAGTCTCAGCATCACCACCATGCCCAGGGCTCTGCATCACACAGGGCGCCGTTAAATCAGCACATCCTTGCTTGCCTTTGATGTTACAAATAATTCAGCAATTTCCCTGGGTTTCAGCTGACTTTTTTTGCTTTGAATAGCCCCTGTGCTTGCTCTTCCTTTTTTGCTGGAAAGATGAAGAATAATTAATTATCCGTGAAACGTTAAATGGTAGAAATGAACTCCTCTCCTGTTAGCAGTGTGGTAATGGAACGGATGGAAAAGCCTTGCCTGTGAGGTTACAGAGATGGTGAGATCTTTGGTGGGGTGCAAATCACCATCCCCAGGGTTCTGTGGGACCCCTCCAGCCATTGCTTTTCTTCTGCAGGTGACCCCAACCAGGGCTGAATGCAGGCATCAGGGAGGTCTGCACCCCCAAAGCCCAAAAAACAGCTGGAGGACCTCAGTTTGCCTTAGGGTGAATTTTTGGGGGGTCCCCCTAGTCCTGTGCCAAGGTCTCCATCATCCCTGCCATGTCCTCTTCACCTGTGTTTATACTGAGTGGAGGCAATGCTTGTGGCAGCAAGAAATCCATTTCCCTAAGCAGCTGGTGTGGGTCAGGAGAGCTCAGTACAAATGAAACATTCCCTGTGTTGGCTGGGTGGATGGATGGGAAAATCTCCCTGGCAGTGGCACAGGGAGGGGGAAATGGGGGCTTGGGGAACTGCCTGGCACAGGCTGTGGGAGCTGCCCTGCTCAGATCCATGTGGCACTGGGGAAGTGGGGAACAAGGAACTTTGGCCAAGGATCAGATGCAATGTGATGGATGCTAGACTCTGCACCCACTGCACCCTTTATGTCCACTGTATGGTGGGACAGAAGTTTCCCAAAATCCCATCATCCATCTATGCCGGCCTCGTTTTTCACCAAGCACAAACCAACACTTAAAAAAGAATTAGGGAGCAAGGCTCTTCCCCAGGGAGCTGAGGCAAACACGGCGTCTTTCTCTCCCAGCTGCAACCTTGGCTCCATGCATGCTTGCCCCCATTTTCCTCCCCAGACCTCTCCATTCCCAATCCTTTGATGGCACCTGCAAAGAATTGTTTGTTTTCTGTCAAAAGCAATAGCGGCTGAAGGCAGCCCCTCATTAGCAGTCCAGGTACATGCCTGGGGATGCATCAGGCAGATTAAAATTATTTGACTATCATAATATTAGAAACTTCAATTTGGCCTCAAAATGCTCATCTTCCGAGCCCTACCAGGGCTTTGCTGCATTAAACATTGATGGCGCTACTGGCGGATCAAAGTTTTGGGTTTAGAGCTGAAAGTGCTTTGCAGAAGAGCTGGCAGCACCCCCGGGATGAGAAGGATCCCAGCATCACTTCCAGGCGGCTCCCACCACAGTCGTGGGGCTGGTGGCACAACAGACGTGCCACGGAGCTGGTGGCACACAGCCCATGACGTGGGACTGGCTGCCGCTCTGCTCTCGGCTCCCCATGCCAAGCCATGCCATTCTCTATGGCAGGAATGATGCAAAGCAGGACCTGGGATTAAAATTAACCCCCTGGCGGAGCTGGCTGCGTGGGCTGTGTGTGCGGCGGGGCTGGCCGGGCTGCGGGGGATCCGGCGAGGCGAAGCCATCTGGGCTTTTGGAGGGATGGGGAGGGGGTTATTAAACAAAGAGATTTTTTTTTTTATATATTTTTAACACCCGCAAGAGCCGTCCATCAGCCAACATGGAGCTGCTCGGTGCCGGTGCCAGCACCATCTGCCCACTGCCGGGCTGGCTGCTCTCCGGGACCCCGAGGCAGAGGCTGGGGAGGGGCTCTTGGAACCCCACCGTAAAGAATACCGGCCCCTGTCTGTGCTGCTCCGGGTCCAGGTGTCTCTGCTTGCAGGATGATGAGCCCAGCCCTCATTTGGGCTATTTAGGGATGGGAAAGAGGAGACTGGGGGAAGGGACGTGGCTGTGGTGAGAGTTCTGTAGGGTGGGGAGGCAGGATAGGGTGAGCTGGGCACCGAGGACCTTTCCCACAGCCTTCGGTGGCTCCCATCCCGAAGGCTTGCCGGGATTCGGGGAGGAAGAGGGGGGTTAGGCGATTCCCCCTCCCCCAACCTTCATCTCCAGCTTTAGCCGGCGCCGCACTCGAAGAGTTACGGCGTGGGGGTGGGGTAGCAGGGAGGAGCCCCCCCCCCAGCCTGCGGGATTGGAGGGCGCCTGGCTCGGAGAGTTACGGCCAAGGGTGGGTGGGGGGAGCCCCCCCTCCGTCCCTGGAATTAGCGAGCGCCCCACTTCGAGCATTACGGCCGGCCCCCCGCCCTGTGCCTGGGATTGGCGAGCTCGGAGCATTACGGCAGGGGGGGATTTGAGGGGGAGGCGGGCAGAGCCCCCCCTCGCTCCGCACATCCCCGGCACTGGGTGTGCGCAGCGCTCGGAGTATTACGGCGGGGGGGGGGGGGGGGGGGGGGGCTGAGAGGGAGGCGGGGAGAGCCCCCCCGATCTTTGGATTGGTGTGCGCCGCGCTCGGAGCATTACGGCCCCCCCCCCTCCTCCGCCGTCCCCGGTATCGGCGGGCGCCGCTCGGGGCGCCGCCGCCGCCGCCGCGCCCGCAGCGGAGCTGTCCGCGGTGCTGACCGCCGCCGGCCATGGGCCCGCCGCCCGTGCTGCTCCTGCCGCTCCTCGCCGCGCTGCTCCGCGCCCCGGCACACGGTAAGCGCCGACCGACACCCCGGGTCATCCCCGCCGTGCACACCGACCACCCTTCTCTACCGGGTGGCCTCAACCCGCCTCCGTCGCCGTCAAACTTTGCCAACTCGTGCTCGCCCCCCGGTGCGGAGGGGACGGTCCCCGTTTTCCCCCGGTGAACCGAGAATCCCCCTTCCTCGTTATCCGCCCCACCGCCACCCCCTCCGGGGACGCGCACGGCGCTTTGCAGCCGGGCTGGTGCAACGCCGCCCCCGGCAGGCTTCGGCGGCAGCCCCTCTGCCGGTGTTACCGACGGGGGGAGCATCTCCGCACCGGGGGCTGGGCAGGTACTGTGGACCCGCTCCGCGGTCACCGAGCCCTTCGAGCCGCCCTCGGGCTGGCTACGCCGTGAGCCGGTCCCTCCGTGCGGTTCCCGCTGCCGGGTGGGGGGCACCCGGGGCATTTAATTCTTTCCCCCTCTCTTCCCTGTTGGGGTGACCCCTCCAGCTCCGCGAGGGACACGGGGGACGCTGGGGTGGCGGTGCCGGTTTGCCAAGGAGAGCGGCCAACACCCAGCTCGGCTCCTTGTCTCTGCCACCCGTGGGGCACCGGCAGTCTCGATGCCTCGTGGCTCCGCTGCCCCAAAAATAGGACTGGGGACCTTCCAAGGCTTGGGGAGATCTGTCAGGGATTGGGGTGCCCCGAAGCACTGTGGTCAGGCATGGGGCGATGGGCGGGTCGTGGTCCAGCCCTGCTGGCCCCGGTGGGATGCGGGATGTGGGCACCGGCTGCAGGCAGCAGCCGTGCGGGGAGTTACATAAACTCCCCATCTGGCAGCGGAGCCCAGGCGGGGAAGGGCGCCGTGGCCCTGCGCCCGCTGCTATTCCCAGCTCAGCCCGCTGCCTGGGGCTGCTGCCACAGCCTTCTTCCTTGGGAGAGGCAGAGGATGGGGACAGCAAGTGGGGCAATGCCATGGCACCCCCATCTCCTGCCCTGCTGGGGGGGACAGCAAAACTGGAATGGGGGGTCCATATCAGAGGCTCTGTCCTGGGAGCAGGGCACTGAGCAGGGCAGATTTCCCCCAAGGGAGGCTGGTGCTTACTGTGTCATTTTAATGATTTCTAATGAGCAATTACCTCTAGTCAGTCCCCTAATTTCTGAATATCAATAAAGTTAATTAAACACTGCATGTGCATTTCCCAGAGTCTTAAAAGTAGGGATGCCCCTGGAGGTGCTGAGCTCTTCCCAGGGCTGGGACCCATGGGGTCCTGTCCACCCTGTATCCCCTCATCATGTACTGGGAGCTGTCTGTGTGGCTTGTGCCTCAAATTCCCCATCCTCCATCAGGCAGGGCTCCCAGGGGTTCCATGCAGCAGTGCCAGGCTCAGTGTCACTGTGGCCTTGACTTGGCATCGATGGGCTGGTGCATGATTGGGATGAGCTGTGGGTCAGAGGCACGTGGGGTCAGGGAGTCTTGGACCCCTCATCCAGGTTGGGGAGCTTTGTGAGCTTAGTGCTGGCAGTGCAGCGTCTGATCCTGTCTCTCTCCTGCCCCAGCTGTGGGGCACCACCACCCCTTGGTGTCCCCAGGGATTTGCCCCAGCAGAAAGTGGGGTCCGGACCCCATGGCACTGGTGAAGCCAAGGGGTACAGTGCCAGGCACAGCTCCATCAACCCTGCCCCACTGCAACCCCTCTCCCCAGCTCTCCAAAGCCATGCCAGGCTGGGAATTTCTTGTGGGGGTTATCTTAGCCACGCTGGAGGGAGCTCCTTGTAATTTGGGATCCTGGCAGCCTGGGGCATTAGGAATCAGCACAGGCTGTGGCAGGGGGCACAGGGCCTGGCCGTGCCCCCATGAGCTGTGCCACAGCATCCAGCATCAGCCAGATGCACTGTGCCCATAGGGGTGATGTATTTGGGGGACACGGTGGCCCCGGGGGTGTGGGTGCTGCCTGGGCTCTCGGTGTGAGGAGGGGGCTGGGGAAGGAGGCGGGCGCCTGCTCCAGTAATTACCGGCGCGTGTGCTCGTGCCCTGCGTGCCTCGGAGGAGTTCGTCACCGCCACGCTGCCGTGCCGCCAGGCCAGGATTATCTGGATAATGCTCTTAAGCCGGGGAGCGGGAGGGCAGGGCTGTCCCGCGGGGATGTGGGGCGCAGGCTGAGCCAGGCACCCCCAGCGCTGCCCGGAGCCTGACTGCCGCAGGGATCGTCCGTGGGTTTGCAGTGGCGGGGATGAATTCAGCGCAGGGTGCTGTGCCAGGCAGGGCTGGAGCAGAGCAATGGGAGTGTGGGGGGAAATGGGGTGCAAAAAACCTTGGACAAGGGCATGACAAGGGCACCCCCAGGCCTGGTTTGGAGCAGCAGGGAGCCCCCACCCTTTTCTGTGCTGCTGGTGGGACTCCCAGGCTGGCACGGGGCTCCTGGGGCTGTCACTCCCTGCTGGGGTGGGGGCTGAGGCTGACCCTGGCTGTGGGGTCCGCTGGGAGCACCAAGAGCCCCCGGGGGAGGTGGATGAAGTTGTGTCTCCAGCAGCTCTGACGGGAGAGGATAATTTCGCCTCCAATCAATTCTTTAAATGCGCACAATTGAAAGATTGCCTCTGAAAGCTGCCTATAACCAGGGAGGTAATGGATTCCCTCCAGTTGCAAGCAGGAGCTCAGAAGTGGCAGCATCCCTTCCTCCTGCTGCTGGGGACATGGGGACAACCAGAGGACCAGCACTGCTCTGACCATGAGCAACCTTGGGTGGGTGAAGGGGTTGCCTGGACCCCTCAGAGGCAGCTGGGGATGGCTCTTTCTGCCTGGCTCGCTTCCAGCTTGCCCTGTGCTGAGACCTGGCACTGCTCATCACATCCTCCGAGGTGCCAGGGGGTCTGATTGGCCAAAGCTGGGGATCTGCTCGGCCCCTAGCCTCCAGGAGAGGCAGCAGGAGGCAGCCTGCACGCTCTCTCTATGCCAGTAGGAATTATTACATATATAATTTAAATGCAGTAACGAGCTGTGCTGAAGGGATCAAATATTAATCAGCTGCAAGAGCGCTGCTCTGACCCTGTGAAAATGGAGAGAGGTGCTTGAAATGCCAGATCAGCCAGTGGTGGGCAATGAGCGAGGTGATGCTTGGGCAGGGCAGGCTCTGGTGGTCCCCAGATACCCTGGGGGGTGGCAGCAAGGGGCAATGTTGGCTGTAAGACCAGCCCTGAGTGTCTTCCAGAACTGGCTGGTTCATCCTCTAGGAAAAGCAGGGCTTCGGCAGGATGAGGGGCTGGCTGAAGAGACATGGGGGCAGCTGAAATGCTGGCTCTGGCAGGAGCAGGCGGCGATGGGAGGGGATGGTGTCTGCAGGAAGTATGACATGGCTGAGCAGCCCAACGCGGAGCCCGACAAGCAGCTCTCGCTCGCCTCCCGCAACCGATTTCAATTACTGTCTCTGGCAGTGGGCGGAGGGAAGGGGAGACGGGAGCTGGGTGGGCAGCGTGGCCCTGCTCACCCTGCCTGACTCCTGCCCACGCTGGGCAGGCACTCCCAGCACCCAGGGGTGCCCTGAGGACTGGGTGCCCCTCTGCCCCCCCAGGGGGGTGAGCTGTGCTGAGTCCTGGGGGAGACCAGAGCTTGCATAGAGCCCCATGGGGGCCTGGCACCTACATCATGGCCAGAGTGGGGTGGCACTGAGCAGGTGCTGCCCAGCAGTGGGGTATCCATCCCAGAAAATCCTGGGGGAGGGGCTGATTTAGGTGCTGTGAGCCCAGGGAGGGGGGGACATGGCACCGCACAGCGCTCGGGTCTGAAATAGCAGCAGACAGATAATTTATCACCGCTGCTGCCACACAGGGAAATTACTGTAGAAACCCATTAGCTCCGCAGGGAGAATGGGGAAGGGGGATTACATGGGCTCCGGGTGGCCAGGAGGGGACAAGGACACCATTGGGAAGGGAGGAAAGCCCCAGGGATGGGCACCCAGCTGCCCGCTGGGCTCTGCCCGGTGCCCGCCCGGTGCTCCGTGTGTCAGCCGGCGCCCGGCCGCCGCGATGCTCCAGGGAACCAGTTGCGGTGATGTGACATGTGTCAGCGGGTAAATGACTGTTCAATTCAAGGAGAATTGCAAAACATACAAGGTCAAACGCTTCCCCGCCAGCGCTGCCATGAATATTAAAGCCGAGCTCCTCCGGTAGCTGCCAGGGCTGGCGGCCGCACCCGCCCGCAGCGTCCCCGGGCACCGGGGCAGCCCCTTGGGTCCCTGCTCCAGCTGCTCTGACAGTCTCAGCTTGGCCGTGGGCAGCTGGGGTCACTGGCAGTGCCAGGGTGGCCATGGGGTGGCAGGACGTGGATGCCAGCATTGGTGCCAGCTTGCCATGCTGGGTGCCAGTGGTTTGTCTGTGGTGACAGCTGGTGGCAGAGGAGCTGGCTGCACAGTCCTGCCTGTGCCCACCTGCCCCTTCCTTCACCCTCACACCATCTGTGTGCCCCTGCCTGCATCTGCCCACCCACACCTGCATCCACCCACCCAGCCTGCCTGCATCCAGACAATGCCTGAATTCCCACGCTGCCTACACCTGCCCACCCACCACCTGCACCCACCTGTATTCCCTGCCTGCTCCTGCCCACACTGCATTCGCACCTGGAAGCAAGCCCTGCTCCCTGCCTGAGGTTCTCAGGGTCACCAGGGCAGAGGGCAGGTAGGGATCTGACATCAGTAAGGTGTGTTCCCTCTCCTGTTCCTGTTGTGGAGGCTGGGGGTGGTTCAGGGGGCTGGAGGCCGTATGACGGAGGGGCTGTGGGTGGGGGAGTGTGGTGTCGGCTTCCTGACAGCTCATTTATCACAGCTGCAGGCCCTGACCATGGGGGCAAAGCCAGATTGGATTTTAAATTAGAAAATAAACCTAGAATCTTGTGAGGCCCAGCCCCTGCCCTCACCCTGTGCCCGCCTGCATCTCCCACTGCCCCCTCCTACGGATGGGGAAACTGAGGCATGGAACACCACCGTGCCACAGGGCTGTGATGCTCTTGGGGCCACTGGGGGCCCTGCCCTGTCCCCTCCCTGAGTCGGGCGCTCTGTTATTGCTGTCTTGGCGGGCAGCATCGATCGGGGCTCCCTGGGCGGCCGCGTCCCGCCTTATTTATTTATTTGTGACAGCAGGCAGCATCGATCCCCGCCGGGGGGCCCCGCCCGCCACAGCCGGATTAGTCTCCGGCATCTCCCGGCTGCTGTTAATAAACTCCCACCCGACAAAGCCAATGGGAGGGCTTAGGACCCCATCCCGGCTGTGACCGTGGCCAGCATGCCAAGGGACCCCGACAGGGAGGTGGCTGCTGGGGGCTTGGCAGCCCCTCTGCCCATCCCGAGTTCAGTGGGGTCGCTGCTGGCTGCCAGGGCCTGGAGGGGTGTGTGCTGGGTAGCCAGTCCCACGTCAGCAGTCCCTGGTCACCTTGGGGACATGGGAGGGACATAGCTGTGGCACTGGAGATAAGCTGCTTAGAGACATCTGTGGAGGTGGAGGATCTAATTCTGTGGTGTTCACGGGGCAGGGTGGCAGCAGCTGGGCACCCCCTGCTTCCCACGGTGTCCTGAGCATCCCCAGAGGGCCAAGAGTCCCAAGCATCCCCTGGTGCCAAGAGCATCCTGTGGTACCCAGAGCCCCACACAGAGCCCAGGGCAGTGCCTGGTGCCAGGACTGCCCAGCCCAGGGTGCTCAGTGTCCAGATGGGAGCTGCTGTAGGATCCTTGCTGGGAGGCCTGGCCTTAGCCAGTAGCCTCCATGGGGACCTCTGTGCCCCCCAGCACACCGGGCAGGTGAGATGCTCATGGACAGGGGTGTCCAGGGGGCTGGGTGGGCATCTCTAGCCCAGCCTTCACCACACAGGGCAGTGGTGGTGGTGCAGGGCCCAGCCCTGAGCACTGATCTGCCGTTAAAGCCCAAAGGAGATTTTGGCGCCCTTCAGTATAAACTCATTAACTTTTATGTTCTAATAAACGGATCCCATTAAAATATAATTCTGGCCTTGCTGGGGGGCAAGCAAACCCCTTGGAGCTGGTGTGGGCAGGTGTCCCTGCTGTGCCTCTGTGCCCAAGGCATTATCAGTGTCCCCGCCCGATGGCAGGGGGCTGCTGGGGACAAGGGGGGGTAGCAGCGGCGTGGGGACGCCTGCCAGCACCCAGCAGCTCCCCACTACGCTGCACACCCAAGATAATGTCTCTTAATAGTCCCTTAAAAGCAGCAGTCGCAGAGTAATTAATCTTCGCGGGGCCCTGCCCTGCTACGGATAGGGATAATTAGCCGGTAATTGGCAGTATCGTGTCATCAGTGCCTGTGCACGGCGGCAAGACGTGCCCACGCGCTGCCGTGGCCTCAGAAGGATGCTGGGTGTCACCATGGCACCCCCTGTGCCGTGGCACTGAGCTGTGCCCAGCAGGAGAGGGGACGGTGCTGTGCCAGATCCAGGAGCAGGAGATGCTGGGTGACTCATTAGGGCTGATTAAATTCTTTTATTTTTGGTCTAAGGGCCGTAAGCTGCTGGGCTGGGCGTGCTGGGGATTTGTTCAGGGACTAATGCCTGGGAGGGACACGGGGCTGTGTCAGGGAAATCCCTGTGGTTGTGGGTGGGAGAGGGGGGAGCATCGATGGGATGGGGGGTTCCCTACAGACTCACACTGCTCAGGAACAGCCCAGCTGGAAGGAAGCTGTGCTCTCTGGTAGCCTGGAGAAGGGTGCAAGTGTCCAGGCTCCCGTGACATTCCTGGCACAGCTGGTCATGGCACTCATGGTAACCACCTGCATGTCTGCACCCTGGGAATATGCAGACCCAGGAGAACCATAGCATGGGATGGCCACCTCTGTGGTGAAGGATAATCTGAGATCAGGGACACCCAGTCCCAGGGCTGTCCCCATCGGGGCAGGCTCACAGGAGGAGTGGGCACCCCTTCACGTGGTACAAGCTGCAGATGTGCATCAGTTAGCCTGGGCTTAATTGCTAGGGCTGCCCCAGTGAAGGATATGCTGGGGAGAGGGTGTCACATTCCCACTGTGTGTGGATGATGCACCTGTTTGCCATCCTGCCATCCCATTGGGGGAATATTGGTGTGCAGGGAAGCGTTAGCCCTTGGAGCAGCACTGGCCTGTGGTGCAGGGTTGGTCCATGGGAAGTGGTGGTCCCCAGTGCAGCACAGGTCTGTGGCACTGCACCAGCATCACTCCCCAGAGCTGCATCCACGCCTGATACAGCTCCAGTCCATGTCCAGGCTCCACTCCCAGGTGCCACTGAGGGCACAGCACTGATGTGTGATGAAGCATCACCCCCTGATGCATCACCAGCCCCCGTTCCCTCTCAGTCCCCAACACAGCATCAGTCCACAGGTTCCCCAGCATCCCACACCCTTTCCTCCCTCCAGGCTTCAACGGGCTGGCGAGGAAGACTGGGGAGAGCGCCGAGGTGGAGCCGACGGCGCTGCCCACGCCGGCGGAGCGGGAGGCGGAGGCTCGCTTTGTGAGCACCGCGCCCACGCTCAAGATCCTCAACCACCACCCGCTGCTGGAGGACCTGCTGCACGAAGCCTTCCTGAAGAAGGACTACCTGGCCCAGGCGCCGTTCCTGCCTGCTGGGGCCGGCCCCCTCCTCCCTGGTGGTGCCCTCCAGCCGGCCCCCGGACCCCCAGAACCCGAGCCCTCCCCCCGCACGCCTGCCCTGCCCCGGCCTGCCTTCCCCACTGACCCGCTGACCACGCCAGCGGGGCGCCCCGGGCCATGGGGGGAGGCGTGGGGGGCTGTGCCAGGTGCAGACCCCTCGTGGTCCCCCTCTGGGGTGCCAGAGTCAAGCACTGCATCCCCCAGCCAGGCACCCACCACAGCCGGCACATCCCTGGCACCCCGAGCCGGGGCCACTGTGGTGCCTGGGGATGAGGAGGGGACCACCACCACCTCCACCATCACCACCACCACTGTCACCACACTGCAGGGGCCAGGTGGGTGCCAGGGAGGGAGTTGGGTGGAACTAGTGTGAAGTGAGGCTAAACTGGGCTTTCTTCTGTCACCAGCTCCCTGCAACCGGACGCTGGCGGGTCCCGAGGGTTGGCTGGTGTCCCCAGAGCCAACTGGTGTCCCCTATGATGGCAGCCTGGACTGCACCTACACCATCTCTGTCTACCCTGGCTATGGTGTGGAGCTCAAGGTGAGCTGACGGCTGAGGGTGGGCCAGGGTGGCAAGTGCCCACAGACAGATGTGGCGTGTCCCCTACTCTGTGCCACGGCTGTAAGTCTGTGCAGGGTGCAGCAAACACATGGTCTTGTCCCTGTTCTTGTCCCCATTCCTGTGTCCCCAAGCCAAGTGAGCTGGCTCAGGACATTGCCTACCCTCAGGCCCCGGCACAGGGATGTGGGTACATGAGCTGCTGTGATGCCCCAGGATGCTCTGTGCCCACCAGCTGCTGTGCCTGGCATCCATCACAAAGAAGTGCTGTGAGATTTAATTAACGAAGCCCTAATGGAGAAGGTGTGAGCAGTGCCAGAAGGTGCCATGCTGTGCTTCAGGGCCAGGAACACCCAGCACCCATCTGCCAGGAGCAGAGGCTGACAGCAAACCCTGCTGGGCTGAGGCCTTGTGCTGCTCCCATCAGTGGCACGTGGCCATGTGTCCCCATCTCTGCTGAGGCCACCACAGGGCAGTTGCCATGGCTTGTGGAAAGCTGGTGGTGAGCCAGAGGCAGCAACCAGCCCTGCTCCAGCCCACACTCACCAGTGCTGCTGCTCCTCACCATGCAGCATGCCTTAATTAGCATCATTAATAGCAAATTGCTCCAGAGGGCGAGGCTGGCTGTCTGCAAGGCTGCAGCGTGGGCCTGGCTGTGCTGTGGTGCTCTGGCAGAGCCGGGCCCTGCTGCTCTTGGCATGGGGGATGATTTATGGCCCTGCTAACCATGTTTGAAAGGTGCTGCCCTGCACAGACAAGCTCCAGCGGGCTATCGACCGCAGAGAAGCCACTCAAGGACCAGCTCCCAGCCAGGAGCCGGGCGATGCTGCCGTGGTGACACTTGTGTCCCCTGCAGGTAGAGAACATCAGCCTGGCAGAAGGGGAGACACTGACGGTGGAGAGTGCGGGAGGCCTGGAGCCCAACCTCCTGGCCAACGAGTCCTTCCTGCTGCGGGGCCAGGTCATCCGCAGCCCAGCCAACCTCCTCACCCTCCGCTTCCAGAGCCCCCGGCCCCCCAGCCCTGGCTCCTACCACTTTCACTACCAAGGTATGGGGCTCAGAACACTCTGTACCCTCTGGGAGCGTCCCTGCTGGCATGGTGCTAATTTGGATTGTGGGGATGCACCAGGAGTTTATCTGAGTTTTAAGCAGGCACTGACTAGGCGAAGAACGCTCATGGAGAGCTAGTTGGCCTTAGCAGTTATGGATCCATTGAGCATAATTTTTGGCATCCATAGGCACTCTGTCACTCGAGCCCTGCCACACCCAGGCATTTCCAGGCCTCTGGGGAGGCAGGTTTTGGGTGCTGGGTGAGGGGGGAGTCCATTACTCCTCAACCTTGGTAACAACACCACCTGCCCCCAGCCTACCTGCTGAGCTGCCCCTTCCCAGCACGGCCGGCTTTCGGGGAGGTCTCTGTCAGCAGCCTGCACCCCGGTGGGGACGCCCGTTTCCGCTGCTCCACGGGATACCAGCTGCAGGGCGCCCGCCGGCTCGTCTGCCGCAACGCCACCCGCCCCTTCTGGAGCGCCCGTGAGCCCCTCTGTCTCGGTGAGCACCAGCAGCTTGGGGACACGGGACAGCTGGCACGGCACAGCCACCCACTGACAGTCCCTCTCCCACAGCGGCATGTGGCGGGGTGGTCCGGAATGCCACAGTGGGACGCATTGTGTCACCCGGCTTTCCCGGGAACTACAGCAACAACCTGACGTGCCACTGGCTGCTGGAAGCGCCGGATGGCCACCGCCTCCACCTCCACTTTGAGAAGGTGTCACTGGCAGAGGATGATGACAGGTTTGGCTCAAACTTGGGGGGGCAGGGGTGTGGGGGCATTCTGGGGCTGCTCTTCATGGGGCCATGTTCAAGGATGAGTGCTCTTGACAGTATCCAAGGATGGGTGCCATTGGCCATATTCAAGGATGGGATCTGCCATGGATGGGTGCCCGTAGTGATATTTAAGGATGGGCGTTGCTTACCATAGCCAAGTGTGGCTACCTTTGGCCATTGGCCATGCTCAAGGATAGTGCTCTTGGCCATATTCAAGGAAGATAACCTCTGGCCATGTCCAAGGATGGTGCTGCTGGAAATAGCTGGGGTTGGAGGCTACCATCCATGCCCAAGCATGGCTGCTGTTGGCCATGGCCAGCAGTGCACCCTGCCCTTGTCATGCCTTGGCAGGCTCATCATCCGCAACGGCAACAACGTGGAGGCACCTCCGGTGTACGACTCCTACGAGGTGGAGTACCTGCCCATCGAGGGGCTGCTCAGCACCGGGCGCCACTTCTTCGTGGAGCTCACCACCGACAGCAGCGGGGCCGCGGCGGGCATGGCGCTGCGCTATGAAGGTATGGAGCCAAGGGCACAACGAGTGACCCAAACATCCCCGTGCCCACCTGGCCCCTGCAGACCTTTGCCCCTGTGCCCGCAGCCTTCGAGCAGGGGCATTGCTACGAGCCCTTTGTCAAGTATGGGAACTTCACGGCCAGCGATCCCCGGTACCCCGTGGGCACCACGGTGGAGTTCAGCTGCGACCCTGGCTACACGCTGGAGCAGGGCTCCACCATCATTGAGTGTGTCGACCCCAGTGACCCGCAGTGGAATGAGACTGAACCGGCGTGCCGTGGTGGGTGCTGGTGCTGGAGGGTGCCAGGGGTTGCTGTGGATGGGGCATGAGAGATACTGCAGCCACCGTGCTGCTGAGTGTGATGGAGCTGAGGGACATGGTGGGTGCTGGATATGGGATGCTGGAGTGGGTGCTGTGGCAAGTGCCCCGTGGCAGTGCCAAGCCTGGAGTGTGCCCACAGCGGTGTGCAGCGGGGAGCTGACGGACACGACCGGAGTGGTGCTGTCACCCAACTGGCCAGAGGCATATGGCAAGGGCCAGGACTGCATCTGGGGGCTGCACGTGGAGGAGGACAAGCGCATCATGCTGGACGTCCGCGTGTGAGTGCTGGGATGGGATGGGGATGGTGGGATGGAGGATCTGTGCCCTCCCTGCCCTCACGGCCCCACTGCCCCAGGCTGCGGCTGGGCTCGGGGGACATGCTGACCTTCTACGACGGGGACGACCTGACGGCGCGCATCCTGGGCCAGTACACGGGCGCCCGTGGCCGCTTCAAGCTCTACGCATCCACCGCCGATGTCACCGTGCAGTTCCAGTCTGACCCCGGTGCAGGTGCCTTTGCCTATCGGCAGGGTTTTGTCATCCATTTCTCCGGTGAGGCCCATGGCAGGACAGCATTCCTGGTGTTCTCAGTGTCCCCACTGCCCTGCTCAGCCTTCCGTGCCCACAGAGGTTCCCCGTAATGACACCTGCCCTGAGCTGCCGGACATTGCCAATGGCTGGAAGACATCCTCACAGCCAGAGCTTCTCCATGGCACTGTGGTCACATTCCATTGCTACCCCGGCTTCCAGCTGACAGGCACTGACCTCCTGATGTGTCACTGGGACCTGACGTGGAGCGGCGACCTGCCCTCCTGCGAGCGGGGTGAGTGGTGCCCACCAGTGACCCCCCTGCCCTGCGGCCCATCCCCAGCCACCGTCACCACTGGTCCCTCCTCCCTGCAGTGACAACCTGCCGGGACCCTGGCGATGCTGAGCACAGCCGCAGGGTGGTCTCCAACCCTAAATTCCCGGTGGGAGCCACCGTGCAGTACGTCTGTGACAAGGGCTATGTCCTGGCGGGCGCCGGGACCCTCACCTGCCATGACCGTGCCGCGGGGGGACCCAAGTGGAGTGACCGCCTCCCCAAGTGCATCCGTGAGTTGGGCGTCCCCTCCTCGGGCATATCCCCCGAGCCGAGGGCGAGCGCTGACGCCACCGTACCACTGCCTCGCAGCGGAGACGTACGAGCCCTGCCACAACCCCGGCGTGCCGGCGGGCGGGCGGCAGAGCCCGGAGCGGCGGCTGTACCCGGCGGGAGCCACCCTACACTTCTCCTGCACCGCCGGCCGGGCGCTGCTGGGCGAGAGCAGCCTGCGCTGCCTGCCCGGGCACCCCTCACGCTGGAGCGGCTCCCCTCCTATCTGCAAGGCGGGTGAGACGAGCACCCCCCACCCCAGCACCCCGCCGGCACCGCTCAGCACCCCACTTCTCACCCCTGGTGTTGGTTTCTTTCTTCCGCCTCCTCCAGCCTCCTACGATGAGTTTTACAGCAACCGCAACCTGGATGGTAAGGGCGAGGGTGTTTGGGGGTGCCAGAGCGTGGAGGGGCACCCGGGGTGCGGCCGATATGGGGTGTCCCCTGGGTGAACCCCCAACTCTCCCTCCCGGACAGCTGTGGCCAAGGCCGTGCCCTCAGGGACAACGCTGGAGGGCACCAACGTGGCCATCGCTGTCTTCCTGCCCGTGCTGGTGGTGGCCCTGCTCATCGGGGGCATTTATCTCTACTTCTCCAAGTGAGTGGCCCCCTGTGACCCCATGGAGCCCCGTGGCCCCCCAGTGCCCACTGCAGCTGCCCTTTCCCCACAGGCTCCAGGGGAAGCCAGCCCTGCAGCTGCCCCTTGCTGGCTCCCACCCCTACGACCATATCACCGTGGAGTCGGCTTTTGACAATCCCACCTATGAGACAGGAGTAAGTACTGGTCCCCACACCCCCCATCTGGGGCTGGGCACCCTGGGGACCCTGCATTGCATGGGCCACCCGTGCCAGGGGCTGTGCAGGGGCTGGGACAGGTGTGGGATGGGGTCATGTGTTCCATTAGATAGGACATCCACCCAGGAACAGCACAGGGGGTGGGACATCTGCACCCAGAGAGCACACATGGGATGATGGATCTATCCAGGGACTGTTCAGGGATGGACATCCAGTCAGGGAATACACACAGGATGGAACATCAATCCAGGGACCACATGAGGGGTGGGATATCCATCCAGGCACCACACATTAGTTCAGAAACCATCCAGGGACCACTCACACTACCTGGGATATCCATCCAAGGACCATGTACAGGATGGACACTGATCCAGGACCCATGTATGGGATGGGACACACATCCCCAGGGCTCTCTGTAGTCTCAGCTCCTTATGGGATGGGAGATGCCCTATCCCTGTCCCGGGCACCCATTGCACTGCCGAGTGTCCAACCCCTTGCAGTCTGTTTTCTTTGCAGGACACGAGGGAATATGAGGTGTCCATCTAGGTGTGGGCAGCGTGGAGCAGGGCGCTGCAGCCACCCCTCCCGGGCCCCCCCGTGCCCGCCGGCCCCCGGCACGGGCTGGGAACACCTCTCCCAAGGAGACTCAAGCCGAGCGCTTGGCAGGACCCACCTGGGCACCGGCCACCCCCCTGCCACCCCCGATCCACCCGGACCCCCGTGGGCTCTGCCCGAGCCCCACCGTCACCCAGCCCCCCGCACTGGGCTCATGAGAGGCTGAGCCAGCGAGGGTCCCCGGACCCCATCCTGCCCCCCGGCCCTGAGCCAGCGAGGGTCCCCGGACCCCATCCTGCCCCCCGGCCCCTGAGCCAGCGAGGGTCCCCGGACCCCATCCTGCCCCCCGGCCCCTGAGCCAGCGAGGGTCCCCGGACCCCATCCTGCCCCCCGGCCCCTGAGCCAGCGAGGGTACCCGGACCCTACCCTGCCCATCCGTCCCCCCAGCCCCCCGCAGGGGGAAAAGAGCAGCCCCCACAGTCCCTGCGACGGAGGAGTGACACAGGCAGGGGGAGCACCGCTGTGGGGACCCCCAGGTAAGGACAGGGCTCCCCGGGGCTGCAGCGGGGAGGGGACAAAGCCCCGGGGGGTGGGCGAGGGGCTTGGGTGGCCATGTGGGTGCCCCCACCCCGCCCTCGCCCCCCACCCAGCACAGGGCTGGTCCCCCCGCAACCCCGTGTCTCCCACCGCCGCCACGCAGGGACGTGTCCCTCCCGTGTCCCCAGCATGCTGCGTGTCCCCCCGGCCCCCGCTTGCTTCGCCCTCACCGGGGGGGTCCCTTCCGCCACCAGCGTGTCCCCCCGGGCGTCCCGGCACCCCAGCCCGGCCAAACCCGCAGTGACGGGGTGGGCAGGGGCACCGGGCATGGCTGCGCCCCCCCCACCGCCGCGTCCCGCCCGGGCTGGTGACCCCGGCCCCCGCCGCCCCCTCGATCTGGAGGGGACACCGCCCCCCTCCCCATCTTTTGGTTGTTTCATTAATAAAAACTGGTGTTTTAGAAGAAGCGATGGAGTTTTCCTCAGCGGGGCCGGGCAGCTCGGAACGGGGATACACCCACACACACACCCCCAGCGTGGATCCTGAGCCCACCTCACCGCTACCCCGATGACATCCCGACCCCCACGCCCACCCCTCCGTGCTCTCCGGGAGGGGGCACTGTCGCTTTAAGAGGCGTGACCCCTGCCTTGGTGACGTCACAAACAGAGACCCCGCCCCCGCCATCCCGGCGCGCCGCGCGCAGCGCGCCCCCTGCCGCCGCGCGCGTGTCCCGCCGCCCCGCCCCGCGCCGTTACGTCACTGACGTCCCCGCTGCCCCGCCCTCTCGCTGGAACGTGACGGCCGCCACGCGCCTGCGCGAGAAGAGGGCGGAGAAGGGGCGGGGCGGGGCGGGGTCTCTCAGGGAGGCGCTCCACGCACGCGCAGTGACTCCGCGTGCGTCCCGCCGCCCCCCCGCCGCCGCCGCCGCCGCCGCGCCAGGTCCGCGCGCGGGAGGCGGCGCGGAGCGCGCATGCGCGCGGGGCGGGCGGGGCGGGGGCGCGGAGTGCGCGTGCGCGCGGGGCCCGGAGCGTCGGCGCCGCCTGTGCGCGGGGCGTGCGCGGTGCGTGAGCGGCCGCGGCGGGCGCGGGGCCGCCGCCCCCTCCCTCCCTCACCCACCCACCCCCTGCGCGGCAATGGCAGCGGGCGTCGGGCCCCCCGCGGCCGCCCCCGGGCACGGCTGGAGGAGGAGGAGGACGACGCGCAAGCCGCAGCGGCCCGTGGGATAGGCCCCGCCGCCCGCCCGCCCCCGCCGCGCCGCGCCCCCCCCCCGCCGCCTCGACGCGGAGCCGCCGCTGAGGGGCCGCCGCACGTCCCCGCCTCGCTCCCTCTCGCCGGGGGGGGCTCTCGGGGCCGCTCCTGGGCTGGATGAATGTGGGAGAAGATGGAGACGAAGACGATCGTCTACGACCTGGACACCTCCGGGGGGCTGATGGAGGTGAGGCCCGGGACGCGGCGGGGGGGGGCCGGACCGGGGGGGCAGTGGGGCTGCAAGATGGCGAGGGAACCCCCCCACCCCGGAGCCCCGTGGCCTTACAAGGAAGTGCGGAGGGACGGAGGCAGCTCGCCCGGCCCCCGGAGAGGCCCTGCCGGACACGGGGCGGGCGGGGCGGGCTCGGCCGGGGCTCTGTCCCCCCCCCGATCCCTTCCCGGAGGGTCCGGGGCCGCTGTCCCCCCGGCGGGCACGGGGAGAAGGGCGCTGGGTCAGGGTCCGTGCAGCCCCTCAGAGCCCGCTCTATCTGTGTGTGCATGTGCAGCAAATCCAGGCCCTCCTGGCTCCCCCCAAGAGCGAAGATGGGGAGAAGAAGAGCAGGAGGCCCGAGAAGGAGCCCAGGCGAAGTGGCAGGGCCACTAACCACGATAGCTGCGATAGCTGCAAGGAAGGAGGGGATCTGCTGTGCTGCGATCACTGCCCCGCCGCTTTCCACCTCCAGTGCTGGTAAGGCTTGGCGCTCTCTCCCTCCGGATCTGCCCAGAGCACCTTCCCTCCGGCCGCTCCCGCTTCCCGTTAGGTCCCGGGGAGGGGGGGAGGGACGTGGGGCCGGCTGGAGCAGACAGGAACAAAAAGGAGGTGCAAACCCTGCTTGGATCCATCCCTCTTCAGACTAATCCACAGCGGCCGAGGTGAACCCTCCCCTGACTGCTTTCTGGAGGGTTGGGGGGTCCACCCTCCTCCTTTCTTTTTGTGCTGAGCAGCGGGCGAGAGGCCTGGAGGAGGAGCGAGGCCACTGGCTGCGCGGCCTGGCTGCCTTGGTGCTGCCCCTGCCCGGCCTTTCGCCCTCCCCAGCGGGAAACTTCCCCTCCTCACCCCTCTGCAAGGGTGCTTGGCTTGCGGGGGACCCTCCGGAGGGCCCTGGCTGGAGAGGGGGAAGCCCTGGTGGCGTCTCTGCACCAGGCCTGACGTTCCCAGCGCTTCCGTGCTGCTGCAGCTGCTGGGAATAATGGAGGTTGCTGTCTCTGTGTCTCCCTGCCTCACTGTTTACAATATGGCGACCTTCCTTTAAATTATATTTTTATTCTCAGCGCCATTTTGGCTGCATATATGACTTCCAAACCCTCGCAACACTCCCCACAGTATCTCAAACGTGAAAATACCTTCCCGGTGGAAATCCAGGCCTCCAGACTTTAACGTTGGCCGGGTTTATTCCTTTCCCTCCTTTTTTCCCTTCCTCCTTGCTCTTCCGACCTGCTTGTCTCATCCGTGGGGGTGTCTGCCGTGAGCTGGGGGGCTGCCGGGTGCTCTTGCTGGGAGTTGTGTGGCTTTGTTGATGAAGGCAGAGCCTTCTGCATGCAGATCTGGCTGCCGGCTGGGAATCGAGGTGCGTGTGGAAGCGGTGGCAGAGCTCGAGGTGCTGGAGGCTGCAGCAGGATGGGCTCTTGCTGCCTTCCCTCACAGCTTCCCAAGCTCTCCCAGCACAAAGCGACACCATGCCAAAAGCGCCTCAACTTTCCGCCCCAAAGTTTTTCCTTTTTCTGCACCCGGAGCTTGGATGCATCCTGAAATCCCCCCTTTCAACAGTTGACACAGGCGGGCGGTTTGTGTTAAATTAGCACAGCCAGAGTGGATAATGGAGTGGAGGAGGGAGCGGGGCAAGTCAAACAGCTGGAGCTTGGGAGTACAGAGTATTCTTCCTTAGGGGAGATTTTTTAACCACATTCCTTTCTCTCTTTCATGCTTTGGAGCTTTGTTTGCCACCCTGTTACAGCTGTCTCCTCTGTGCTTTTTTTTTTTTCCTCCCTCTGTTGTGTTTTTTTTTTTCTCCCTTGCTTTTTTCTGATTTTCATTTGCTTGCTGGCTATTCTGCATTTCTATGCTAATTGACGGTCTCAGAGCACTTATTAAACTGGTTGCTGATAGCAGGGGAGCTGAGTGTGCGGTCACAGTTCTGTAGGGAGTGTCCCGTTAGCAGCGAGTAGCCAGGCAAACCCGACAATGCTGTAGCATGCAGCCATGACATCATCCCTCCTACCCTGAGGAAGTGCTACTGGTGGTGGTAGTGCAGATCCTCTAATATTTACTAGCAGGATAGTAATTATCACTATTTTTCATCCAGTGTCCTTGATGAGCTTTAATTTAAGGGTGGTTTTTTCCTTCTGCCGGGCGTAGTTGCTTTCGGGTGCATCCTGAGCGTTCTCCTAGCAAGGCTGGAGCGATGGCTAAAACTTCACATTTTGGAATGGAAGAGCTGTGCCTAAGGCTGCAGAGTTAACTTTGAATCCTAGTTAAGTCTGACCATAAATGAGACCACTTTGTGCATGCCTAAATTTCATGGCTTAATTTGGTGATGTTTTTGTAGTTAGCGAGTGGGAAACGACCAGATAAATGAGATACCTGTAAAGCTTTCACTGTACCTGAGTTAGCTGCATTATAATTGTATAAGAGTTTATATAAAAATATTATAGAAAAAATATATGTATCTTTGGCTAACTAGTCACTCTTCAGAAGAGAAATGAAAGAGCAATTCTAAATACTCTCTTTCACCCCATTTGTTGCCTCTTCTGGGATTTCTCAAGCGATCTCTTTGACAGCAGCCCAGAACCTGCTGTGGGAGGTGGCACAGTGTGGAAAGGCTTTGTCTGAAGGCCTCCAGCTTGGGCCTGGTTCTGCCTCCTTCCTTCTGAACCTTTGTTGGACCCTTGGCTATGGCCTTCAGGTGACCTAGGTTGTCTCAAAGGGATGCTCAGGTTTTGTTTTCGTGTGTCTTCCCATTACCTCCTACATTTTGCTGGAAGTAAACTTCCGTTCTGGATATAAACTTAGGCACTTGCGACTTCCTTCTGCCTCCTTTTTTTTATTTAAAGAATAGTAGCTGTGATGCAAGACTTGGTTTGAGTCACCTGAGTAGCCCTGCTGGAGCACTCTAACAGATTTGTGTCGACAGCTTAACTATTCTCTGAATATTTATTGTGAGCTTTATTACCAGGTTAAAATTATTATCAATATAGCATAACAAAAAAAGTAGCTTTTAATTGGTCTAGGGTTTGTGATCAGTTGATTACATCTGTAATCAGCTCCCATACATCTGTATGGGAGAGGCCATATTATAAAAGGAAAGGATTTTCAGGGGTATGATTGGCACAAGTCATGCAGTCAGCTGGAGACAAACCCAGCTCAGCTTCCCAGGAACTTGTGTTGCTCCTTCCTGTGCAGAGAAGGTTCTTCTGTATCAAGTTGTTTAAGCCTGTAGTGAGGAAGTTGGCTTTGCTAGGTGTGTGACCCTCAAACTTCAGCAGTTTGCCTTAACTTCATCTAGCACTTAAACCCATTGTCCTCTGCGGAAAACAGAAGGCACTTGGCCAAAATTCCCGAAACTTTCAGAGTCTGATAGTGTTGCACATCTGAGGTGGTAAATATCAAGTTTTGTTGCTACATTGTGGAACAGCTGCTCTCCTGAATTAACGTGGGTGGAAGTGACTTCCCAATTCATCTGTTGGGGTGTCAGCTTTTCCCACAACTCCATTTTGGGGTCACTAGTTCAGTGTAAAGCTGCTATGGGTGCTCTGAGATACCAGAGGATTCCAGCCTGGCTGCAGATAAACTGGCCTGGTAGGAAGGATACAGGAAAGTGTGAAATCCCTGCCAGATACTTTGTTTCAACATACTTGGATTAGTATCACGGTCAGGTGACTCTCTTCAGGTTTGAATTTACAGAGAGAGGTTTTTTGGGTCCCTAGTAATTCCTGAAAACGGGATGTGGGATTTTTAGCCCTGAAGTTGGTGTCTGGTTCTGCTGTTTGCCCACAATCTGCTGCTTTGGGTAACAGTGCAGAGTGCATTTCCATCCTGATTTTTGCCTTAGCCCAGGCCCCCAGGGACGATGCACACTCCTTCTTTACATGATTGAAAACCAATTTTCCAGTGCTACTTCTATTCTTTCCCATTTATATCCTCCTCCTGGCAATGTGATTGTTAGAATTCCCTGTGTTTTCTTGAGCTTGTAGTAAACTTGATTCACATTGAAACGGGTTTGCAAAGTGACTGATGTTGCAAATTCATTACGAAGGATTAGAAAGATCCCCGGGAGAGGAAAAGTTTAGTTAACAAGCTGGGGGAGGGGAGTGACAACAGGAGGGAGAACCAACACAGAACAGTTTTGTGTTTGCTTTTTTTCTCTCTTTTTTTGTTTTTTTTAAAAGTCTCCCTGCCCGAGTTTCTGGTTGGAGGAGCCCAAAAGCACAAACCTTGCTGAATGCTGCAGTTCAAGTCACTCTTGTAAAATCTCATGCCACTGGCTGTGCAGCTCTGCTGGCATGGCAGAGTGACCTCAGTCCCTTAAAGCTGACCAGTTATGTAAATGGCAGTGCCAGTTTTGTGGCCCTGCTCAGCAAAAAGGTTCCTCGTAGCTGGGCTTCTTCACTGCTGTGCTGGGAGAAGTGTGTGGTGTCCGTACTGGGCCTGCTACCTCCATCAAACTTTTTGCAACACCTCCTTGTGTTTATATTTGCAGTGTTTGGCTCATTTCCCCTCCGATTTGGCAGTCTTCACCCAAGTGCTGGTGTCGAAGAACAGGAGTGGCAGAGCTGCAAAGTGCAGCAGAGGAAGCTAAACTAGAGTTTTGGTATTTTCTATGAGTCACATTGTTTTAGTGCTTCGAACAAAGAATGGAGAAAAGTTGTGTTTGGCTGGTAGGACATCGATAACTCTTTCCTCACCTTGTTCAGTCTAAAATGTCCTGCTTTATCTTTGGCATTTTTTCTAGCTTTGGGTTTTTACATGAATATTCAGTCTGTGAGGGGAGAAAAACAATGGCCAGTCTATTGTCTCAGTTAATCCTTCCCTTAATGGTCATCTTGGGATGTTTCAGGTGAATCTTAGAATGGTCTGAGGCATCTCCTGCTGCAAGGAGTAGGGCATGTCCAGGAAGGTGCTGGAGAGGCAAACTTCCTACCTGATAGTGGCTAGGAACGGGGTTTTAGTACATCGAATTACATCACAGCTTGAAAAAAGCTTGTAGTTTTAAGTGAAGGAAGTTTTTATTACGAGGCTTTCTGTTTGTTTGGGTTTTTTTAACAGTAAATGACTGGCGAACCCCTACTTTAATGTTTGTGTAATTGCATATTGAAGGTCAGAGTAAGCTGTTCTGTTCCCAACATTTAAATGTATCCATCTTAACCGATACTTTGTTAAAACAATATTGATTTAAGTATGTGCTTTTAAAAAAACCCAACTTTTGTTTTTATGTATCTCTGGCTCTGATATTTTGGGAGCCTAGGGGCCAGCCCAGGCTGGATCCTGAGGCAGGAGGAAGTGATTGCCCTGGCTGGGTTTCTGGCAGCAGAGGGTCACTGCGTGTGCGCCTGCAGATGTGGTAACATGATCAGTCTTGGCAGCTCTGCTCAGCAAAGTTGTACCAATGAGATTTTTCACTCTCCTTATTTTGTCCTAAATCTCTCTGTGCAAAGGCAGATAAGGTCAGTGTAAATCTATGGACTTCAGCTGAGGGCTTCAGCAAATCATTCACAGTAAGAATTTGAGGAACTCTTGATTGGGTGACTTGCAAACCACCACTCTCACCTCTGTGTGTGGATATTGTTCATGTTAAACTGTCCATGAGCACTGTGGGCAAGAACTGGGGATTTGGATTCAGCTGTGGGTCTCTGCTGCAGTTCCCAACATCAGTGTGCAGTGGTGGGAGTATGGCTTTGGGATTCTGAGGTCGAGGATTCCAAGTTGAGGAGGGGGATGTTTAGTTACTTAATTTAGGCTTTCCCTTCAAGGCATGGCTGCTACATGGGCTGGTGTTACATCAAATACCCGCATTGTTCCAAGGCTGTTTAAAATGGCACAGTGGGAGACAGTGAACAAGGAGAATTCTCCGTGGTTTCATACCTTGGCTTAGGAAAGTGCCAGTTTTATGTTGACCACGACTTGTGGAACTGAGAAATCCTTTTTTTTTGTGCCGCTGTGAGGTCCATTTTTGAGTTGACTCCTCAGGAGCAGGAGGCTGCAGCGGTTTGCTTCGAGGTGGGGTTCACTGCTTTGTTCCTGCTGCTCCAGAGCTGGTCTTTCCTGGTATGTCAGCCTGCAGGCATGACTCATGGGAGCCTTTCACAACATGGAAAGGTCTTCCCAGAGGAATTCCAGCTCCTCCAGGCATTTGCAAAGGAAATTCTTAATTGGATTAGATTCATAATACTAATCTGCTAATGACTGTTTGTTATGGAGATCTTGGCACTATCTTGTAAATATATTCACCTTCCTTTAGCTTGCCTTATGTCTTTTTATCACACACAAGCTCAGTGTTGTTAAGATTGTACTGCCGCCAGCAGATCTGATAGTTGGGAATGGGGGACTACTGTGTTTATTACACAAGATCTTATAAAGCTCATCATTCTTTCCTCTCTCTCTCTCTCTCCATTTCAGGGTGTTGTTTAGGTGGGGTAGTAACGGGAAGCAGTGGTAATTGGCATGTCTGACATCCGGCTGTGCTTCTCTTACCGCGGGTGTAAAGGACACCCCGGGTGGGGAGTGCCTCTGTGCAGTTGTCAGTGACAGAACTGTGTATTTTTAGTAAGAATCAGGACCGAACAGGAATTCCCCCCCCACCCCCCAAAAAGGGCCTTTTTGGGTTGTAGGTGCTGTTGTGGTAGTGTGAGGAACACCTGCAGGAGATGAGAGCTCCTGTGTTTCCCTGTGTAAGACAGAGTCAATTTGAAATTTCAGATGTAACATCGATACTGAAACAGTTTTTCAACACTAACATAAATTCTTCCGTTTATTGACCCACACCAGTGGATGTTAAACTGCTTTTGTTGCTAGACTGACTCACTGGTACGTGTCAGATTCTTGAGTTTTTCCTGTGCTCTGCAGCCTTTCTTAAACCTTGAGTCAGTAGCAAAGAGCAGGAATCTGCTGTGGAGAAAGGGAGCAGCTACTTCCAGAGTAGGAAGGAGGTGTATCTCCCTGAAAGCAAGTGTGACAGTCTGAATATTTAGGAAGTGCTGTCTGTTGGAATATAAATCATGTGAGAAGGATGTACCCATTTTGTTTTTTTAAACCAGTCAGGAAGTTCTCTTGGACTTGTGAAAATGCAAATGTATCTGGGGATATAACATGGCTTTGTTACAGGGGTATGAAAGAAGTGAGTGTAAGCAAAAAGCATCTTGCCACGTCAGGTTACTGGCTAGACTTGTGATTTTTGTGACACAGATTGTCAGAGCTGGCTTTTCCTTCTTATAGTAATCGATTTGTGCTGTCTCCAGCTCCACTGCTCACTAGATGTCTGCCCAGCTTCCTCGAAGGAACACTGCAGTATCCAGTAACTCTGTAAGCTGAGTAAAAATAGTGTTGTAGCTTCCCTTTAATAAAGGGGTTGACAGATACCAGTTGTAATGCAATCACATACCTTTTTAGGGTATGGAGTAAATGCTCCCTGTGGCCAAAAATGAAGGGGGGAAAGGAAAAAAAAAAAGGTTGTATAAATCATTCTTCCTGTTGGTGTATCAGATCTTGAGCACAAAAGGCAAAGAGCATCTCAGCCAGCTGGGGGGAATCGAGTGCCTGAACCCAACTCTAACCCATTTCTGCTGACGTCTGCTCTGCACGATCACTGGAAGCAAACTAGATGGAGCTGGAGATTACCGACTTTGAACCCTGCAGAAAGCACTGGCCTGAGGATACAATTTAGCAGGCTGAAAACCCCATGCTGAATTTCTGGCAAGCACTAGTGATTGGTGTGAAACACCTGCCTGTACAGCCTCTGACTTTGGGCACGGCATCATGTGAACTTCCCAGTGATCTCTGTCTAGAATAGCAACAGGAGCAAGATATGAAGGTGATCTGGAAAAGGCAGAAAAGAATGTGTGCCCTGCTCTAAGGATTTTTTGTTGGTTCTGTGGTTTGTTTTTTTTTTAGTGGATATTTCTGTCTCTGCTCTTTTTTCTCTCTTCCCCAGCGTTCTTGGGAAAGCCTAGTCCACATGTAGATGTCAGAATTACACTTCACTTGTGCCTGTGTGAAGACAAATCCATGCTTTTGCTTTTATGGGTCTGCCCTTCATCCTCTTCTGATGTGCTGCTTTCCTTTTTTCCACCTTATTGCTGCTGTCCTTTCACCCCTGTCTCCTTTGAACACGTTCAGTATGGCTGGGGCTGAATGTGTTCACTTCTCAGAAACCTCTCAGACCTGTGTTTTGATTATTTTCTTTTCCCACCAGAGATGTCTCTTCATTTATTGTTCTTTAAAGACAGAATTGGCTGAAGTGATTCTCACCAGGGCTGTGTTGTTCCTCAGCCTCCTTTCTTTTCCCTGATGCTGCCCTGTGTGTCATCCTGCTTTGAGAAGATGACTTCTAATCTGTTAAGAAGATGGTGCTATAAAGACCTGAACACTTAATAATGAACCTGGACATTGAATTCAGGCTATTGTTACTATTGTCTGCAGCACAGGCATGAGTGATGCCTGGGAAAGAAACAGGAGTCAGAATGTGCAAAATGTCTGAATTTCTGTGTCTGACCCACATTTTTCAAAGTCAACAATTCTTCTATCAACTTCCATGGTTTCTGCTTATAAATACAAAGCTGGATGGTTCCCTAGGCAAATATGTCTCAAATATCAGAGTTCATAACCAGTCATACTAATTAAAAAATAATAATCAAAAACCCTCACTGCGGTTTTGGTGGTACTATACACTCTTTTATACATATTTGTTTTTATATATGTATGTGTTTACCTATGTGTGGAAATCTGGTATCTTAAAAAACAATACTTCCTTTAATTTTTTGTCAGTTGGACATTAATGAGGGTAATAACTAACAGGTTGTCTAGGGAATGGTCTCTTTGGGCCAGGTTCTTTCTATAAATAGAAGTAACTAATTACATCAGGTGATCACATGTTTACATGCAGCTTATCCAGTTTATTGGGCCCTCCTGCTCATCAGGTTGGAGGCAAAAAAGTTCTGCCTTGGAGGATACTTCCCTGATTACCCATAAACTTCAGGACTGCCTTTGCCCAAGGGCACAGGGAGGAGGTAGGACCCCAATGAAGGCAGGAAGGGAGCTGAGGTAAGGTAGATAAACACCTGTTTCCACGAGGTTCTCTTCCCAGATGGGAGTAGCAGGAGTGGTTTGATGGACTCAAGTAAATAAATTCATTGGCACTGAAATTCACAGAATACTCACAAAATTTAGGATATACTCATGAAATGGTACCTGGTTCTTAGGAGCACAGTGGTGCTGCTGCCAGAGCCTGGGACTGCTGGCCAAGCCCTTGAAATGTTGAACACACTGGCAGGTCTAGATAGTAAAAATAAGCACACAGTGAAGGAAATACCCAGCAAAGCTGCTGCTTACACCTTGCAGAGTTCAAGTCTTCCTCCACTCTTTTAGCATCATGTAGACAGTGTAGTGTACCTTTATTTTTTTCATTGGATACATCTTATTCCTTGCCTGCCCATATAATGGTGTTTTAATCCTGTTTCTGTTTTCTGTCTGTTGCTGTACCCTTATTTCCAGCTCTGGCCATGCTGTTGGAAAGATGCACCCTAAGCACATGCAGCTTTCCAGATGATGGGATAATTGGTGACCTGTAAAACAGGCATTTTGGTTCCCTTCCTTGCATAGTGGCAGCCAAAATAATCATGTCCTGACCTGTTTGGTGGTGTCCAGGAGTCCTTGCTGGATGTTGCTAATTTAGAACTTCTTATGTCCATGCTCAAGACTTTCACTTCAGTGTAAACAAAGTTATGCTGCCTGCTGTCAAGCTTTTTTCACAGGTTCCTTTAGGAGTTGTTGCACCACAGGTAGAAGTATAGTGGGTGATGCTCTGTAGTGATTGTGAATTGTGCTGCTGGCTTAAAATAAGTATAACTTATAAACAGTGTGAGCCTAATTGAGGCCAGAAAGTTGCTGAAACTGTTAGTTTTAATGTGATCAGGTCATGCTTAGAGGTCTGTAAAGAAGAAAAATTTTGCTGGGCTTATCTGAAGTTTGGTGGTCTCTGCATTGGTGCTTGAGAAATCTTTGGCTTTTTCAGGAAGATTGTTGTACGGCTGAGTGTCACAATTTATCCATGTTAATGAGCAGAACTTGGAGGCTTCACTGAATAATTTGAGGAACAACAGTGGAGGAGAGGAGGGAGCTGATAGCTTTCCTAATAACCAGCTCTGAGGTAATTGAAATCTGACTTCTGTCTTGAGGAGCTTTGTGTTGATTGCAAGAGTAAAAGAGGAAGGGAAGGGAGTTGCAGTGGGGAGGAATTTGCTGCAGGCTGCAGCTGTTGGCTTGTTTGGTGTGGTTTTATTCTGTCTAAGGTAGAGGCTCAGGCTTCCAGGTGTCTTCCTCCAGCCGGGTTTGGGAGCAGCTGTGAGCAGAAGCATGTAACTTGGGCACAGTAAAAATGTTCCAAAAAGCTGAATTTGTAAGTGATGCAACTTTGCCTCTTTCTCAATGGGTCTCTTGTAATGCCCTGACAGTGAGGTTGATTTCCTGGTTTGTTTTAGCTGCCATTGAGGCCCTGCTGTAGGAAGCCAGGGAGCCTTGTTCTTTTGAAGCTGGTAGAACAGCTGTAGCTCTATCCATCATAGGGATAAATAGGAGTCCCATAGAAGAGTTGAAAGCCTTCTTCCCTTATCTGGCAAACATATCTAGCATCCTTCATTATCATCCTGTCACTGAGTCTTGGTCAGTTAATCAAGTTTCCTGAGAAGGAAAAAATGTGTTTGCCTACATTTTTTCATGGTGTTACTCTTTTTCCTCCGCACAGGAAAAAAAAAAATATTTAAGTCCAATTGTTGAAAACAACTGACGTGAAAGAGAAGTTGTTGAAGAAAGCTTCACCAGGCACTGGTTTGTTTTCCTGCCACCATTATCCCAGCTGGTAGCTGGCTGTATCCTGGTGGGTCCAAAAGTAGTGTCAGCGTGCCTTTGACGCAAGATGGCCAGGAATGCAGTGTGTAAATAACCTCAGGTCTGCTTATAACTGGTTCCTTTGAGAGCTACGACCCAGTTTGTATTGGAGAAGGTGCCATTCCTTGGAGCACTTGTTTACCTATTTATTGAGGTCAGCAAAGTGAGGAGTAATTACAGGGTTTAGACTTGACAACAGGCTTCTGATGTATGAGAGCCCCAGAGTGTGAAATTGAAAAGCTAAGTGGCTTCATGCTATTGTTTGCTTGATAAAAACTCCTAATATGCTCTTGAAGATTTTTTTATTTTGTCATAGCCATTTAAGTTTTATTTAAGGGATAGAGCATTGCATTCTGACCATGGCAGAACAATATTTGACAATGCATCTGATAGGAATTTCAGGAGGTAGTTAACTTTCTGAGAAAAAGCCACGAGACAGATATTATATGGCAAGTGACTTCATAGGCAGTGTAGTGGTTTTTGACTAGGCAGTGATAAACATCTCCTTTAATTTTCAGAGGCTTTGTATGAGTTAGTCTTCCAGGTGTTTTTAAGTCAGCCTGTGTTTTTCAGAGCTGTCTTTGTTTTAAATGCAGAAACACATTCTACTGAGCAGGTTTGATTTGGGTCACACCAAACCCCCCAGGTAAACAGCAGAGGCCACCACTCTTGTCTGTGATGACAGAAGGGGAAACTTTCTGAAATGAAGGGTTAGTGAACATGCACTGAAAAGTGCAACTGACTGGTGTGTAGTTGAAAGGAGATGTGTTGCAACCGAAGATAAAGTGGGAGCTGTACAATTCCAGGTCCTGTTGGCAGCAAACACTGGCGGCTGGAGCTGTGCATGCTAATGAACCCATGAAAGATAGGGAGAAAAGGACTCTGGTGCTCCTGCCAAAGTGCTAATTCTTACCTTGCTTATGAAGATCAAGTATCTTGCTCAGATTTAAAAATCCGTTTCTTTTATGCTTACAGTAAAAGGTTGAAGAATGTGGTCATACCTAGTCAATTAAAACAGCATTCTTTAGCGCTTCCCTGGCTTTCTGCTGAGACCCAGGCAGTGCTCTCTGCTTGCTGCGAGGCCAGCAGTGCAGGAGCAGCCTTCATCAGTCTTTGTTAGCATGGTGAGCTGCGTTGATGAACAGTTCATTAACCAGGAGAGGCAGAATCAGTCTTTTAATACACTTGCTATCGCAGCTAGGCCCTGCCAGTGAGCTGAAAACCTCAGGAGGCTTGTCTGAGCACTAAAACCTTTCTGCTGCTCTGAAACGAATCTTTCCCCCTCCTTCCACAGGCCTTTGGGTAGCAGCATTCATTAAAATGCTTCTTTAATAGTACGGCGTATATAGGATTTCATGGTTCAAACCCAGCAAATGGGACAATAACATACACACTTGAAGAAGAAACCTGTTCTGACTCTTCCAGGCGTCTCTCAAGGTTCACCGTGCTATTAATTGTTTCATTGTAAAATGCCTAAGATTGAGGTAACAGTTAAAACAAATAACCAGAGGCATCTGGCAGCGTGTGGATCCCTGGCACGCCGCACGTCGGAATGGGGCAGACGTGTTCCCAGCAGTTCAGGCACGCTCGTCGGGAGCTTCAGAGGGTGAAATTTCACTAGGAACAAATCAAAGTCTGTGGTTTTTTTTGCCCTGGGGTGTTGGGAGGGGAGAGGGGAATGGGCCACATGAATCCATACTTGCTGCAGAGGCAGATCTAAGAGCTCGTTTTCTAACAAGAGTAAAAACCTGAGCTGTTGCAGGATGCACCTTAGGATTCAGCATGGATTTATGCCGCAGCAAGCACACGGGGATCATTTGTTACTCTCCTCCTTCTACCCTCCCTTCCCTGCTTCTGTTAGCAAAAGATTAGTTTGGGGCAGGGAGCTACTGCTTCATCCAAGCATTTGAGGTGAAGCAGCCAGTAGTGGAGGCTTTGGTGCTCTCATCTAGAGCCTGATCTCTTGTTCATCCAAGCCCTTCAGGAAATGAGAAACATAAGCTGCAGGTATGTCAGTGCATATATGCAGAGCCCTGCGTTTCTGGAGCGCCTGGAACACGGAGGCCTCTGAAACCCTGCACTCCTCCTCAAAATGGCTGCCAGATGTGTTGGCTCTACTGAATTCCCCAGAGCCTGACACCAGAAATGCTGAGGTTATTACCAGCTTGGTTCTTGCTGTGTTCTTCCTTCAGTCTTCCAGGCACAGTGTTGCAAGAGGGAGTGTGACCCCGGGTGGCTGCAGTACCTGCAGAGGCAGTGCTGGCACAGGGCGGGCTCGGGGCAAGGCTCGCCGGGACTCTGTTTAAACAAAGGAAGTGTGTTTGTTTTCACAGTCCAGGCTTGGGAGCCTGGGCTGGGATCCTGTGCCATTTCCCTGTGCTAGGAGCAAGATTCTTGAGGAAGACAGCCTCTCCCTTTGCTGCAGAGCACAGCTCTTCCCAGCCAGCAAGTATGCATCTTATCCTCCCTGGCTTGTCAGGGCTGGAGACTGGAAAGCTTAACTCTGATTTGGTTTGGTATTTGTAGGTGCAATAAACAGTATAGAGACTCCTGCCATGAACCAACGTCTAGCTTCCCATGCTTGTGTGGCTTTCTTGAGCCAGTCTTACAAGCTACTGTACTTCATCCCCTTGTAACCCAGTCAGTCCCAGTAGATCCTTGAAATCTGTTTCCCAGTCAGTGGGAAGTGGAGCTTCCAGATCCTGTGCAGTGCATCCGTGTGTTCAGCGCAAGAGAGCAGACTTGCTAAGAGCTGCCTCTAGCAAAAGTCAGGAGAACTTTTAAAAGTATTATCTTAAGCCACACTGCATGGTAAATGGCTGGGTTTTGCCAGCAGGTACATTTTCCCTGCCACAGTCAGCAGTTTGCTCAAATAACAAATCTTAATGATAAAGAGGTGTTGGAAAGTACTTGAGTTAGTAGTAGGATCTGTAAGGAAAGTGTATCATCTAACATATGCTGCTCTGCCTTTTACTGAGGAAAAGTGTTTCTCAAAATAGTCCTCCTTACTCCGTAGTCTAATTTGCTTTGGTTTATTTCTAGCATCAAAATGAGAATGTCATTTCACTGTGATACAGCTTTTATAGTAAGTGCAGATCCATGTGAGTAGGATGTATCCTGTGCTTCGTAGCCAAGGCAAGCTGGATATGGTGACACTTTTAAGAGTATTTGGGTTGTCTTAAGATAGAAGGTGGTTTCTACCATTAAGTAAGTGTGCCCAGGGATGGAGTACATGGGAGATGGTGGGTAGACCTCATGGCAGCTCGTTCAGTTGGACTCACTGCAAATCCAAGGGATGGAAATGCCTGGATGTATGACTGTGCTTGCTGCACGGGAATCTGTGTGGTCTCACATGGAGTAATCAAGTTATTTAAGGAGGTGTGGTGTTGAGGGGGGTGGTATGTGTGTGGCACACCAGTGAATCTTCCATTTATCTTTGCTGTTCAAGTCTGAGAGTGCTCTGAAACTGTGGAGCTGAGATGGGTGTCATGGAAGACTGGCTTCTTGGAGGTGTCTGGCTAAGTGGATGTATGGGAGAGCGAATCCAGGGAGCTTCACCATAAATTAAAGGAAGTGCCTGGGAGTGGAACCGCAGAGCTGCCCTGACTCTGGCTGTGTACGTGAGAAGAGTTCCAGAAATGACAGTAAATAACAGTAAAGCTTTGCTTTGTGTTTCTCTTGTAGCAACCCTCCGCTCAGCGAGGAGATGCTGCCTCCGGGGGAGTGGATGTGCCACCGCTGCACCGTGCGCCGCAAGGTAAAGCCTCAGAACAGACACGATCCCTGCCCTTCCAGCTGGCCCTCTGAAACCTGAAGCCTGTGGTTTATACCTGCCTCTCCCTTCGTGTGTACTTAGACAACCAGAGCTGCTTCTTTGTGCTCATGTTTGCAAAGGGTTTTGTTAGGAAAGGGCTTAAAGAAACCTAAGGGGTCGTGGTGAGACCCTTAGGATATTTTAACCTCACTACTAAGAGGTAAAACTGAAGTGCCTGATACCTTCTTGTCAATCTGTGCCTTTTAAACTGTTTTCCTTCCCCACCCATTTCTGGAAAGGAGGGAGAGCTGAGGCACAGAGGAAATGGGAATGGCTCCTGTGCTCAAGGAGGTGAGCTGTCTACAGGCAGAACGGGAGTCACGTTAATACAGCTTTGCCATCAGGGCTCTGATTCTACTTAATATGTGTTTTTTAGAAGAGTGACTTCACAGCAGTTATACATCAGCAGAGGGTGAAATCACAGTGAGTTATGATTTCCTGGGCTGTTGAACAGGATCGGAAGGAGATGATTGGGCAATATTGTAGCTTGTCTACTTTTTTTTTTTTGCCTTGATGCTCTTTCTCCAGGAAGCTGTCTTGCACAATGTAAACATCTTATTGCTGTGACCACGTAGGGCTGCGTAGCAGAGGGTTTGGAAACTGCACCAAGCTATCTAGCAACTGTTCCCTTGAAGTGACACCCAAAACAGATTGGAAGAAAACTGTGTGCTCAGCCTTTTGTTCCTGAAGTGATTGCCTTGTTATGTTTCCAGGGTGTTGCTCAGCCATCTGCCAACAATAGAAATGAAGGTCACAAATCAAAAAACAAATAATAAAGTTAAAAGAGGGAGAAAATCCCCAACTTTTCTATATTAAAAATTTCCTGAAAACACTTTGCTCCCTTTGCAGACCATGTTAATGATGGAGTAGATTGGTTCCTCCACATAGGTGATGCTGTCAAGCACTGGAACAGTGCACAGTTGCCCATCCCAGGCCATGCAGCATCTCTTCCTGTTGCAAAATGGATCTTGTGGTGATGGCAATCTATAGTTTTCCTCTGCTGCATCTTGTTCTAGACTCCTGTCATCAGGAGATAGCAGAGTGTTGTTAGTATGTTGTGCTTGTATTCTCAAGCTGACCTTCTCAGCCCCTGATGGGGATTGGATGCAGTGCCAGGGTTAGTAAAGTGCATCAACAGTGAACAGTTTGCTATGGAGTTTCTCAGTGTTGGTAGCAAAGTAAACAGTGTGTGATTTTTCAAATGTTTAGGACTAGATGCTGTGAAATGTTGTCCTGATCTGGACTCAAGTATAGCTACCCTGAAAGGAGAGACACGTGGTAATGTTCTTCCCCATGCTTGGTTCTCTTCAGCTGTTCTGTCACCTGTACCTTAGCTGCCATCAGACTGTTCTTGATCGAGGCTCTAATGACTGCAAGGGGGAAGTTGTAGTGCGTGGCTCAAGCGTTTTCAGATGCTGTTTGTCTTCAATCGCATATTTGTCAAGGTTGATGTGCTTTGTTTGTGGCCTCCATGATAAGCCTGCCTATTCATGTCGTGCAGAAGCGAGAACAGAAGAAAGAGCTGGGGCAGGTAAATGGATTGGTGGACAAATCTGGGAAAAGGACCACCTCCCCCACCAGTGACGCAGACCTGTTGGACAGGTCTAGCAGCAGCATCAGGGCTAATGCGCATGCCAGGATCTTGGAAAGGAGAGCGAGCCGGCCTGGCACTCCCACATCCAATGCCAGCACCGAGACCCCCAACTCAGAACAGAATGATGTCGATGAGGACATAATTGACGTGGATGATGACTCTGCCATTGCAGAAATGGACTGTGGGCAGCCCCAGCTGAAGCGACCCTTTGAGCTTCTTATTGCTGCTGCCATGGAAAGGAACCCAACGCAGTTCCAGCTGCCGAATGAACTGACCTGCACCACAGCACTTCCAGGTGAGCGGGGCCTTGTCTGCTGGTAGTGAAGATGTCTGCAGCTGCATCCTGCTGCCATCTTTCCTCTTTTCCCTCCTGACTCTGTGACAGTTGTGGCTCCAGTGGAGCTGGCTGGTGAAAGCAGAGGTACCTCTGGCTCTCCTCCAGCTGCCTAGGAGCAGGTGCCTTTCAAATCTGTGGGGACACTGCAACTACACACCATGTTCATCAGAACTTGTGATAGATGCTTGTTGATCTCACCTTGGACTAGATCATCAATATGAAAAAGAATCAGTTGTCAAAATACTTGATTTTTGATTTATGATGCAATAATATAGTGACCAAGTAGTGACTAAATGTATAGGGTGTCACTGAAATTACTAAGTGTGAAATATATCTGCCTTTAAAGACAGTCTCTGTCATTTAAGGCTAGATTTAGTGGTTGATAGATGTTCCTTAAGCAGCAATCTTTGACTTGTCTGAGATGATTATATGTACCTACCAGAAGGCAAATCTCTGCTATGTGGATAACAAAGCTGTTTAAAATTACCTTTTCAGGTACTAGTAAGAGGAGGAGAAAGGAAGAAACCACAGGAAAGAATGTCAAGAAAGCACAACACGAGTTAGACCACAATGGTTTGGTTCCTTTGCCAGTGAAGGTCTGCTTCACATGCAACAGGTACTTGTTCTTTCAGGAAGCCATTCAGTGTAACTGCAGCCTTCACAGGAGCAAAGTTCTTGCTGAAAAAAGTAGATTACCTGTTTCCTTTTCCATTCTCCTTCATTTCTTACTTACAATCCTCTAAACAAATGGGAGAATATTAATCTTTGCTAAATAACAGGTGTTCACCACAGCATGTGTAGGTCCAGCTGTAAAGGGTTCTGAAATGTAGCCTGAAAATTGACAAGATTGAGCCATCTTGTCTTCAGTGTTTTTCTGCAAAGAAATATGCTGAAGTGATGGTGGTTTGGTAAATGGCGATGTTTGTTTATGGTTTGTGAAGGAAGTGTGTGAGGAGGTGACCTTTAGGAAATAGAAATCTACTGAGAGATTTATAAGCCCAGGGCAAATAGGAATATTGTGCTGAAATTGTAAATCTGAAAACCAGTACAAAATACTGATGGGTTTTGTAATGCTGCATAAAAAAATGCATAGATCAATCCCAATTCAAAATGTCAGTGGAAATGAAACCTTTATTTCAGAAACCCAGTCAGAGTGAATTTCTCTAAGTGGAATGGGGATTCAGGTGGGCTTTTGTGGAGAACAAGTGATGACTTTGTCATAGAGCAAAGGCTTTTTTTAAGCCTGGGGATTCAGATGTAGTTATTTTTCTGGAGTTTGATACTTGTTCTGAGAACATCTTGTTGATGTACGCATTCCAGTATCACACATGATTCCTCTAAGGAAACTTGTAATTACCTAAATCTGAGATTTCCTTTTGATCTCTGAATTTTGCTTCAAATAAAGGCTTTTGCCCCGAGTGGATCTTAAAGAAGGTCTATACAGATCAAGTTACAAATCAGAAATCCTACTTTTTGGTGCAAACAACAGTGTAGAGGATAAACTGAAGTGGTCAGCCAAGCTTGCCTGAATGTTCTATTTATACTGTGTACAGGGAATAAGATTTGGCTCTCTCTTCTCAGGAGTTGCAGAGTGGCACCTCTAATCCAGTGTGATTATTGCCCACTCCTGTTCCACATGGATTGTCTGGAGCCACCGCTTACTGCCATGCCTCTGGGTAGATGGATGTGCCCAAATCACATAGAACACGTGGTGGTAAGCAGGACTATGATTGCAGTATGGTAACCGGATGCTGGAGTGGAACCTGGCAGGTCCATTAAAGGACAAAGCACAACAAATGTAAAACAGCTTCAGAGCTCTTATTGCTCCCTGTAACGCTTGTAAAGCTCCTGCTGCAAGCAACGCACTCTCCAAAGGAATATGATGCTGCTCTCTGCAATAAGATATAAAGATGGGGAAACTCCTTCCTGTAACTGAAGCTGACAGCTCAGATTGTGGCTCACTGACAGCTTGTCTAGTTTTTGACTGGACTCTTTAAGATCTAGATGAGCTTCCAGAACTGGGATACAAAGCAGCACAGTGCTTCAAATAGGGGAAGTAATTCTTTGCATGCTTAACCCAAAAAAGTTTCATTCCAAGAGGGAGTTTTCATTTTTGGAAAAGCAGTGTACTTGACTTAAATACTCAGGAAACAGGGGGCTGAAACAAAGAGCCTTTTCCCAGACAAACTGCTTCTGAGAGCATAGATACTGCTTAGTCGGCCTCTAAATGCTTTTGTATTCATCTCCAGCAATGTGCCCTTTAACAGAAATGGTTAGTGCTGCAGGAAACAAATAGTCTAAAGCTGAGATGATGCTGTACTGCCGGTGCTACGAGGCATTATGAAAGTCTTAGGGTGCCTTAGAGTGACCTGCAGATCCCTAACTCCTGTGGCATTATCTGATCACCCAGCTGAACCAGAAGAACTTGACCCTGAGTAATCGGTGCCGAGTATTTGACCGGTTCCAGGACACCATATCTCAGCACGTTGTCAAAGTGGATTTCTTAAACCGAATCCATAAGAAACACCCTCCGAATCGCAGAGTTCTTCAGTCAGTGAAGAGGAAAGGTCTGAAGGTATGTGTAACAAGTAGTGGTGGGTGAAAACCCCTGCGTATGTGTTTTAGTTTGGAAGGGAAACCAGCATACTCCTTGGGGCAGGAGGAAGAAGACAGAGTCTGAATGATTGTGTTGGTGAGAGATCTGGAAGTCAGCACTCACTACCTGTAGGATTTAAGAAGATCTCTTTCCTTCAACTATAAGACTCAGTTATTACAAGTAAGCACTTAAATCTAGCACAAGCATAGAAGATACAACACAAAACTTCCTGAAGGTGGCCCTGCAGTCAGATTTGAGGCTGTGTTTGTTGCCAGAATGCCTGACAACTGCCATACAGACTTCCCTTGGCTGTTTTTTTATGATTTCTCTTATGCTGTAGCCACCATGTTGTACTAAAGTCATGCCTGACCTAAGGGAATAAAACCTATTAATTTCAGCATGGCTACATCAATTTAAGGTACTCAGTCCTTGATACTTCTAATGTATCTGCAGGGTTCCTTTGGGTGAGAAAGCAGCAAATGCAAAGTTTAGTGCTGATCAAGCACTTGGTTTAACTAGTCATTCTTGAGTAATTGTTCTCATGTGTGATCTTCTTTCTCCACAATGTAGGTTCCTGATGCTATAAAGTCCCAATACCGGCTTCCACCCCCGTTACTCGCGCCTGCAGCAATTAGAGATGGCGAGCTGATCTGTAACGGGATCCCTGAGGAACCCTTGCAGAAGCACCTTTTGAACACTGAGCACTTAGCCAGCCAGACAGAACAACAGGAGGTAAATTAAGTCAAATGCTTGGACTCTGTGTGTGTAGTTGCTTTGGTACAAAGATCCCCTTCCACTTCAGTCATGATGGAGCAGTTGTCTAGGAAACCAGTCTCAAGCTCGTGTGTGAAGGTGATAGCTTGTCTTGTCTCTGACACCTTTGTGCATTAAAACTTCACTTTGACTTTCCAGGTGAGATGTAAAATTCCTCATTTGACACTTCAGGGAAGTGGTGCAATAGTCCTCTGGCCTTAAGAGTGGAGTCGAGGGCCTTCTGTCTAGACGTCATCTTTATTTCGTGGCTGAGGGGAAATACTTTGCACTTTGATTATGTAAGGCTGCTCTCTGACACGTTTATTTATAAGTTAACGTCCCATTTCTGGGTCGCTTTTTATTGCAGATGGAATTGGGCATGTAAATCAAGGTCAAATGAGTGTTTAAATCTTGTATGAAACTTCTGGCCAGATTCCACAGTGTAAGGCCATGTTAAGTTGCTGTCAGTGGAGAAATCAAGTCCTTCTTTTAGCACAGACAAGCTTCTTTTATGTGGCAGGTGCACATTCACCATGGAGCTTAAAACTTAGAATAAATCTTTTGGTCTTCCTCTACTTTGTGTAAAAGGAAAGTGCTCTCTACTCCCTATACCTGAGGTAGAGCAGCATTTCTTTCCAACATGCTATAGAGTAAGTTGGAGGGTTATGTTTGGCTAGAAGCCCAAATTTGTGAAAGAGGGATGTGTTTGTAACCTGAGGCTGAAGAGTTGCAGCATTTAACAAGTGAAGAGAAGGAGGAGTTTGGAAGTGAGGAAATGCTGCCTTCTCCCTCCTTTAATCTCAGCCTCTCTCTGTCCTACCTCCAGCATGGAGATAAACAGTAGATAATTTTGGTTGCAAAATTATCTGGACAAAAATTTTTCCTAATTGTAGATGAACTCCAGAGCAGATGCTGTAGTTCCACACTGCATCTGAGCAGTCAGGAACTGGATTTCCTCAAGCTGGGTGAATGATGGAGCAGCTGTAGAGGTTTGGAGCACTGCTGCCTCCAGAGCTAACCTGCACTTTTTTCTTCCTTCCAGTGGCTCTGTAGTGTTGTTGCGCTCCAGTGCAGCATATTGAAACATTTATCTGCTAAGCAGATGACTTTGCTTTGGGACTCTGAACAAACAGAGAAGGCTGATATTAAGCCTGTTATTGTGGCAGATGGCTCACTCGCCAACCCTTACCAGGCAGCTGACAAGGCACCCACACCTTCCCTCTATTCCATGTCATCCTGCACCTCAGGGATTACCACCCAGAATTCCTTGAGCTCCTCGCAATCCCAGCAGACTTTGTCACAGGAAGATGTTAACTGCAGCTCTTGTATAGATAAATCCAAGAAGGCCTCTTCTTGCGGGACTTCGAACGGGCCGACAGCCTCTGACATTAAAGTGAACGGGCCTCATTTCTATGGCGTTTCATCCGAATCCTCAGCACAGTTGACTGACTCCCAGCGGCTCACGGGCTCTGGGAACACAATTCCTGTTTTGTCTCATCGGCAAACGTGGCCTCGGCCCCTCACGCCCCCAGCGAGTTGCGGACTTCTGAATCACACCATTGGAACCATTGTCAAAACGGAGAACGTAGCAGGATCCGTTTCTTGTGCACAAAGGGGATCTGCGCCGGTCACGAGTTTGCCTACGTCCATCTCGAGCTCCTGTGCCAGCCTGGAGACCACCAGCACTTTGCAAAGGAAGAATGTGCAGACGCAGATCGGGCCGCCGCTGACGGCAGAGCTGCGGGCCGGGGGCTCCCCGCTCAGTGCCACCCGGGCTCTCACCCCTCCCCAGGCTGCAGGAGATGGCATCTCAGCTGTTGGGTCCACAAACAGATTCTCTTCACCAGCACCACCTTCAGGTACGTGCTGAGCCACTGACCTTGGCCCCTGGGGCTGAGAAAAGCTCAGGCTAAACCTCCTTTGAAATCTCAAGGCTGTAGCAGTGTGCCCTCGTTTGACTGGGAATTGGGTTTTCTGTGGAGAGCCAGCAGAAGTTTCTCAGGTCTCCTCTGTCTTAGGTCGCTTTATAGGAGCCATGGGATGTATTTTTGCTGTCTGCCTATACTTGAGGGAAGAACTCTGTCCTGACAAGCAGGATAGTAGGTCAGTTGAATTCCTGAAAGCAACAGTAGCTTTATATCACTTGGCTGCTGCCTCGCTATTTCAACAGCTGCTGCTTTAAAACCCCAGCGCTGCTGTAAAACCACTGGTTTGTTTCAAATGGCCATTTGGATTGTAAGGTAGTCAGTCCTCCTCACAAGAGCAGCTCTCTGGGATCTAATCCAGAGTAACTGTTCAGGCAGTGGTTGTGTCCCCTACTGCAGGTGTTGTTGGAGTCTTCATGTGCACAGCCTTGATGTTGGAGAAGTGTGGGCTTAGGAACCCTTAGGATTTGTTGGTCTGACACAGGGTAGTTATGGACTTGGATATGCCAGGGATCCTGAGTTGTACCCAAAAAACTTGGTAAATTATAGCAAGGTATATAATAGAGTGTATATAACCATTTTTAGTGTAGAAACATAAAGTCAAAGATGTTGATAGATGCAGGAGTAACTGCCCAAAGCTCAAATTTTGCTAAACATTCATATATGGCATTCTCTTTATTTTCCCTCTCCCCACGCCAGCTCAAGACTCAAACCAGCAAAGCCTTTGTGCAGGTTGGGTGGGAGCAGTCACTGAAAAGCATGTGACAGAGCTGTGTGTCACCTCTCATGCAGTTCCAACCTGCTCAGTGTCAGGCTTGTGTGGAGTGGCTCAGGTCTGCTGGTTGTAAAGCAACAGAGCAACATATTTTTATAATCCTTTCTAAAATTCCTCAATGAGTAACTTCTAAGCTTTGCCTCGCCTTTGGAAGCAGTCCCCAGGGTACTTGGCCTCCTCCTGAATAAACTTGGTTACTCTGAGGCTGCTGAATTGACCATGCCCTGCTTAGAAATGCAAGGCTGGGAGATGTTCTGGTAGAGGAAATGAGACTGTACTATAGAAAACTTCTTGCTTGTGGTTTGAAGAGCACTGCAAGCCCTACATAATTTTGCAGTTACTTAAGATGTTAAATAATTGCATCTGGTGCAAAGCTTGTGTTCTACAAAATCATTACTTGCTGCACTGTCTCTTGGGAAAGGTGTAAACATTTAAATTTTCCATCTAACAGGATGGATTATATATTTATAACAAAAATTGTGGTGTGGAGATTTTGCTGCTCAGTACAAAAATGCAAATTGCTCATGACTTTTTTTGCCATAAATTTCAGTAAGCAAACTAGCTCAAGAAGATCTGGTATTGACAACACATAACAGGGGTTTTGTTTCCTGGCATTTGCCACTGCCTCTTTCAGCTGCATGGTCACTTCCAAAGCAGGAGGATTTTATTTTGTAAATAATAGAATCTGCTTATGGCTGTCACATTCCTTCTGGACAATGATGTGCACCCCAGACTTTATAACAGTGTAGAAATAAAACCAGAGCAGTTGTGCTTTTTATTCATGTTAAAACCTAGACAAGCTACTTGGCAAATATCTCTTAGGTTTAATAAATTCTCCAAGCTCCTGGGGAGTTGGTGCTCATCTTTCCAGTGTCACCACAGGGAGCAGGAGATTAAATGTATAGGTCAAGAATTCCTCCAGCAGCTGGAGACGAGGCAGAAGCCACGTTTGGCTCTGTGTTGGAGGCACACAGAAGCCTTTCTGTGAGCAGAAGAAAGCTCCTGGCCTCTAGTTCGGGCCTTTTTCAAAGCATGACTATGAGCAAAATGAGTCATTTTGGAGCAGCTTGGCAGCCAAGGGCAGCCTGAGGGCTGGGTGCATGTCTGGTGAACGTCACAGTGACATCTCTTCTCTCCATCACCTCTCTCTGTAGATGGTAAGGTCAGTCCCAGCACCTTATCCATAGGAAGCGCTTTAACTCTACCCTCATCACTCACTTCAAACTCTGCAGCTATGTTGGACTTCACTGGTTCCCTGAAAGCATTTATGGACGGGGGTGAGTATTTAATTCATCAGCAGTCTCTGCTAGCCCTGTGTGTTTGCTTCCCTAAAGCATTCCATCTCTGCTTGAGGGAAAGTTCCAGAGATAAAGCAGGGTTGTAGTCAGGTGAGGGAGGGGCTGGGTGTACATTACCTTAAATATGTCACATGCTTCCCTGCTCCTAGTGTTGCCAAGGCAGCAAGGCCAATGAAGTGTTTCTGCCTGAAGCTTTTCTGGGGAAGAATCACAACTGGGCTGCTTTCCAGGTGGAATTCACATGCAGAAACCTGCAGCCCTGCCATGTTGTGGTGCTAGCTGCAATCCAGAGCTGCTCCTGGCAGATGTAAAGTCCAGCAGCAATAGATCTTGTGGTAGAGCAGTCACCTGAGTGGTGATGCTCCAGTGGGTCTGTTAATTTTATAATTTATTTCTGCTTCTGTCAGTCTCCTAGACTGGCCTGGTTTTTATTTCCTGTTGTTGCATTTGGCAAGAGATGGCAAACATTACCAGAGTGCCTTCAGGAGGAGGTTGCTGAGCCTGCAGCAGCTTCAAAGGGGGTTACAGGTCTCTGTGATGCAGGGCTGGACTTTCTAACCAGGTAGCAGAGCTTCAGAGGAAGGACCCAACACACTGTCCAAAGATGTGCAATGGCCATCTCTACTGACCTATTGATTCTGGGCCAAAACAGCAGATTTTCAGCTTTTATCAACCCTAGTTGTCCCAAACCTCTGCTTACTGCCTCACTTGGAGCACTCCAGCTGTGGCTGGCACCATCCTCACACTCTTCTCACAGGAGGTGATGTGAAATAATAGCTCACCTATGTGTAAGGGTCTTGATATTGCAGAATTGGTCAAGTCTTTGCTGTTGAAGTGGGACAGCTAAATCCACTGCAGCTCAGATTGCACTCTTCCCCTGAATAACTTACTAATTGCTTTTTGTTTATTAACAGAGATTGAGATAAATATGCTGGATGAGCAGCTGATCAAGTTTCTGGCCTTGCAGAGAATACATCAGCTCTTTCCTCCCAAAGCTCAGTCTCTAGCAAGCAGTGTCAATTCCCATCAGCAGTCTCCTGTGGGAAACCACATTGAAGGTAAGAGCAGCCCTAGAATAGCGGGGTATGTTGAGCCATAGATTTGCCACTGTCCATTCCTTGAAGGAGATTTCCCTCTTCTTCTGGTATCTGATGCTGCCTTTCACTTTTCTTTCTTCTCATCCCCCTGCTCTGGATAGCCACTGACCAGAAACTCCATCAGGATCCTCTACTTAATTATTTACAAATTTGAGCAGTGTGAATACTTTTAGTACCTTCAGATTTTCTGCTGGAAATGTGTAGTGAAGTTGTGTTTTATTCATTTTTGAATTAGCAAGAGATAGGAAGGTTCATCTCAGGTGCTTGGTGGCTTTTCTTTACACTTTTACCTTTGAGATGGGCAAGTGAAATCTGTGAATTCCTGCTCTCTCTTTCTGGAGAGATACAAGCACATGAACAGGAGGAACTGGAGCACAGAATCTATGTGTGACATTGTCATTGCCTGTTCAGAATGTCACTGTCAAGCTGAAACCACTACATATGACTAATGCCAGTACTGGAAAGCAACTGGAATTTCTCTTGGAAATCTCCAGATTCCTGAGTTTGGCTTTGTTTACTACCACTGGTATCACCTAAAGCTGCAGGGTGGCCTCATGTTCCTCTGCATGCAGCCAGTCAGTTTGATCTGCTTTCAAACACTAACTGGAGAGCCTTGCTGTAGAAGCAGTTCTCTGCTCCCCCTCTGCTAGGCCTGGGGGTAAATATCCCAGATAAGATCTTTGGAAGTCAGTCAGTAATCTTTTTCTGAAGCTCTGTGCTTGCCTGCTTTAGCATCACAGCATTCCCTAAATGCTTTGTCAGTCTTCTTGTGATGGCTGCTGCAGGACAGGGCAGCAGGCTGTGGTATGAGCTGCCTTCCTGGTCTGGAATTCTTCAGCAGTCTGCCTTTCTCGAGGCAGATTGGTGCTGTCTGAACCCATCACCCTTTTTGGGCAGGAATGATGCATCCCACTGGCTGCTTAGCATTGCTGGTGAAATGTTAGATCCAAAGCCATTAGTGAGCCCTGCAGAGCCAGGCAGCTGAGAGGATTCACGCAGGGCAGCCAGGCAGAGGTGGAACTTGTGATGCCACTTGGTGTGGCCACTGTTCTTGATGTAGCAGTCTTTCATAATCCTCATGTTCTGTTCTTTGATTTCACCCTCTTGGTGTAACACTGTCCTGCAGATGTGGAATCAGGAGAGGCTTAAACTCTGTGTATAAGGGGTTTTCCTGCAAAAGACAGTGCTGAAATCCTGGCTAGGTCTGTGTGGCCCAATGGAATTCAATATCTGTTCCATAGAAGATTTTCTGTCCAGTTAACATGGGCCTGTGAGTGTGTGATTTGAACTTGGAGCTGCTCTGGAGGCTCAGCCCTGGACCAGCCATTGTCAAGTGTGCCATAGGGACTGACCTGAGGGTGAAAGAGTCCACTCGGTCAGTCATAATGTCTTGGGAGCTGGGTTTGTCCCTGCCAAGCCCCATTCAGCCCAGGTGTTTTTCCTGCAGCTTCACTAGAAATGAAATCACCATTGTTAAAGTTGGTGAATTCACCAGCACCAATTCTTTTTAAGTGGCACTTTGAGAGCAAAGACTGATCTCTTTGATTACCCAGAGTAGAAGAGATTAAGAAAGAAGCCAGGGGTAGAAGGCTTGTGTGTTCCTCAGCGTGGCTCCATTGTGCACACTCAGTGTTAATGCTCCCCATTTGCATGGCTTGTGTGGGTTATGAGAAAGCAATTTTCTCTGACTGGCAGAAAGAGGTTTAATGCACAAACATTCCTAGAGGGTTGGGAACCGGTGCTTAGGCCTAAGCTGGCTGCATCGTCCTTAGGGCCTGTGCTTTCTGAGCTAGGGACTCTGGGGTCAAGCAGCTTTCCCAGCTGATAACGTTGTTCAAGTAATTTCTTTTTATCTTGCAGCGCAAAGAAAGGAAGTGCAAGCCCGGGCGGTGTTCTATCCTCTGATGGGCTTGGGGGGTGCAGTCAATATGTGCTATCGAACCCTCTACATTGGGACAGGTGAGTAGCTTTTTCCTGCCCTGACCTTTCAGAGTCAGGGTGGTTCTCCCTGAACCCTCCCTAAGGTCTTTGCCAAGTGGGTGTCAAAGGAAACAGACTCACTGTGGCCGCTTGTACTGGGATTCTGCACTACCAAGAAGTGTGGAAATCCCCCATCTGCCTGAATCTGTGTGGGTGGCAGCTCTGTCACCTGGTGTCATAACTAGAACAGCTGTCTTGGAGGTTTAATGCCTGACTGATGGAGAGGAGAGTTGTGGTTTGCTTGCAGGTTTTGTTTCTTGTTGCTTAGATTCTTCTGGTGCTCTGGGTAGACCCAGGAGCAGTGAAATGCTCTTCAACCTTTGTAAAGCTGCTGGCTCCCTTCCCCCACTGAAACTTTGTTGGTGGCTTATCGAAGCATTATTCATGCAGTCCTGGGAGCAGGACAAAAGCAGTTGCTCCCCTGTTGTTTTGCTAATTGAAGTTTAATTCTGTCTGTTGTTCTCTGCTGCCTGACAGTTTGGGGTTTTTTTTCCAATATGAACTGAGCCTGTTTTGTCCTCCCCCATGACAGGAGCTGATATGGATGTGTGCCTTACAAGCTATGGTCACTGTAACTATGTGTCTGGCAAACATGCCTGCATATTCTATGATGAGGTGAGTGCCTGAGTGATTTTTTTTTTCATTATTATTATTTTTTGGTGTGCATGGCAGTGGAAGCTGGAGATGCAGGCAGCAGGTTGTCTTTGTGTGGTGCTCCTTTTGTGGACTACAAAGTAAGATCTGGGTTTTACTCCAGTGGAGGCTGTGTCAGCATTTTCTGTCAAACCCTTTTCTGAAGCACAGAGCTCTGCCAGCAGGATTTCTCTGACTGCCTGTGGGCAAGGACTGGCCACAAGTCAGCACTGTCACTGCTGGTGTTTAGGGAAAGAAAAGGACACAGACGTGATCTGATACTTTTTGATCTGAGTGTGTTGTTAATAAAAGCTAAACTTCATGTGTCAACATCAAACCTCAGCTGGAACAAACCAGGGAACTGCTCTGAATCCCTTGTTTTCAAGTGTGATGGAGGAGCAAAGCATTCATAGCATCTGCAGTTCTCTATAAATTATTTATTTAGCTAAAACTTCAGTTAAGCTCACAGCATAAACAGAAACCTACAGTTTCTACTTAGCTACAGCCCAGAGATTAGTTTGTTCTTGAAGTAAACAGACCAGCAGGCCTGCCAGTAACAGCACTGCTGGAGATGTCTCTTAGCATGGAAACAGTCTTCGAAGCAAGATCGAGTCTTTCATATTACCATTTGTCAACTAGCTCCAGAGCAGGATCCAGGATTAACCCACAGCCAGCTTTGGCCATTTCTCCAGTGCCCTGCAAGCTACCAAACACGCTCAGTAATGGGATCCTGACCATAAATCTGTGTGGAAGCATCTCTTCACAGTGGTCAGTCATAAATCAGGCTCCAGGCACTGACCTTTGACCCTCCTATGGCTGTGGTCACTCTGGAGAGGGAGAATTCCCCTTCCTGGAGCTCTCTCTGCAGGTTCTCCTTCTGCAATCCAGCAGGTTACTTAAAACCTACTCCCATGTGCCTATGGAGTTTTTGTAACTTGATTAAAGCCTTGTAGTCCCTGAGGGATGAGGTCTTGAGCTCTCAGATGATTTCTGTGAGCTAACCTGAAATCTTCTCTGCTCTGTCAACATCCTCCACAAAGCTCAGCTGAGCGTGACGCCGCTTGTGTAATGCTGCATGTCACGGTAATGTCTGCTGGCATTTCAGCCTGCACAAGGCCTGTGAATCCCAGACTGCCTCTGTCCTGAGGCTGCTGCAGCACGTGGCATCCCTCTTGCCATCTTGTGCCTGCTTTCCAAAGCTCATCTCTTCCTGTTAGGCACAGGTCTCGAGCCGAGTTCGCATCAGGTGTGCCTGTAAAATGCTTGCTTTTGTGAGCATCACCTTGAATATCCTGTTCCCAAAAGATGTGTTGGTCAAGTGCAGTAGGTAAAACCCACTTTGCTTTGGCCCTCCTTCTCTGTCAAAAGGCAGCTCCTGCAGGAAGGCTGGTTTATCTGGGAGCAGGGGGATCAGTTTGGTGGTCTCTGAAGCTGGAGGATATTTACTGTCTCTTATTTGACCACTACTGGCAACAAGGAGAAGGGGTTGTGTTTCAGTGCTCCAAAGAGGTGTGTATGAGCAGAAGCACTTCTGACTGACAGAGGGTGGAGTTAGATTGGATATTAGGAAGACATGTTTCCCTGTGAGGCTGGTGAGGCCCTGACACAGGCTGCACAGAGAAACTGTGCCTGACCCAAACCAGTGTCCAAGGCCAGGTTGACTGGGGCTTGGAGCAACCTGGTGTCCCTGCCCATGGCACGGGGCTGAAACAAGATGATCTTTAAGGTCCCTTCCAACCCAAACCATTCTGTGATTTCATGTCTTGATTCCCTCCTCTTCCCTTTCTTTCCAGAATACAAAGCATTACGAGCTGTTGAACTACAGTGAGCATGGGACGACCGTGGACAATGTTCTGTATTCGTGTGACTTCTCGGAGAAGATGACACCCACTCCTCCCAGCAGTATTGTTGCCAAAGTGCAGAGTGTGATAAGTGAGTGTTGTACCACCACCACAAGGAGTTAATTGAGAGGGGGCAGGAGCAGGTGGAAACCAATTCCTTGTTGGTGCCCCTTGTTCTGCACAGGCTGGTGCACCCCTTGCAAAAAGGGGAGCCTTGCCACAGTCCTCAGCTGGGGTTACACAAGACCTTCCTCTGCAGCCTGGGGAGCTCTGTGCCCTGACCTAAACCCTACTCCAGCCCCCAGGGCAGGAGTTACCAAGCTCCAGGTCCTGATGAGCAGCCAGTTTGGAGCAGGCCTGAGGCATTTCCCCGTGCATGTTCTCCCTTCCCAGGCTGTGAGAAGATCTGGGCTGTGCTGCAGGCATTCTGTCCCGGCATGGCTCACTCCTGCTCTCCACCTGATCAGCTTCCTCTTTTTGGGCTGCCAAAATAGATATGTAAATGCCTCAACCTCTCCCCGGCTGTGAGGAGATTCCCATTTCCCTTTGATCAGCTGCTCACTGCAGACTGAAATCCCTCATGGCTGGAGGATCTTACCCATGAGGCACCTCAGCAGTAAACCCTGCTGATGAAAACAAGCTGCTGCTGACCTGCCCAAACCTTACCATTTTTATTTTTTTTTTTATTCTTTTCCAGAACGACATAAAAGCAGAAAACAGGAAGAGGAGGCGCACGAAGAAGCTGCTGTGATGAATTCACAGGCACAAGGGCAGCATCGAAAACCCTGTAACTGCAAAGCCAGCAGCTCCAGTTTGATTGGGGGCAGCGGGGCTGGCTGGGAGGGCACGGCCCTGCTCCACCACGGCAGTTACATCAAGCTGGGCTGCCTGCAGTTCGTTTTCAGCATCACCGAATTTGCGACCAAACAGCCCAAGGGGGACACTGCCTTAGTACAAGATATGGACTTGGAGGAGAAGCTTTCTCTGAAACCCCACCAGGTGCCCGTGCTGCGGTCCAACTCAGTTCCCTAGGAATTTTTAGGAAGAGAGCTTTTTGGAGTAAGGAAAACGCCCTCAGACTCTTTACAATGCAAAAATGTACAAACCGAGGTGGGATTTTTCTGTGTCGGCCCAGAGACTGTTCACACGCCGTTTGCATGAAATGAAGAACGTTTAACTTTTTTTAATTTTTCTTTTTTGCTCAAGTTTTAGGGGCATTTGCACATATATTTGTACTATACATTTCATTTTAAAAGGAAAACTGCAGTGAGAGCAGGACGCGTCAGAGCGAGGGGTGACCGCTGTCTGACTCAAGGACTCTCTCTGACAGATAGTTCCCATGCAGTTGTAAAATAATCAGAAACTTGTTCTATTTTGTGCCAGTGACAATAGTTTTATATTAAAAGAGAAATACAGTTTTCATACAGCAAATCTATACAATATCATTGTTTTATTTAATGTAAAGAAGCGCTCTTCTTCCCACAGTTATTTTTCCCATCCCTCCCTGCTATGGTTGCACTACAAGTAGCTACTGTGTATTATGGGCAGTGAGAAATGAGTTCTTTTCCTGGTGTCCATCCTATTTTTTATTTCAGATAAGGAAAAGTGTTGGATTCTGTGTAAATACATCAGTGATGGCATTTTTCAATGTTTTAAAGCTGTGTACAGTGCTACATGTGGTATGACGTTCCTCAAATTGTCTATTGTAGCAGATCCTTTGTCGTAACCTGTCTGTCTCTTTTGTTTCTCTGCCACCTCCCCGCAGCAGAACAGCTAGTTCCACTGTACATAGTAATTGTAACGTTTTAGACTTTACAGAAACTTTCCTGTATTCTGTATATAAAAAAAAAATACTTCACATTCTGTTTTCTCGATTGTCTGTCTTCACTCGTGTCACCACAACCTGGAGCTTCCCCAGAGTGTCTGACTGCAGAAGAGCCTGAGCTGGGATTCAAGGCTGGGGTGGGATGGAAGGACCCTGGTGTCCTGCCTGGGATGTGGGAAGAGGGTGAGGACTGGAAGGTGATTGAATCGTGGAATTGGTTGAGGTAGGAGGGACTCCTGAAGGTCAGCAAGTCCAACCCCTGCAATGTGCTGGCACATCTTCAACTCATCGTGGCCCAACCTCACCTCAAATGTTTCCAGTTGTGGGCTCCTCAGGCCAGGAGAGACATAGTCTGAAGGTGTCCTGGAAGGTCAAGGGACTGGCACATCTCATTTATGAGGGAAAGCTGAGGAAGCTGAGCCTGTTTAGCCTACAGAAGAGCAGACTGAGGACATACTACTCTCAAATACATCTGTGAAGGGGTGTGTCAGCAGATAGGAGGGAGGCAGGCTTTTCTCAGGGGTGCTGAGCAAGAGAAGGAGGGGCAAGGGCAGAAATAGGAGCAAGGGAAGTTACACCTGAACATGAGGAAGAACTTCTCGACCATGCACTGAAACAGGCTGCCCCAAAAGGTGGCAGACTGCCTATCCCTGGAGACACTCAGCTGTCCAGACACAGCTCTCAGTGCTCTGGAGGACGCTGCTTGAGTAGAGGGGCTGGACTAGATGACCTCCGATGGTCCCTTCCTACCGGAACCACCCCGAGGTTCTGTGATCTCCCGGGCTATTGATCGGGGGGCAGCGCTGCCCGCACTCACCCTCTCTCCGTCTCTGCTCCCACCGGCGCCACGAATCCAGCTCTCCCTTTGCCTGGAGCCGCGCAGACCGTGCCCCGTCCGCCGGTCGGTCCGTCCCGCCGGGGCGGGGAGGCGGGAGCGGGGCGGAGCGGGCGCGGCGGGGCGGACCCGGGCTGCCCGGAACGGCGGTGGCGGCGGCATGGGGTGGGCGCTGCTGGGCGTGGGGCTGCTGCTGGCGCTGTACACGCTGCTCCGGCACGGGCTGCGCGGCGCCCCGCGGCCCCGCACCCGCCCCGAGCTGCGCGGCCGCACCGCCATCGTCACCGGTGAGCGACCGGCGGGGAGCCGGGACGGGCCCCGGTGCGGCCCTTGCCCCCGCTCAGCCCCGCGCTCCGCTCCGCAGGGGGAAGCAGCGGCATCGGCGCGGCCACGGCGCTGGAGCTCGCTCGGTGCGGGGCCCGCGTTATCCTGGCGACCCGCAGCGCCCGGCGGGGAGAGGCCGCCGCCAGCCGCATCCGCAGGGTGAGCGCCGGCACCCCCCGGAACCCCCGGCATTCCCACCCACGGGACATCCCCGAACCCTGCGGTACCTCCAGGGTACCCTTGGCACGGGCAACTCCAGAACACCCCCAATGTGGGTCATCCTTGGATATCACATGAACACCCCCAGATGCCTCCATGGGCACCCTGAGGACACTGCCATGGCATTCCCTCAGCGGTGCAGGGATGCCCATAAGAGACCCCCAGGACACACAACAGGACATCTCTAAGCATCTCATGATTAACCCCCAAAACACCCCCATGGGTACATCCAGGTACCCCATGGCACATCCCAGGAACAACCACTCAGACACGCCCACAGGACATCCCAGGCACCCCAAGATTCTCCAAGGTGGGGCACACTGTACCACAGGGGAGGCTGCAGCCTCCTATGCTGCGGGGTCCCAACACACAAGCCCTTGGGCTGGATCCAAGTGCCCAGAACATCCCCGGCCTCTGGCTGGCTCCAGCCCCCACCCCTGGCCCTGCCCCAGCCCCCTCTGTGCCCACAGGAGACGGGGAACAACGAGGTGCTGTTCATGCATCTGGACCTGGCCAGCCTGCGCTCAGTGAGAGCCTTTGCCACCACCTTCCTGCGCCAGGAGCCCCAGCTGCACCTCCTCATCAACAATGCAGGTGAGTACCAGGACCCCAAAAAATCCCCTCTGCACCCCCCAGGGCAGGCACCACCACGGGCTGCCACTGCCTCCTCGTTCCGCAGGGGTGAGCGCCGGGGGCACGACAGAGGATGGCTTCAGCCTCCCCTTCCAGGTGAACCACCTGGGCCATTTCCTGCTGACCCAGCTGCTGCTGGAGCGGCTGCGGAGCTGCGCTCCCAGCCGGGTGGTCATCGTGGCCTCCAGCGCCCACTGCGCCGGCCGCCTGCGCCCCGAGGCCCTGGGCCGGCCGCCCTCGGGGCTCTTCTCCACCTTCCAGGACTACTGTGACAGCAAACTGGCCAACGTGCTGCACGCCCGCGAGCTGGCCACGCGCGAGCAGGGCACACAGGTCACCTGCTACGCCGTGCACCCAGGTAGGAGCCAGCTCACCCTTGGTGTCTGTGAGCTGCACACCCTTGTGTCCCGTGGTGTCCCTCTGTGGGGCTGGTGTCCTGCTTTGCAGCCTTTTCACTGGGAATTCCTTCAAGGGGAGCATCTCTCCTTTGCATGGTGTGTCCCTTTGCATGTGTCCCTGTGCACAGTGTCTCTTTTCATGGCATGTCCCTTATCTTGGCATGTCCCTTTGAACCCTGTCCCCTTGCACTGTGTTCCTTGATACAGTGTGTTCCCTTTACAGTGTCCCTTTGCACAACACATCTATTTATACAGCGTGTCCTTTTTCATGTGTCCCTTTGCATGTTCCTTTCTCCTCTTTCCTTTTTATCCTCCTCTTTCCTTTTTTCCCCCCTCTCCCTTCACTTTGTACCTCTCCTCACCTGGGACACACCCACACAGCCCAGCCTTGTGCACGGCCAGCGGTGCCTGGGGACAATCACAGCCATGCTGCCTGTGGCATCTCCCTTATGTGCCTATCCTCTGGGACACACAGGGGGACACCCCACATCTCCTGGGACACACAGGGGGACACCCCACATCTCCTGGGACCCCCCCACACGTGCCAATCTCCCGCAGGGTTCGTCAACACCTCTCTGTTCCGGCATGCTCCGCTGTGGCTGCGCCCGCTGCTGCTGCCGCTGGCCTGGCTGCTGTTCCTGGACGCGGCCGAGGGTGCCCGGGCCGTGCTGGACTGCGCCACCCGGGAGGGCCTCGAGCCCCTCAGCGGCCGCTACTTCACCCACGGTGGGCCCCGGGTGCCCTGGCCGGCGGGGCGCGATGACTGCCTGGCACAGGAGCTCTGGGAGGGCAGCGAGCGCCTGGTGGGCTTGGGGACAGCGGGGGGACAGCAGGGGAGACATGGGAAGGGCCCTGCTGCTGCCACGGCACAATAAAGCGATGGTGGTGAGGATGGAGCCCGGGGCGTCCTGTGTGGGTGTGGGATGGGGGTGAGCGAGGGGCGCACACTCACATTCACAAACACACACCCCCCCACACACCCCCACACACCCATCCCTTGCACACTCAGGTTCCTCCCTTGGACACCGCGCATGCGCACGCCCCCGATGTTCTCCCCGCGCACGCGGTGCCCAACATGGCGGCGCGCCCGGCCCCGCCCCCGGGGTGTGGCACCGACCTCCCCAAGATGGCGGCGCCCGCGGGCCGCGCCCCCGCCGAGCGAGGCGCGGGGGCTTGTGGGGGCGGCTGGCGGAGGGGCCGGCATGGGGAACTGCCACACGGTGGGGCCCAACGAGGCGCTGGTGGTGTCAGGTACGGAGGGGACAGAGGGGCTGCGGGGTGACATAGAGGGCACCCTCAGGGAGTTGGGGGTCTTGGCTGTGAGGGGACTGTCAGGGGTTTGAGTGGTTCCTGTCCTGAGAGGATCCTGAGGGATTGGGGGGTCTCTAATGTGCTAGGAGGGGGCTTTGGGGGTCCTGGCTGAGAGGGAGCTCTCAGCCATTTGAGGGGTCTCGATCACGGGGGGGACTGGCAGGGGGTGTCTCTGTGATGGAGCCTCATGGGAGAGACAAATCGGAGAGTCCTGGCTGTGAGGGAACTCTCAGGGGTCCCTGTCAGGGGGAACACTGTCATGGAGAGAACCTGTGGGAATTGGGGGGGGGCGGGTGTCTCTGTGATGGGGTGTGCAGGGAGGGGGGAATTGAGGGGTCCTGGGACTCCGAGGGATTCCAGAAGGGATCTTTGTCATGGGGGGTCCTAAGTGATTTGGGAATAGATAGGGAGATGGGAGATGCTGTAATGGAGCTGAGGCTCCGGGGTGGGGTCCCAGCAGCGCAGAGCGATGGGTGAGGTCCGGCTGCAGCAGCAGCACCTCCAATGCTGCTGATTCCAGGTGATGTCAGGCACTGGCACCAGCAGAGCTCAGACAGGCTTTGGCTGGCATTGCCAGGAAGCCATCCTGTTCCTGGGGCAAGGTGCTACACGTTTGTCCCTGCAGTGCCCATCTTCATCCATCACATCCTGCTGCAGCTTCCTCACCAGAACATCACCTGGACACTCAGTGGTGCTGGCACTGGATGCAGGTGATGCCCACTGGACATGTGGAATGTCACCAGCAGGTGACTGAGGTGACTGAGGTTGGGGTTAAACAAACCAGTAGTGAAATCCCCCATGTCTGATTCAACCTGTCACTGCTTCAGTGCTGCTGAAGCTCCAGGCTGCACTTTGGCATGGACCAGGCTTTGTGCAGACAGGATTATTATTAATTCATGATTGTTAGGAGGATTAATTATTGTTAGGTAATGCGAGGGCTGGGAGCTTCCCTCTGTGACAGACTGAGGCCAGCTGCAAGGTAATGAGCACAGGTAGAAAATGCATATGAACATCAAGGATGTGCCTCCAGTCACAGCTCTGCCACGCTCACAACTGTGTTATTGTGGTTTTGGAGCCAAAGCCTCCAGCAGGCTGTGGCTGATCTGTTATCAGTTCATCTCTCTTAGATGACAGACCTGTTACGGGAATTCTTGAGGAGATGCCAGGAGCAGGCTGCAGTTCTGGAAATAAATATGCCCACGTTGCTGGTGGCTTCTAAGGAGTTGCAAACCCCACCCAGCAGCTGCCCAGAGCAGCAGTATTCCTTGCAGTTCTCCTGGTCTGCAGTTCCCAGTGGGATCCAAAGCTGATGCTGTGCTTCCCTCCAAAGAGAACCCTGTCAGAACTGGCACTGCTTGGTGAAATGCCACATTCACGAGAAGACTGAGAAGCTGTGCTCCAGGTGTGCGGGGATGCCCTTTAGTCTCAAAGTTTGGGTTTGCTTCTGTTCAGTTCTGGCGTTTACAGCTTCCAGGATGAGCCAGCAGGAATTTGTGGCATCTGCTTGCAGTTCCAGGCGTGGTGCTTTTCCACAGCCAGGAGCAGCGAGCCCAGGACACTCCTCGAAGTGCAGCTGTGTTTTGGGAAGGGAGCAGAGATCAGCCCGGGTTCTGCCACTTGGGATGGGGTTTGGAGCTGCCACCAGGCTGGTTTTCCTCAGCTGCTGCCCAGCGTAGTCTGCAGATACTTGTTGAATCCTGAGGGCACCCACTGGGAGCTCTGCAGGGCCCTGCAGCTCCTCTGTGCCTGTGTGCATTAGTGAGAGGTTGTAGCTCCAGGCCTTTGAAATTCCAGGAACTTGAGCCATGTTCCTCCTGGGAAAAGCAGGGAGGACCTCGTGGGCCAGCATTAATTTGTGTGATACTAAGTTGGATTTAGGGAGACTGGGGAAGGGAAGGAGAAACTAAAAATAATTACCAATAAGCCAAAATAATATTAAATAAGTTTTAGTTAAATTAATTTAAATAAACCAAATATTATTAGAGGCAGGCTTTTGGCATGCAGTCTTGAATTGTCATGTGGTAGTTATTTGAAAGACTTCACTTGGTGGGAGGGTTTTCTTTATTTTTTTTTTACTCAGCCTGTGCCCCTTTAGTCCTGGGCCTCCCCTGGCATGGGGGTTTTTCTGAGGAGTGTTGTTCTTTCTTTTCACTTTCTTGTGAGACACTCGAGTTCTTCCAGTGCTCCAGAAGCAGCCAGCTGTGCCTTGGGAACGTGGAGCTTTGTAGCCTTATTTGGGAAGCTGCTTCCCAGGCACAGCTCAGCACTCTGCTGTCACTGCTGTCCCTCCCCTGCTGAGCAGCACCGACCTCCTTCTAAGAAACTGCACTGCTGATCGATCCATCAGTGAATTGTGGAGCCCAGGATTTGTAAGGAAGAGCCTTGAGTCTCCCCACATTGTGAGTCTGACTTTTCTGGGAGACTCCCTTGGTGCAAGGTCTGGGGAGGCTTTGGCAGGAGCCTGGCACATCACTGAGCCCACTCTGAGCACAGCTGGAGCTGGTGGAGTTTTCAGGGAGGTACACAGAGTACCTGTTCATCCCCATATCTGAATGTTCCCACCAGCCAAATGGGCTGTGAAGTGCAGGGTTTGGGTTACAATCTGGTTAAATGCAGCTTTTGTGGCTAAGGTCCATCTGCTAATTTTAAGTACAGTGCTATAATGTTTCCACAGTGGCACAGTAAGGAAATCTGTATTTGTAGTTGCCATATTCATCTAACAGTTACCAAACAGTGTTGCCTAAATCTCTCCAGTTGAAGCATTTTCCTTCTGGCTGTCAAGAGCTGCAGCAGAGCAGTTCTGAGGGGAACACCTGGAAATATGTGATGGGAGAAGTGGGCACAGCCCTCCCTGTTCCTGTGTCAGAACAAACTGCTACTTCAGCAAAAGTTTAGGGAGTGAAAGGAGGAAAAAAATCAGGGGAGTGCAACCCAGCCAACCCAACTTTATCTCCTAGGAGACTACTGAGACAAGTATGTTGCTTGTAACACCTACAAGAAGACAAGTAGAGGTATTTGCCATGTTCAGCTAATCTGATTCCTCCTCAGGTGAGCAGAAATCAGCTTGAGAAATATGCTCCAGCCCAGTTTCTCAAATTTTAGTTTGGTGCAACACCCTTTGGGGCTCCTTGATGTCTGTCAAGGAAGAGCTAGCAGTTAATTCTAGTCTTGTGTAGACATTTCCTGCTGCATGCCAGCAGTCAAGGGTGTGTAACCCTTCCAGGGCTGCTCTAAGCTCTTCCATCCTGTTGCTGCATCCCTCTTAACCCTTCAAGAACTGCTCATGTGCTATTTTCATGTTACTTTCCTAAGTTGAAAGCCTGAAATAAGGATTTCTTGAGGTTCTTGAAGCCCTTCCTGCAAGAGACAGCCCACAGTACAAGAAGGAACTGGTTTCTCAGATATTATGAAACTAATATGAAACTGCCTGGACAACCATTGCCAGGAAACTTGACAGTAGCTCACTGTTCAGCTGAAAGAATTTATCAAGTAAGTTCCTTGTTTTGGCTTGGATAATGGAATCGAGAATGTGCTTATTGAATTTGCAGACTGAGCTGGGAATGGGTTCGAGAGCTTTGAAGAGCTGGATCAGGATCAAAACAAACTCTGGAGATTGACCCAATGAGCTGAACAAAACCCAGTGCAGTTCTGGAAGGAGAAATGTAGAAGTTACATTTAGGTGAGAAGAGTCTATTGCATGAAAATGGAACAAGAAGGTCCAGGCCATGTCCTGTGCAAAGATGTGGTGGGCAGCAAGAGCCACCTGAACCTTCACACTGATGCTGTAATTCTAGTTCTTCAGCCTTAAAAGAAATAGGAGCTTGTGGGAAGGAGCAGGCAGCTTCAGCTGGGTCTCAGGAGGTTTTGCCCTATGTTCATACAGTTCATTCAGTTCACACTGTTTTCCAGGGTTGTGTTTGGGGTGTTCCACCTCTTGCACCAGGCAAGCCATGCAGGAAGTTTGTAGTGGCACTGGTGGTCACCTGCCAGGTTTAACTGAGTGCTCCTGCAGATTTGGGTTTGTCATTTTGGCAAGCCAAAAATCTTTCCCCACAGTTGGTTTCTCACTCCTTGTGATACTCAGGGGTTGCTGAGAGTGCAGCCTTGCAGCTGGTCTCAAGTCATGAGTGCTCAGAAGGGCCCTTACCCAGCTCATCTGGGATCTTTCCTTCTCAGGATGTTCACCTGTTTGAATGTGGTGGAGATCAAGGTTTCCCTTGTCATGTGCTTGTTCAATCTCCAGGACTTGCAAACTACACTTTGGAAAGAAGGGGGTGTACAATAGCCCCAGATCTTTCCTTTTGGTTTCCAAAAGGAATTTTGGAGTAGTATCTCAGTGATTTTGTTGTGTAGCTTCATTGTTGTTTGTCTTCTCTGAGTTGCTGTTCATGAGATGAATTATTAAATGTGTTTTTAAACTCACTCTATAGCCTTGTTACTCATTAAGTCATTTTCATATAAATCACATCCAGAGCAAGATAGCCAGTGTAATCTGCTTTCATCTGCTGCAGTGACCATCAGAGGTGTTTATGGATTCAACTCAGAACCCTGCATCTTTTGAAGTTAATTTTTGTTAACCTTGTACCATTTCTGCATGTGAACAAAGCCTAATTTATACGCACAGCAAGGCCTAAGAACCAGACGCTGACTGTAGTCTGGGCCCTGCTCTAGGATGTGATTTTCTTTATGCATGCTTTTGCCTTCCTCTGTCTCTGCATTATCTTTTGTCAGTAACTGTTTTCAATTACTAACTTTTTCCTGGTCTGTCTGCACTCAGCAGCCTGTTTACCATGACCTGATTTTGGAAAGCTCACCACTTCCTGCCAGAGAGGTAACTCAGTGCCCGAGTTACCTGGGAGAGCAAACAACACTGAGCTTGTTCAGATCATCCCAGCTTTGATGTTTTGAGCCCTGTGTCCCCAAAACTGTTGAGGCTCATGTTCTTCCTTGCTCACTTCCTGCATCTGCTGAGAGCTGCTTTTATCTACCAACCCCCAAGCGATTAATCTTATTTCATAATTTAAAAAAACCCCAAACAAACAGACAACGTGCTTTCTCCTGGCTCTGGGAATTCTTGCTTGAACATGGGAGCCCTTCATTGGGAAGAGGCCAAGCTGGCTGGCAGCTCCCTGGCTATGAATCCTCCATTTGTGGCCCTGCACACTGCCCCGGAAGAGGCACGGTGGATGTTTGTGGAAGCCACTGTGAGACCCAGTCTGCTGGAACAGTGGGCGTATTATAGCTGGGAAAGGCAATTTCTCTGCCAAATCTCATTGTGCAAGAGGGTTTATTCTTTAGTCTTGCAAAGATTTTGCTTTGTTGGTTCCTTTTTCACTTGCTGCCTGAGAATTGAGAAAGAGGGGCAGGACTGCCATGGAAAATGAGCCTTCAGCTCCTCAGCCTTGCCAGGACGGAGCTCTGCTGCGCTCAGACGTCCAGCATGCGTGAAAGCAGCTGGCTGGCATCCCACTCCTCTTTAATGTGTTAGTTTTCCCTGGTTTTTTTAGGCTTTGAACAGTTTTTGACATATCATCTAGCTCAGTAGACCGTGCTCTGCAGCTGTGTCGTGTAGCACCAGGACGCAAATGTGGAGCTCATTTTGTGTGTGATACTAAAGAAGGTATTTCCTTGCATTTCCTACAGAAGAAGAGGAACATCTGTGTGGAGAGGCACTTTCCTGTAACAATGGTGGGTTTAGGGTGCAGAGCTTTCTCAGGATATTATTAAGAATAAATTAACAGAGGTTCAGTAAAAACCACATAGACCCTGGGAAATAAAATACCTTTCCATGTGGTGCTGCTTTTCCTGAGTGCCAGGAACACCTCCCTTCCTGTTCTTGGAAAACAAGGGCCTGGCTGAAAGGCTGAGCTAACCAGGCTGACGCCCTCCAAGAAATGTTAAAGGCATTGTGGTTACTGCAGGATGTTGTATCATCAGCTTCTGTAACGCTTGCTTGGCTGAAATCCCCTTCCAGCTACAGGAAAAAGCTATCCAAAGGCTGGCTCAGAGGTGACAGGAGAATATTCCTCTAGGCTGTGCAGCACAGGAGATCTGAAAAAGTGTGTGAAGCCTTTTCCCGTTTGTGTTTAATTCTTACTGAAATGCAAGGGTGAAGAATTGTAGATGGGGCAGATCTGCTGGTTTGTCAACCACTGCATGGAAGCCAGTGAAGCAGGCAGTGTGTGGCCAGTGTCTGGAAGCAGACAGTGTTTGGAAGTAGGCAGAAGATGGCTAAATGACAGAGAACTGGAGCAAGAGGAGGAGCAAGAAGAGGAGGAGAACAAGGAGGACAGAGTCCCCTCCTGCAGTCAGAGGGCCCTGCAGGCATGCTGGCCTGGATGTGTGTTGCTTCTGCTCTTCATTTTGACCTATGCAAACAATACTGGTCATTCCTCTTGAAAGGACTGCTGCCTTCATCCTTGTTCCTTTCCCCTCCCACAACCCAAAGCTCCCAGAGCCACTCTGTTTTCTGCTTTTCTGCTCTTCCTCTGCGCCGGCTCTGTCTTGCCTGCAGAGATCTGTCCCACAGGGCTGGAACTGGCTGTTGCTCTGTTTGCACAGCACTTGCCTTGCTGAGGCCCTCGGGCACTGCTGTAGTAAGAGTGATTATGGAGAGCAGCTGAGAGAGGGAATTCTGGCTCGATCTGCCTGAGAGTCAGCAGCTCCCAGCCCTGGTCCGAGCCAGGGAACTGCAGAGTTCCTCCCTTCCCAGCCATGAATCTGATCACTGGCAGGGGGCTCTCTTGAAAGGCAGCAGGTGTCTTGTTCTTTAAATCAAAGATAGGAAAATCCAGACAGCGTCTTCTGGCTTCACCGGGATCAAATCTTAAATGTGTCAGAAGAGTTCTGGAGGCTGCCTGAACCTTGGGCACATCCAACTCTGAGATGGACCATCAAAGCATCAGACACTGTGCTATTTGCACAAGCCAGAATTAGGAGGTGGTTTTTGGGAGCTCAAAGATTCTTCTCTCACAATGCTGATTTCAGAGCTTCTGTAGGAATTTAAGGATAGTGTGAAGGAAAGGAGGTGGATTTCTTATGTGGCTTTCCAAAGCAATTAATATCACAGTTGAAGATACTGATATTGATTCTGGTTGCTAAAAGGGCTGAACAAAACTAAAATAAAGCCCTGGTTTGGCATACAGTCCTTTTCTGTGTGTTACTGTTGGTCATAGTGAATTGTACAAATACTATTTTCCAACTTTATAAGACAATTCCCAAAAAGGTTGCCTTGGGAAAACTGCCATGTGAAGCCCATGGAGAGGAGGAAGAGTAGGAGCTCCTCTGCCTGTAAGTTACCCCCTGTCCAAGAGCACGTGCATGTGTGTAATCCTGATGTCTCTGCACTCTCTGCTGTGCTGCAGGTGGCTGCTGTGGCTCTGATGAGAAGCAATATGTGTATGGAGGCTGGGCCTGGGCTTGGTGGTGCATTACTGACACCCAAAGGTAAGGAGACCCCTGTTCTTTGTGGGCTTTTGGAGTGGGAATTTGGCAAAATCATTCCAGTGAGGCTGTCAGCAGTATTTTTAGGAGCACTGGATCAGGCACTGTGTATGAAACCAGGGATGAGCATCAGGAGTTCTTTGCTGGCTGTTGGCATGGGGACAGCTGGGTGCCACAGTGCAAAAGACACACACAAAAAAAGAAATCACATGCTTTCAGCTGGAGTGCTTTTCAAACAGCCTCTGTGTCCACAAGAGGAGCCAAGCTCTGCCCCAACCCCTCACCCAGTAACAAACCAGTTTGTGGCCTGCAGTGCACCAGTGCCCCCCTCTGCTCCTCAAGTCTGTCTTTGTAAAGATCTGCTGACTGCTGTCACCTTGGGAGCAGACTGTTCCCATTTAAAACCACGGGATTTCCCTTCTTTCCCTTTCCTCAGTTGTGGATTGTGCTTGCTGCTGCTTACAGTCTGGTCTCTAAGCTGACATGCTGTGGTAGTGCTGCTGTCCTGCTAATACAGCTCTTTGTGTCTAGGATCTGTAGGAATGCTCCCTCCCAAAACATCCCTCATGTTCACTGATACAGGTTTCCTCCATCTGTGTGAAAAAATTAACAGGGAAAAGGATAAAGACGTGACTTTTGAGTTTTACACCGATGGCCAGAGGTTGTAGTTAGCCCTTACAGCCTCTTCCATCCTCTTTTCCCTGTACCTAACCAGCAAAGTGAGCATGTGGCTGCCCTCACTCTGCACATGGTGGGAGGTTGGAGAGGAAGGAAAAGCCCAGCTTGAGGGCTCAGTGTTTAAGGGCTGCATTTGAGCCAGACAAGCTTCATTCCCAAATTTTTTTGAGACATTTGTTGGGAGAACTGTTAATTGAGCAAATGGTTCTTGCTTCTCTTCTTTTGAGAAGCAGTGCAGGACCTTGACCCGCCCAGTGCAGAAGATCAGATACATTTGGGAGGCTGATTTATTAAGTTAAGGGTAGGCTGAATCCAGGGCCAAGAACTGGAGTGCCAGGAACGAGCTGTTATATGATAGAGGTCTGGGCCTCATTTAGCAAATGGGGCTCTTGACAGGAATTCCAGCATCCAAACAAACCTTTTACTTTAAAATCCATACCAGTTCTTGTCATGGGATGTGGGGCTTAATTCTCCTTTCTTGCATGCTGTAAGCTGTGCCCCAGATGGAGCCTGCTGCATTAACATGAAGAGTGAGACAGATTTCCTTCTCTGAAATTAGGACATTTTTTCTGGAACTGCCAGTGCTGCAAGCAAGAGAGACAGGAGCAATTGTGTTGCTGTCAGCGGCATCCCGCCAGGTAGCATTAACCTGGGAACAAAAGGAACAGTTAGAACTGGCAGGGTGCTGGGCACTTATCCTGCTGCAACCTTGAGCACTGGGGAAAAAACAAGGGGAAAAAATGCTGTCCCTGTTTAGGGGTCAGAAATAAAAGCAGTGAGAGAGACAGTGTGGTCTAATATGCCTCTGGGGAAGCCAAATGGTGTTAATTCAGCTTCCCAGGACAGCACTTGGAAGCAGCTTCTCTCCTCAATGCCTCAGCCAGGGGTGGGTAGCCAGGTCCCTGGTGTTTTCATTTATCTGTCCTCTCTTAAATACTGACATAGAAGCATCTATATTATTACCAAAAGGAATTTTTCTGTGTGCAAAGATTACTTCAACAGAGAACTCCAGCTGACACCAGGATGGCACAGTTTTGTGTGCAGGGTGGGGACGAGCCCCCAGCCTGTTTATCCTCATTAAAAGGAACTGCTGGATGCTGTAAACTCCCTCCCATGACCAGGGAAGCTGATTATGGAGCCCTGGGAGCAGGCAGTGGGAGAAAGGCAAACTGACCAGGGAAAAGCTGAAACCTGAAAGTCTCGTCTGTCCTTTGCAAGGAGTGTCTTACTCTCTGGTAACTGCTCTGTGTATTTGCTGTCCTACCCTTACTCCTCCCTGCTCAGAGTGTCTTTGGAGGTTTTGACCATCCTCTGTCGCTGCGAGAATGTTGAGACGTCGGAGGGGGTCCCCCTGTACGTAACAGGGGTTGCACAGGTAATAATCCTCCAGCTTGCTAACACACTGTCTAACTGTTTATTTAGTTTTCAGCAGCAGCAGCAGCAGCAGGATAAGATAAAAACTAATGGTTTTCTAATGGGGCAGCTGAAGTCTCCATACTCTCCTCTCCTTCCCCTTCTCCAGCACTTGCTCTGTGGCACTCCACAGTTCATAGGTAATGCAGACAGGTACATTCCTGACAAATTCCAAATTCAGCATTGCTGTACCTAACATTTGCTCCTGCTGTAACCCTTTCCTTGCCAGCACTGTCTCCACTGGAGGCTCTCTTGGGGGAGAGCAGAAGGGCATCTGGAAGCACACTTTAGTGTGGAGGCACAGGCAGGCCAGGTTGGATTCTGTACAGGATTTGGGACAGGTGGGAAGGCACATTTTGTGCCATTTCAAAATTGCAACTGTGCCTGGCTCTGCAGTGTTGGCTATGGATTCCCACTCAGCCCTTCTTCCTCCACATGGAGACACTGCCCGTTTTGGATGTTGTCACCTTTGAAAATACAGCACAGAGACCTCAGATGAGTTGCAGCACGCAGGACTGGCATTATGAACCAGTAATGACTAAATACCCCTGTGAACAGAACTAAGAAGCAGCACAGCTTGGATATTAAATTCCAAGTCTAGATTAGGCCTTCAGAAGGCTGAAATCCTGCAGTATCTGATTAAAGCTGTGAACACATGGCAAAAAATGCCTGTGCATGTCCTGGACAGTGGGATGTGTTTTATCAGCTCCTAGTTTGCGTGCCAGTTTAATTAGGACAGTGGCCAAAGCAGGCAGAACTTGCAGGATAGGTTTCAGCACTTCCAGCCAATCCTGGAGCAACTCAGCGTGCACACAGCAGCTCAGGGCAGCCCCTTCATGGTTCAGATGTTTGACCTGATGTTCACTGACACAGACTCTCTGCCCCGTGGCTCCCTGTCCCGACTCCCAACATCTTTCTGGCTCGTTATGGCTGTTACAGGATCCAGGCTTGGCTTCGTGGAACCTGCCACAGCCCAAGATGTCCCTTGTTTTACCATATTGTGACCTGTCTGCAGATTGCTGGGACTGGCCAAAGTACCTCGAGCCCACCTGGGGTGACTGAGGCAGCTCTGGAGCTGCAGGATCTGATCCTGGGTGCCTGATGCTCTACAGGTGCAGCCATAAGGAGCTGGAGACTCATTTCCATCTTTGGATCACGGGACACTGGAAAAATAGAGGGAGAGATGAACCAGGTCAGGGGGTAGGTGTGTGGTAGGGCTAACCCAGGGCTTCTTCAGCATCAGTGTCAGGTTCTGCCAAGCACCAGCACTCATGTGAGGTGGGTGGGAGCATCCCTGTTCTGTGCTGTGCTTTCAAACCAGTGACACCACCCTGTGCTGCCATGGCATTGGGCAGCATGGCACCATGAGCCTCTGACAGAGGGCCCTTTGGGGTCTCGATGCTGCAGCTTCTGGCTCCTCACTAACCCAGCAGGAGGGAAAGGGCCACAGGATAATTTCCAGACTGGATTCCAACCTTTGCTGATAAATTACCTTTAAACACTATCTGAAAATCTATTTCTTGGCCACAATGCCCTGTCTGTCTCCAGTCACAGACATGGTTCCTTGGCTGCATTCTGTGCCTGCCTTGCATTACCTGTGATGAGTGCAGCAGGTAGCCCGGGGCAGGAGATGCAAAGGGAAGAGCTGAGTGTGTGTAACCTGGAAACGTGCAAACATTTTACGTTTTTTGGCAGGATTTCCCTAGAGATAATGACGTTACAGCCCAGGTGTGAGGACGTAGAGACGGCGGAGGGGGTAGCTATAACTGTCACAGGTGTGGCACAGGTACAGTAACTCCAAAACATCATTTCAGGAATGCATGTCTCTAACTTACCTCTCATTTTCCCTCTGGAGAGGTTGCTGTTGTCCAGGGAGAGAAGCCAGCTGCTCTGGAATAAATCTTTGTACCAAATCACATTGTCCTTGGTGGTACAAACACGCTCCAGCATGTTCCATGTGGTGAAGGGGGTTGTGACTTCTCCTTCTCTCCCCAGAATAATTTTTTTCTGGTGTCTCATTTGTCCACGTGGCAAATGAGGTGTGTGGGGGTGACTTGTGTTTGTGGAATGCTGATGTGCTATGGTGCCCTTGGAGCTGTATTTGACCCCACAGGACTGACCCATAACCTCCTGAGATGGTATTGAGCATTATATTCCTTGGATTGTTATTGTTAGCACATGGGCCTTGTAATTCTTCATGGTGAGTTAAAGCTTGAAAAAAAGAATTTACTCCCTCAAGGCACTAAAACTGGCGTGTAAAATTTTTGGCTGGAATTGAATTTTTATTCTCTACAGCTTTCTTCAAATGTAAGAACCTGCTTTTGCTGCTTGTGGCAGCACACCAAAACCCTGCACTTCTTGGAGTCTGAGGTCTGCTGTCCTGGTACAGCCTGTCCTTGGGGCCAGGTCCTGCCCTGGGGAGGATGCTGGGAGGGAAATGTTAGTTTTTGAGGGAATTTGGCTCCTCCAATAGGCAGCTGGATGCTGTGATTGAAAATTACTCCTGACAGCTCCTTCTGCAATGGGGTGTACAAACCAAGAGTGGCTCTCAATGCACACAGGGCTGTGGTCACTGTGTGTCCAGGTGTGTTGTCACAGGACAAGTGGCTGCCACATTCTCCATGGGGAGCTTTGGAGTCAAAGGGAGCTGCTGAGTGAAAATCCCTCGTGCACCCAGCATCCTTGGTTTCTATTTTTCAGTACTTTATAGCCATCTTTCACTTAGTTTCCAGTTCTTGATATCCATTTAGCTGCTAAGGTGTCACATAACCCCAATGGTCTTTTCATGGTTGGCAAAAATGTGTGTATCCATGTCTCCCTTCATACTCTTTTCCTAAATCTGTGGGCTTTTCCTCCTATATTTGGTGTTTCTTTGAAGCCAGCATTCCCTTTTGTCCTAGTTTTGGGAAAGCCTTCCTGCAAAATGGTCTGGTAGCAGAGGGCTGGATCACCAGGTGCCTTGATTTAAAAATGCAGACCCCAGTTCATCTTATTCATGTTATTCTCTCTTCTCACTGTTTATTTTTATCACTGACAGTTAATTTTAAAGCTGTGATCTAAGGAATTGCCACACAGAAAGCAGCCTCAAGCCTGTTGGGGATGTGCATGGCAGAGATTACCTTAATTCTGCAGAAGCACTTTTTGAGGCAAACGTTTTTCTGTTAAGGGCTTGAGCAAAAAAAAGGGAAAAAACCCCAAACAAATTATTCCTAGAGAAACAGCTTTTAAAGTGTTTGCTGCAGTGATAGAAGTGCTTAATGTGCATAAGGATGCTGTTCTTTTCTTGAGGAGGGATGTAATGAGTGCTCACCAGTAGCCTCCTTCCCATGTTGGCTGGGGGCTGGGATGTGCTGGGATGCTGCTCCCTTAGGCCATGCTGGATATATAGGGCTCTATATCCTTGTGCAGCATTTTCCTGAGCCTCCAGCTGATTGGATTCTCTGTGCTCACCCCTCACTGCGAGTGCAGCTGGCTGGAGCAGGGTGTGGTGGCATCGATCCTGCACAGGGGATTGCTGGATGGAGGCTCTCTGATCCCCTGCCAGCTGAGGGCTCTCCCTCTGATGGCAATGACATTTGAGTGTCGCAGTGCCCTGCCTGAAACCCTGCAAAACACGCTGAGCACCAATTGCTCAACTCTGCTTTCTTTTGTGCAGCCTTTGCTTTGGAGGTTGGGATCTGTATTCCATGCAGAGCCAGGCTCCCGTGGGCTGGCCACAGCTCAGCAGTGGAGGCTGGCTGGCTTTATCCAGAGGCTGAATCATTCCTTGCTCCTAAGTACCACAGGGATTCTCCTAATGAACATCCTGCCCTGTGCTCTGTCCTCCCCGCAGCTCCCGAGGGTGGGGGTTGTTTGGAGAGGTGGAATTGCTGGCAGATGCTCACCATAAATGTCGCTGCTGAGTCTAATTGCTTTTGGTACTTGCAAAAATCTCCTGTTTGCTGTGAGAGGAGCCTCGTGCAGGGCTCACACTCCTGGGTGCAGCTCCAGAGCAGCTCTCCCAACTCCCCCTTGTGTGGGAAGAGCACACTGCTGGCCTGGGGTGTAGGGACAAGAAAAACCACTGTGGAATTGGCCCTGAAAAGATCCCAAGAGGCTTTGGGGACAATGCAGAAGAGGATTGCCATACTTGCCTGAGGTTGTTTGACATTTTGACTGGGAGACCCAGTCTGGGAAGCAGCAGTAGGAAACAGGCTCAGCCTGGGTTGGTGTTTCTCCACATTACAAGGGGCAGGGTTGTGGCAGGTGAGTTTTGGCCAGCTCACTCTGTCTAGAATGGCCCACCTCCTGTCCCCTTAGAAGATGACAGTCAGTCCCAGCTGTCCTGCTTTCTGGCAGTGCCTGGGCCAGGTGCTGCTGTTTGGCTCTGGAGAGATGATTTTGTGTATGGGGGCTGTCAGACAAGACTCTCAAGAAAGAGCTGTGTTGCTTTTGCAGCTGAAAGTGCTAGAAGGTATCAGGATGAGGTCTGTAGCCTGTGAATCCCTCAATAGTTTGCACTGGGACCTCAGAGGGCTCCTGTACAGCATCTGTGCTTTGGAAATCTCAGAACCAGGTCCAGCCAAGGTCCTTGGGGCAGGACTCAGGGTGCCACCAGCTGCTATGGGAAAGGAGGCACTGCCCAGCCCGGCTGTGTCCATGAGAGGGTGCTGTAGGATGCAGAAAGCTGTGTGACTGCTCTGACCTGCTCCTTCTCTGGTGCTGCCAGGCACAGAATGTCCCTGTGCCTTTTGCCTGAGCCCTCAGACTGGACATGGCCACCAGGAACTGTTGTCTTGGTGGATTGCACCCCTCATAGCTGGGTGTTGTAGGCACAGATCTCCACTGCCTAACACACCCCACAGGGATTTGTAACTCACTGTGCCTTTAAAAACCAGCCCCGTGACCAGCAGGACCATCCTAAGACCTGGCTTGGCTGGAATGGAGGCCCTTTTAGGCCTGGCTCTGGAGTAAGGGAGGTGAAAACATTGTTGGGGTGGCTGTGTCCCTGCTCTGGGGATCGTCACAAGAGTGACCACGTGGAGTGGAACAGCCAAGTCCTGACCGTGGCACATTGGGGTCATTGCAAAGGATGTCTGGGAGCTCCCAGCTACAGCAGGACAAACCAGTGGCCTTATTGTCTCATCCCTCCTTCCAGGGAGCTCTGAATGGAACCCCTGTTCCCAAGCTGCTCCCTGGGCATGTCAGACTCTTTCTCATTCTCTTTCTTTTCAGGGGTCAGAAAAATTAATTCTACTGAAAGAGGAGGAAGAGGAAGGTAACAAAATGGGTTTTGGCCAGGGCTGGTTAATACCTGGCTTTCTTCTGACTCTGGTGTTGGTGCAGTGACTGAAGTGCTGTTTCAGGGGTTTTTGTAGGGTTTCTGTAAGTTGGGTCTGGTAGGGCCAGGCTCTGTCCCCACTGCTGAGCAGCTCCACACTGAGCAGCGGTGGGGTTTGGGCAGCAGCACAGAGAACAGGGGCTCTCTGGCTGGTCCAGTGGCCTGGCTCAGCATGGGGACAGCTCAGTGTGGTCCCTTGGAGCATCGGTAGCATGGGGGCCTGGCAGCCTGGTGGTGGTACTGCTGCTTCTGCTGCTGCTGCTGGGTGCCTTCACCTCCTGGGCAGGCACCTTCAGTCCCTCTGGTTCTGTCTTCTGTCTCTAGGTGAAGATAATGACCGAGAAGGAGCTCCTGGCTGTGGCCTGTGAGCAGTTCTTGGGGAAGAACGTGCAGGATGTGAAGAACGTGGTCCTGCAGACTCTGGAGGGACACCTGCGCTCCATCCTAGGTATGGAGGGGCTCATCCTCTGGAGGCATCTCGAGTGGCTTTGTCCCCTCTCAGCTGGCTTGTCCCAGCAGTATCGCTGCCGCCACGCAGCACACGGGACCTCCCGTGCTGCCTGCAGAGGTGGCATCTCCCCTGCAGCAGCTCCCTCTGCGTGGCTGGGCCTTGTGATAAATGAGTTTTCGGTGCCTGCAGTGAGAGATGTCTGAGTCCCCAAGGGCCACAGGTAGCACATGTGGGTGGTGGTTGCACTTGTGAGACTGAGATGTTGCTGCCTCTTCTGTGGCAGGGGATTACACCCTTGTGCCCAGGCCTGAAGAGATTAGGGACAGCAAGGATGTTGCTGAGCTTAGCCCCACATTTTTGTGTGTTACCTGTTCCAAATAAAGTGCCTCACCTTCCTCCCCTCTGCAGGTACCCTGACAGTGGAGCAGATCTACCAGGACAGGGACCAGTTTGCCAAGCTGGTGCGGGAGGTGGCAGCTCCTGACGTGGGTCGCATGGGGATTGAGATCCTGAGTTTCACCATCAAGGTATGCCCAGATGTTGGGCACTGCTCTAGACAGAGCTGTAAGAGCAGCAGGAGAGAGCCTGGCCCTGACCCCGCTGCTGCAGCTGGAAGGCTCAGGCTGACAGCCTGTCCCAGCCCTCCGGGAGTTTCCATGACAGCCGCCACAGCATGTCCTGTATCCAGGCAGCTGGGCCAAGAGCACCCGGGTAGCTGCCTCTGTAAACAGGCTCGTGGAGAGAGCTGGCTGATAACCCAGCCTCCTGGGAGTGAGGGAAGATGTCGGGATGGCCTTCTTCTTGCTGCCCTCCCTGTTTGTTTGGAGCAGCTGTCATGACGTGTTCTGACCCTGGCCTGACCACACTGAGCTTCAGTGGGAAAGGGAGCAAGATGGAGTCACTCATTTGAAGTGGTTATGACTTATCTCCTCTCCCCAGGATGTCTATGATAAAGTGGATTACCTGAGCTCCCTGGGGAAGACTCAGATTGCAGCTGTCCAAAGGGATGCAGACATTGGAGTGGCAGAAGCTGAGCGGGATGCTGGCATTCGGGTGAGTCTGGAGACGTGCTGGGCTTCCCTGGAGCAGCTTTTTCTGCTCCAGCTGCGTGCCCTGAAGCTCTGCTCTCTGTTCCCTCTCTGCAGGAGGCAGAGTGCAAGAAAGAAATGCTGGATGTCAAGTTCATGGCAGATACCAAAATAGCAGATTCCAAACGGGCTTTTGAGTTACAGAAAGCTGCCTTCACTGAGGAGGTCAACATTAAGGTGAGAGTATCCCACAGCCCACTGCTGTTCCCTGGAGGGTCTGTGATGGTGTTGGTGGCTCTGGGACTTGTCAGCTTCCTCCTCCTGCATCTGTTAGGAGAGCTGGAGGTGGAGAACCCAAGTCTGTGTGTCACTATGAGCTTGCAGGAGATTCCTCTCCTGTTTGCAGCAATTCAGTGGCACTTGGAGAACAGGAAAGGATGGGGAGGGTTGAACCTGGAGCTGATTTGGCTTAAGTGCTGTGGGAAGAGCAGCATTGAGGATTGGGATGTCGCCACTGGGAAAAGGTTCAATAGCAGGAGTCGTGTCTGGTTTTGGGGTCCTTATGTCTGCGTACCCGAGTTCATGGCCCTGACCCCTCTTCTCCCCTCCATGTGCAGACTGCTGAGGCCCAGCTGGCCTACGAGCTCCAGAGCGCCCGGGAGCAGCAGAAGATCCGTCAGGAGGAGATCGAGATCGAGGTGGTGGAGCGCAAGAAGCAGATCGAGGTGGAGGAGAAGGAGGTGGTGAGGATGGAGAAGGAGCTGACGGCCACCGTGAAGCAGCCGGCCGAGGCCGAGGCCTATCGCATCCAGCAGATCGCCGAGGGCGAGAAGTGAGTGAGCCCTGCCCTGGGCTGGGCAGGAGGGGCACAGTGCTGCCCTGAGCCCCAGCTCCTGGGCTCTCTGCAGGGATCCGGGCTGCTGCAGGGCTGCATTTCCCTTGCCAGGGTGAAGCAAATCCTCCTGGCTCAGGCGGAGGCAGAGAAGATCCGCAAGATCGGAGAGGCCGAGGCTTTTGTGATCGAGGCTGTTGGGATGGCGGAGGCTGAGGGGCTGAAGCTGAAAGCAGAAGCGCTCCAGAAATATGGAGAAGCTGCCCAGCTGGCTCTAGTGCTGGATGCACTGCCTGAGGTGAGGAGGGGGCAGCTTTCCCCTGCTCCAGGTGGGCAGGGGGGGCTCCCAGACTGGGCTCGGTCTCCTGGGGGCACAGGACCTTTCCCAGTGAGCTGCTGAGCAGTTCCTTGACTCTCTGGTCTGCCTGCTTCCCCAGATCGCTGCCAAAGTGTCTGCTCCCCTCTCCAAAGTGGATGAGATCGTTATTCTCAGTGGAGAGAAAGGTAGCACCATGTCTGATGTGAACCGTCTCCTGGCTGAGATCCCCAACTCCGTGCGTGCCATCACTGGTGTGGATCTCACAAAGGTGAGCTGGGCACTGGCAGCTGGCAATGCCAGCTGCTCTAAGGGCACAGAGACTTACCTGGAAGCTTTCAGCCTCCCAGGGAGCCTCTCCTTCCCCAGCCCTGACCACCACAAAGTGAGGCAGTGCCCTGCCTCCCTCTCCTGCAGCCCTAACAACTTCTCTCTTCCCCTCCTACAGCTTCCTCTGTTCCAGAAAGCCACTGAGGCCAAGGAATGAGGTTGGCCAACCCAAAGCTAGTGAAGATCACTCCCTGTTATGCACTCAGACATCAACTGCCTTCAACACATGGGAATTCCTTTTATATCAAAGACAATCCGAGTTTTGTTTGTAACTGGTGCCTTATTTTGTAGGGCCAGAAAAATGCATGTCCTGTCTGCTGCTCTTTTTATTCCAAAGCTAAAAGGATTTATTTTCTAATTAACTTTGTGTTGTCTCAGGCCAATCCCATCCCCAGTTATGACTGGCAGCTTGTCTGGTGTTGCAGTCCCCTGTGCCTTGCTGTTCTCTGCCCTGGGGTGAACACCTGGGACTTGGAGCAGAGGTTTGGGATGGGGAGTTTTAGGAAGAGAACCAGGACCCCCCTCTCCTGGGCTCCTTGTCCTCTCTCAGTGACCCTCCTGGGCCCTGTCCCAGCCCTGCCTCTGCCCACAGCTGTCCCTGTGGTTGGCTCTCCCTGTCCCTGTGTCTCACCCCCAGGGCCCCTGCAGTGCCAGCAGCTCTGCCCAGGCTGGGTGGGTGGCAGTCAGCCCCCCAAGGAAGGTGACAATCCAGCACTAGCAGTGGGTGCTGCCCTCTCCCATGCCTGGGGAATTTTCCTGACAGGATGTGAAGCAGGGAGAGCTCCAGGGGACAGAGGGAGCCCAGCTCAGCCCTGGTGAGATCTCACCGCCACGAATACCAAAAAGTAGTGCTGTGCCAAAGCCACCCATCCCCTGAGAGGGCAGTGAAGCCACTGTGGCTGCCGTCCTCAGGTGCTGTGACCTTCCCAACCCCACAGCTGCTCAAGCAGAGTTGTGGTCAGAGGTGGGTGGGAGACCAGCAGGACACTGAGGTGGGGACAGGCTCCTCCAGCACAGCCTGTACAGCTGCCCCTGCCTCCCTCCCTCCCCCTGCCTCTTATGGCCAGTGGTTTTGCTGCCTTGTGACAATGTGAAGGAGATTGTCCCCCCTGTGTGCCTGTCCTCCCCACAGTGCCACCAGAGCCCTGTGCTGGCCCGTGCCCTTCCCAGCCTGTCCCAATGCCCATGCTCAGTGTGGCTGGCACCGTTCAGTGTGTGCAGTCAGCCTGGCACTGCTGGCAGCGGGGGCTCTGGGGGTCCTGCACCCCCAGCTTGGTGCCCCTCCCCGTGCCACAGGGCGGCTGCAGGTCCCTCCCGGAGGTGTCCTTTGCCAGGAGTGACCCACGGCGGGTGCTGCGGGGCCCCCCGTGCCCTCCGTGCCTCCGGGCGAGGGAGCGGCGTTATCAGCCCCCGGCCTGCGCTGGCCCGCGGGCAGCGGGCGGGATCTGGCGCTGGCCGGGCAGGCGTGCCGCGCCGGGCCGGGCTCTATCTGCATGTGCCGCCACCCCGCTGCCATGAGATAATAAACCCTTGAATAAACCCTTGTCACCTCCTGCTCGGCTCTGTCTCGTCTGTCCCGCCCCGGCTCCCCTGGGTGGCTTGGGCTGGCCGGGTGCTGCTGGCCCAGGGGACAAAGAGTGCGGGGAGGTGAGGTTCCAGCTCAGGCTGCTCCTCCAAGGCTCCTGAGAGCTGGTGGCTTCCACGTGCTCACCGTGTCCCCACGGGCTCTGTGTCCCAGCCGTCCCTGGAGGAGAGCCTTGTCGTGCTCCCCCAGGGATGAGTGTGGAGCCAGGAGGAGCCCTGCTGCATGGCCCGTGTGACCCTCGGCAGGGGCACCCCACGAGTGGCACCCTGGGTCTGGAGAAGGGCTGACACGTGCTGAAGGTGCTGTGTCACAGCAGCCAGGCTGGTGGAAGCAGCTCATGTCCCCTGCCCTGCCACCAGGGCCCTGTCCCAGCCCCACACACCCTTCCCTGCTCAGGGTCACCCTGCAAGCAGGACCAGTGACAGCCAGCATGGGGTTGGCATGGGCGGTTTGCTGCACTGCCTTCCCTGGGGAAAATGGTTTCTTCGTGCCCTCCAGACCCTCCACGTTCCCCCAAACCCAGGGCAGGACAACAGGCCCTGTCCTATGTGTCCTGCAGGGTGGCCCTGCAGATAGACAGGGTGGGGACAGCTCTGCAGCTCCCAGTGCCTCCTTATCTGGAGCCAGCCATGCTGTCCTGGGGCAGCATGGCTGCTGGGAGGGCTGTGGCACATGGGGGTCTCTGTGGCACCTGGGGGGTCCCACACCAGCTGTGGGGACACTCAGACCCCCTCTGCCACTATGGGGTACAAGGCCACGGGGCAGGGCTGCCCTCAGGTGCTGAGCAGGCAGAGGGGCTGGCAGGCACCCCAGCATGGAGATAATCCCATGGGGACAATTCCTGGGACTCACCTGGAGCTGGCAGGGCTTGGGGACTCAGGGACACTGCCTGTGTCACTGCTCTGCACCCAGGCGTGCCTGTGCCACAGTTTGGGGAACACTGCAGGCTCCAGGACACCTCTGGGTCACAAGAGGGACCAAAACAGGAGGTCCCTTGCAGCCCCCCAAGTCCCCACAGCCTCATGCCCTGGGACAGGCTCAGAGCAGGGCTTGACCCTGTTCCCCCTCCTGCCAGGGTCTGCCCAGGCCAGGGGGAGTGTGGGCCATGCTGCCCCTGCTCCTGTCACCCAGAGGTGACAGTGGGTCCAGGGACACCTTTGTGTGGCAGGGCAGGGTCCCTGATAGCCAGAGGCTGCTGCTTATCGGGGACCCGAGCACAGCACGCAGGGGATTATCATTATCACCTCCCCCCAGGCGAGTTCCAGGAATACCAGCCTGGCCTGGCACAAACAGCCTGGCACAATGGCACAGGATGTGGCCCTGTGGGGACAGACAGGGTTGGGGGACACAAATAACCGGGGTCATGCACAGGCAGGTGACACTCATGGTCAGGGGGTGGAGCCGTTTGGGGACACGTGTGGTCAGGGGACAAGTGTGACCAGGGTCATGTGCCATGAGGGGACACAGCCCTCTTGGGGACACACATGGTCAGGAGGGGCCTGCCCTTGGGGGGACATCCCTCCAGGGGACACAGATGGCCAGGGGACCATGTCCTTTGGGGACACCTAACTGGGGTAGACATCCCTCAGAGGTTCACGTCCTCCTGGGAGGAGGAATGTGTTCCCAGGTTGTCCCCAAAGGCAGGAGGGCAAATCCTTTTTTTGGGGACACACTGCTAGGGGTTCATGTTCCTCAGGGGAGCAAATATGGCTGGGGGCACAGCACTACAGATGTCACCCACCCCAGGGGACACAGGCTCCCTGTACCCACGTGTACCCTGTACCTCACCTGAGGGTGCCTGTGTAGGGTGACCCCCACTCCCAGATGTCCCTATGTCCCTCCTCTCCACTCCCAGATGTCCCTCCTGGGCCCCCTCCCCAGGGGCTTCCACACCCCCCCCCCCCACACCCCGTTTCCACTGGGAACCAGTTTGCAGTGGGGAGCTCCCAGTTCAGGGTCCCCACAACTATGGGAAGGGATAATCCTGGTGACCACAGGAGGATGGGGCATTTGTGGGGCCACCCTGAAGTGGAAGACACAGGGGGTGGCCCCTTGCAAGCCCCAAATCCCCCCATGGACGGTGCCAGGCTGGGTGGGGGGGGAGCTGCTCGGGGCGGTGTCCCCCGGGCATGAAGGGGTTAAGGGCCCCGTCCAGCTGTGCAGTGCAGATGTGAGATATGCAGATGAGGCAGAGCAGGTTTTATAAGGCGGGTGCAGATCCAGCACCCCACAGAGCCCCAGTGCCACCCCCACAGGTAGGTGCCACCACCTGGAGCTGCTGTCCTGCTCGGGGAGGGTGGGACTGGGGGGACAAAGGAGGGGTTTGGGAACCCCAAATCCTGCTCTGAGATGGGGTTATGGGATAAAAGGAGGGGTTAGGGGGGTGCTGTGGTGGGGAGGAAATTGGGAGCCCTCAGTCCCACTCTGGAGCAGCAGAACTGGGGGGGCAAAGATGGGGTAGGGGGGTCTTGGGGTGAGGGGACAATTGGGAACCTCTGCTCCTCTCCGGGGTGGTGGGAATGGGGTGACAAGGAGGGATCGGGGGGACACCTGGGTAGGGAAGTCACTGAGAACCTATGTCCTGCTCTGGGGTGGTGGAACTTCGGGGAATAAGGAGCAGGTGGGGAGGTGCTGGGGCAGGGAGGCCTCCAGGAGCCTCAGGAGGAGACAGGACCGGGGGGACAGGGATGGCTGAGGGTGACACCGGGGTGACAACGGGCTGGGCTCCCTGACCACGCTGTCTGTCCCCTGCAGGCTCTGCTCTCCTCCCCGCGCTGTCCCGGGCAGGATATCATCGTATACTGTAAGTTGGCTATGAGACACTACAGTATAGATGATGTACTCCCCGGGCTGCACCGACCTCCTCCCGCCGAGCGACCACCGGGACACGCCCGGGCCACCGGGGATGAGCGACACGGGCTGGGACATCCCGGGCTGGGACATCCCGGGGGAAGAGGATCCGGACCCAGCCGGGCACCCGCGGCCGGCGGGGAAACCGTTACCATTACTGAGTTTAGTAATGGTAACGGTTCTGCCGACGGCCGGCAACGCGGCACGGCACGGGATGGAACAGAATGGCACGGGATGGGACGGGAATGGCACGGGGTGGGACGGGATGGGATGGCAAGGACACAGTGATGGAGCCCTGGGGACGGGTACAGGACAATAAAGAGAGTTACAGAACCGTGGCTCCACTTTCCTTCCTCACCACATCCCGGGCCTGGTGAAACTTGGCACTGCGGTCACTGGGAGCACCAGGAGGGCACTGGTGACACTGGGGGGACACTGGTGACACTGGTGTCACTGGGAGCACTGGTGACACAGGTGACACTGGTGTCACTGGGGGGGGTGCTGGTGACACTGGAGGGGCACTGCTGACACTGCTGACACTGGGGGGACACTGGGGGCAGTGGTGACACTGGGTGGGCACTGGTGACACTGCTGACACAGGGGGGACACTGAGGGCACTGGTGACACTGGGTGGGCACTGGTGACACGGGTGACACTGGGAGCGCTGGTGACACTGGGGGAGGACCGCTGACACTGGTGACACCGGGAGCAGTGGTGACACTGGTGACACTGGGGGGGCACTGCTGACACTAGTGACACTGGGGGCGCAATGGTGACACTGGTGACACTGGGGGGCACTGCTGACACTGGGGGGGCACTGCTGACACCGGGAGCAGTGGTGACACTGGTGACACTGGGGGGCACAGGTGACCCCGCGGCGCCGCCACCTGCACCCTGCGGTGGCGCCGGCAGGGGGCGCTCCCACGTCCCCGCCCCGCCCTGTGCCGCCGGCTCTCGGCCGTTTCCATCCCACAATCCCCCGCGGTACGGCGGCGCTCTGGCCCCGTTCGCTCGCTCTCTATGACCCCGCGCTGTTCGCCAATGGGAGCGGGCACCGCTTGCCTTCCCGGCGTGCCCCGCGGCGCGCCAACATGGCGGCTCCCATGGCCGCGGCCGCCGCCCGGGCCGCGCTCTGGGCTGCCGATGCTGCCGCGGCGGGGCCGCTCCGGCTGGGAGCAGGTGCAGTGGGGTCGCGGGGGTACTTTGGGGGCGGCTGGATGCGGGAGGTGGCGGGCGGGATGCCGGACCCGGCCGAGAGGCCTTGTGGTGGGGTGAGCGCTGCCCGGACGCTGCGTGTGGAGGGGGCGACCCACGCGAGCTTGGTGTGTTTCAGGGACGTTCTTGATAAATTCGGTGTTTTCTTCCAGCTCGCCTCACGGGGAGCTGCTGGAACGGGAGCAGCTCGGCGCTGGGTGGGATCCTCAGTGTTCCCAGCCGCTGGAACGGGAGCAGCTCGGTGTTCGGCGGGATCCTGAGTGCTCCCAGCCGCTGGAACGGGAGCAGCCCGGCGCTGGGGAGGATCCTGAGCATTCCCAGCCGCTGGAACGGGAGCAGCTCGGCGCTGGGCAGCCTCCTGGGCATCCCTGCCGAGGCCCCGCCTACCGCTCTGGGCCAGCACCCGCCGCCCGTGGCCACCGACAAAGGTGAGTGGTGACGGCTGCCGCCCCGCCCCAGGGCTGCCCTGACCCACCGAGGGTTTGGCACCATCTGAGCTCCTCCTTTCCCCGGCAGAGGAGCAGAAACGCCTCCTGGAGAATCAGCCCGACCAGCCCCCGCAGCCCAAGGTGCTGAGGATCGCCATCATCGGCGCTCCCAACGCCGGGAAATCCACGCTCTGCAACCAGCTCCTGGGCAGGAAGGTGAAGCTGGGGTGCAGCTCAGGCTGTTTCCGGTTTTTTTTGGCAGTGTAACATGTTTAATTAATTTCCTGCAGGTTTTCCCAGTCTCCAAGAAGGTGCACACCACCCGCTGCAAGGCCCGGGGTGTCATCACGCACGAGGACACGCAGCTGGTCAGTCCTGGAGCCCAAGGGCAGCATTTGCTCATCTGTGTCCCTTGGGATCACCTCTCATTGCACAAAGATGGGGTTTTCCCCTGAGCTCTCGCTGCTGGCAAACTTCAAACGTTTGTTTTTGCCTTTCCTAGATCATTCTGGACACACCTGGCCTCACAAATCCCTTAAAAGCTAAAAGGTACCACCACTGGCGTGGGGAGGGAGGGTGTGTGCTGCCTAGCAAGAGTAATAAAACAGGAATGTGATTTTCACTGTGCAAAGTCTGTAAAACAAGAGTGAGCTGAATGCATGTTTTTAGCCATATTTTGCTTTGCAGTATTTTTTAATTGCAATTTCAGTAGCACACAGAGCCTGTGATATCCCTTGAGCCTTTTTATGTGTGGTTCTGTGTATCTGCACATGACCAGGGATGTCACAATCCCCAAAGCAGCTTTGTGGCAACTGGAATGAGGGAAAACCCTCTTTTCCCCCTAGGTTGAGAGGGAGGAACACAATTGTAATGAAGTGTGTCTACTTTATTAATTTGTATTTGTCTTTCAGGCATAATTTAGATGAAGCCATGCTGACAGACCCATGGGACAGCATGAAACATGCAGATTTAGGTGGGTTTTCAACTCTTTCTGCATCAAACCAAGTCCTTTTCTGCCACACAAGTTCCCAGCTGTGGTATCTGGGTGTTTGCTGGCAGCACAGGCAGCCCAGGGAGTGTGAACAAGGAAAGGCAGAGAAAAGATCTGGAATATTAAGCTGAGGAGGGGATAAGAACTGCCTGGTGCCAAGGGGAGGCACTTTGGGTTAATAATTGGGCTTGGATGTTGAGATTTAGCACGTGTGATGTCAGTAGGGTGACATGGGTAAGCTGCATTTTTAGTGTTTTCAATAAAATCCTTCTTTTTGTGCCCCTCCTGAAGAGGGGAGTGACCATACACTGTAAAGCTGCAAAGTGAACATTCTGGAAAATGAGGATTCATCCTTTTTCCCTCCCTCTTTCCTGGCAGTCCTGGTTCTGGTGGATGTGTCAGATCACTGGACAAGGAATTCTCTGAGCAAGGAGGTGCTCAAGTGCCTGTCTCAGTTCCCCCACATCCCCAGCGTGCTGGTCCTGAACAAGGTAAATCCTGCTTGTTCTTCCTGCCTTCTTCAGGCACCACCTGGCCTCAGCACTGATGGGTTAAAGGACACAGGTTCCCCCCTCTGCTCCAGAATATTGAGGGGTGTGTGCACCCATTAAAAGCAGAAACACTCCTGAATTTATGCTGCTGTCTGGGGTTTAAATCCATCTGGAAAGAGGAGCCAGGTGAGCCAGGGAGAATCTCAGCAGAGCTGACAGGTTCTCAGTGGTTGGGCAAACTGTGCTGGCACACTCTGGTTTGGCCTCTGGTCACAAAACTGCCCTGTCCTGCAGCAGCTGCTTCCCTGGCTGGTTTCCTCTGGCTCCTTCACATCCAGGGCCCAGCTGCCCACCTCATTTAGGGTAAATCCTGACACCTCTCTCTCTCTCTCTCTCTCTGGCTTTAGGTGGATATACTGAAAAAGAAGTTTCTCCTGCTGGAAATAGCAACTGACCTGACAGAGGGAATTGTAAATGGAAAGAAACTGGAAGTGAAATCTTCACCTAAACAGGATTCCCGTTCTTCAGTAAAGCCTCCTCTTCATCTCACTCAGGCTTCTCCACCTGAAAGCAAGGTCCCAGGGTCTCCCTTTGGGCAGGAAAAGAATCAGGCCCAGGAAGGCTCTGGTTTGGACAGGAGCAGTGATGCTGGGGCTGCTGGCACAGGGGAAGGGCCAAAGCACCATGGAGCCAAGGATCTAAAAGATATGAAAGGCTGGCCACACTTCCAGGAGATCTTCATGCTGGCAGCTGTCCGTGGGGAGGAGGTGGATACACTCAAGGTAACTCCAGTCTGAGCTTGTGTCACACCTGGAGACTGGGCTGGGAGCCCAGCACTTCACACAGAGCCTCAGCTTCTGTTCCTGGCCTGGCATGGGGGGAAGTGTCGTGTGTCAGTGTGGGATGTGTCCCTGCTGCACCTGCAGAGTTTTCTGTACAAAACTCTCACCTGGGGCTCTCCAGACAGCAGCTTGTTCACAACAAGGAATCCACCCACTGCTGTTTCTCAGCTCCAGGGCTTCTGTGGGCTTTGGTGTGATACACACAGCCCTAGGGAGGGGTGTCAGAGCTTCCCTTTCTACTGTCCCTGCCCAAAACACCAAACCACTGCCCTGGTGCCAGGCCAGCAGCAGTGCCCTCTCTGCAGGAGGAGCACAGGGGTGGTGGCACGGTGTGGGTGACACGTGGCAGCTGATGGGGGTGTGCTGTGCCCACAGAGGTACCTCCTGATGCGAGCCAAGCCAGGCCCTTGGGAATTCCACAGCGACGTCCTGACCAGCCAGTCACCTCAAGAGATCTGTGATAATATCATCAGGGAGAAACTCCTGGAGTACCTGCCCCTGGAAGTGCCTTATGGAGTGACTCAGGTGGGAAGTGTGCCCAGGCAGACTCGGCCATGAGCTGTTTCATTGGGAATTTTGGGCTGTGTGATGAGAATCTCTGTTTGGATCTGTGGGATCTGCCAGTCCCTGTGGGATGACTCAGTTCTTGCACCTCAGGTGTGCTAAGACCCTTTCTGTGTGTGAGGGGGCCACCTTGTGTGCTGGTGTGTCCAAGGGAGGGGTCCTGGGGGTTCCTGAGGCTTTTCCAGGGTTGCTGAGTGCTCCATTGCTGCCCCAGGTGACAGACGTGTGGGAGGAAGGAGAATGTGGGGAGCTCCTCATCGTGCAGAGCCTCCTGGTGCCAAGGGAGTCTCACAAGGTGGGTGAAGGAAGAGAGATGGGATGCTGGGGAGGGTGAAGGGAGGTTCCCCAAGTCCATCCTTGCTGGGCTCCCCTCTCCCTCTCTTTTGGGAAGAGCCATGTACCCAGTACTGGCAACTGTGTTGCCTCATGGTTTAATGTTAGAATTTCCCTCTTTGCTTCTGTGGCTGCACCGTTCTCCTGGGTGAGTTTGATGATGTTCTCTCTGGGTTTTAACACAGAGGATGTTGATTGGAAGAGGAGGAAGTGTCATCAGCAGGATTGCTCAGGAGGCTGGCCAGGACCTGATGAACGCTTTCCTGTGTGAGGTCCGCCTGAAGCTCAAGGTGCAGGTGAAGGGTTGAGCACTTGGTGTGTTTTAACACCCCTTGAACTCTCTGATCATGTGGAGGAACCAGTCCTGGGGGTATCCTGGCACCTTTGTTGAATCCAGAAATAGAGGATGATGGAGTAACTACCGTGGGCTGAAGTGGAATATATTATTCTTTGGGAAAATGGCCCAAAAAATCTCCAGACCTTCTATGGCATTTGGCCTGGGGACAGACCCTGGAGAATCAGCTGCATCCATTTCTGGTCCTGCATTTCCAGAGCTGCTCCCCACTTCTCTTGGGCTGTGTCTCATGTCCTTGCTCTCAGGTGTTTGTACGTGGGAGTTCAGGAGCATCTCCTGCCTTGTAGCAAACAAAGGGTGGCAGTGAAGCATTATCAGCACATGTTTGTAATCCCTTCTGAAGGCTGAATCGTGGTCACACAGGGGGATGCGGACACCCCAGCCCAGCTGATGGTCTCATGTTGACTTTTCTCCCTGCCCTGTTGAAGCTGGTGGGTGTAGAGAGTTGGTTTTAGGGGTTTGCTGGCAGCTGGAACATCTGTAATGCCTGGCTGGCTTGTCTGTCATGCAAAACCAGCATGGACCCATCTTTAGGAATTCGAGTAGTTTATTGTATCACTTCCACATCCTCACTCTTTTCACCAGGGTCACAGATACAAACACAGCAGCTGCTGCAGCTAAAAAAAATCCCAAAGTGGGAAGAGCAGCAGGTTCTGCAGCTCAGGTGTAACAGAGAGCACCTGGCACAGCTGAGGCTGGAGGAGCAGGGCTGGCTCTGCAGAGCCCTTGGCATGGTGGAGCCTGGCACCACATTTGTGTGCCTGGGCCTGGTGTTTGGGGCTTGTTTTATCTCTTTGTCAGGTGTTTGGAGCACTGGGTACCTTCCTGCCAGAAATCCAGGTAATCCAGTTATAAATTAACATCTCTGAGGGAAGAAAACCCCAGCAGGGAAGAGATTGGGAAGGGTCTGGAGCCCAAACCTGCTCAGCCCCTTGTCCCTCTCTGGTGCTCTGTGAAAGAGATGTTTTACCCTTCTGCTGAAGAATTCTATCTGGAATGTGAGATCAACTGAAAACTGGGTTGGGAAACCTGCACAGAGTGTCCTTCCTTGTTCCCCAGGAGCAGGGGCTGCTGTGGTCCCTTGAATGCTGCTGTCCAACTTTTGTATTTCCCTTGCAATAAAATGAGGTCCCAGCACAAGTGATTGTTCTCTCCTTTATTCCTCCCTGGCAGCCTGACCTCACAGCCACCACCTTCCCTCTGTTTTATTCCAGCTCAAACCAGGGCACTTTGATGTCATTCCTCCTTCCCAGCTGAGCTTAGATCCTGTTTTCTGAGCTGTGACTTCTGGGGGGGGAAAAGCTGGGTAGGCAGGGTTGGAGGGGTCTCATGGGATGGGGTACAAGGGGAAGCTGTCCCCTCTGTGTGGCTGTGTCATGGGAGGGGTCAAGGTCACCCTGTGCTGCCCCAGAGCTTCATCCCAAGCTGCTTGCAGGGATGGAGCCGAGTGCCCAGAGCAACAGTGGGGACAGTGGAAATGCTCTTTGGCATGGCAAGGGTGGAGTGTCTCGCCTTCCTGACCTGCAGCTCCTTAACGAGCTTTGAGAATAAGTTAAATATCCCATTGCAACCCCATCGCAAGGGTGCAAATCCTCACTTCCCTGTGGAAAAAATACTTCAGGAAGGACTGACCCCGGCTGTGGGGGAAGGTGGCTGTCGAGACCTCGGTGTGGGCAGCACCGGAGCTGTGGCAGAGCCCTCTCTGTGTCCCCTTCCTGACCCCCCTGCATCTCCCTGTCCCTCCCCGCCATGTTCCTTCATGTCCTCCCTGTCATGCCAGTGCCCCTGCCATGACCCCATGTCCTCCCTATGTCCTTGCTGTGTCCCTCCCTATTCCCCATCTGTCCTCTTCATGTTCTCCCTGTGTCCCTCACATCCCCCAGTGTGTCCCCGCCATGTCCCTCCCTCATACCCCACCATGTCCCTCCCAGTGTCCCCCCCAATGTCCCCCCATGTCCCCCAGTGTGTCCCCGCCGTGTCCTTCCGTGTCCCCCCAATGTCCCCCCTGTCCCCGCCGTTCTCTGCAGTACCCCCGGTTACCGGCAGGGGGCGGCGCGGCGCTGCCCCCATTCCCCCCCCCCCCCCTCGTTCCCGTGGCCGCGGGGCCGCGCGTGCGCGGGGCGGGGCGGGCGGCGCGCGGGCCGCGCGTGCGCGGGGGCGGCTGCGCAGCCAGCACGGCCGGGGCGGGCGGCGGCGGCGGCGGAGGGGCCGGGCGGGCACAGCGGCGGCGGCGCCATGAGGCCCGGGCAGGGGCACCGAGAGTAAGTGCGGCACACGGCGGGAGCGAGGGCCCAGCCCCACCGTCACCTCCTCCTCCTCATCGTCATCCTCCTAGTCCCGCTCACAGCGCGGCGGGACGCCGCCGTTCATACCCCCCCCCACCATTGTCCTTCCCGGGTGTCCCCTCCCCCCGCCCGCTGAGGCATCACCGGTGTGCCGACCCCCCCCCATGTCGCGACACCCGCCGCCTGTCGCGACACTCGCTCCCAGCCCGCCTCCCCGGGGTCTCCCCCGCTCAGCGCGGAGCTCCCAGGCCCCCCGGTAGCCCCGGCGCCCTCGTTACCTGTCCCCGGTACCGCGCACACGGCCCCGGATCGCGATAGTGCGTCAGCCATCGCGACAGAAGTGCCGTCAGGGGGAAGGGGGGATTGCGGTCGCAGTGCGAGCACATCCTTTGTGTGATTCTTTCCCAAGAAAAGTGTCTTTTTGCGAGAGACTCGCAGGCTGGTTTGGGCTGGAAGGGACCTCAAAGCCCATCTCTCCCACGGGCAGGGAACAGGTATCGCCAATAAATCATCCGTCGTTTTTATTCCCCACCAACCGATTTTCAAGTGTCTGAAGAAGAAGAAGAAGAAACTGCAGAGCTGGACTCCAGTTCTCAGTGCACTCATGCAGCAAAGTACTGAGATGGTTTTGGTTCTGCAGCGTGTGAACCTCCCCGACCAACACCTGCGAGGGCTCACAGACGTCTCTCACCCTGGTAGCTCTAGGTACAAGTTTAGGATGAATCACAGATGCAGGTTGATTAGTTCAACCAGAATTTGTTCTACTCACTTCTTCCTACAGTCCTTTATTTTTCCCTAGTCACAGTCTCAAGAAAATACAAGTTTTTCTGGAAAACTTTTTGCAGCAATACTTTTTTCCTCCTTATTGCACAAACCCGGTTCTTTGTTGCTCCGGTCGCTGTGGGAGAGGAGGGAGCTGGGAGCTCTCAGGAGATAAGGTTGGGTTCCTAAGTGATGTCATTTGTGCTGGAGCAACGGCAGTGACTTTGTGATGGAATAAATCCTCCTGGACGTGTTGGGGCTTTGTGATTGTGTGTGTGTGTGCGCTGTGGAAACTTCGTCTGATTCAGCAGCCGGCTGAGAAAATTCTGTGCTCCACAGGCAGTGAGGGAATAGAGTGATGAGAGTTGCATTTTCCTTTCAGCCTATGTATTTCTGATCAGGGCTTTTTAAGAATTTTAACTTGTTAGAGTCTGTACATTTAACTGGGTGCATAAAGCAGTGGGGAAAAATGCTGTTCAAGGGTCTTACAGGTGTTGGACGTGGGGAGAGCAGGGTTTTGCAGCCAGCAGTAGAGTGAAGGATTCAGGCAGAGCTTTTAGGGGGGTCTGGTGTCCTGTAAAGCCAGTCCAGAGGGTCTGGAAGCTTGGAGAGGAAAAGCAGTGATAACAGAAAGCAAACTTGAAGCAAATGCATTCACTATTAATTTTCAGCAGAGGATCAAAAGCGAGTAAGAGTCAGAGGGTAAGGTTTGCAATTAACACAGGATCTAAGCTTTCAAGGAGAAATGCTTCCATAAAAGAAAGGCTATTTGTTTTCCAAATGGTATTTACGCTGGGTAGAATTTCTGAGGTGAAGAAATGAGAATTGCCCCTTGTCTGGGGGAGCACAGGTCGAGCAGGAGCTGGAAGAGGAGTTGATGAATTGGCTGTAATTCGCAGGCATCGCTTCAAATATTTTCAATATTTCTCAACTATTTTAAGAAGCTGTATTGAATTCCAGCCCAACCAGCCTGATAGTCTGGGGAGAGGAAGGATGCGTATTGCTGGAGCAAGAATTAAGCAAAAATAGATAAATCTGACATAATGGATGACAAGGGAAAGCTGATTGCTGAAAGATGCTGGCATGCTCTGTTTTTGCATGCTTGGCATATATTCTGTTGTGTTACATGGCTTTTGAAGTGTAAAAAAAAAAAGAAATCTCATTTTGTGCTGAGATAAAAGAAAAAGCAGGTGCTTAAATTCTGTTAAGGATCAGCTTTGATACTGACATGAAGTAGTGACCTCGCTTGCTTTTACCCCCCTGTCATTTTGTGAACTTCTCAATTGAATAAATAATTCACTTAGCACCAAATAAATGCCATTTAATAAGATGGTATTTTTGATCCCCCTTTCACTTCACATTGCAAACAGTTTCACACTTTTCCAGCTTGAGCACAGCCTGGGGTGCTATTTCTGTTAATAGCATTAAAAATATGTTGGAGAATGTCCACATAGTATTGTTTTTTCTCCAAATGTGAAATTAAGGAATCGTTGTGTTCCCTGCAGCTTGGATATTTGCCTTCATTTAAGCCTTATTTGTATTTGTTTCAAGTTGTCCTCTGATAGATAAGCTTTTGTATCTATGCTTGCTTCTGGGAACTGTTGCCAGATCAAGAGAAGTAAGGATTTTTCTCAAGGACTGAAGTATCTATCTCTGTTTCCCAGAAGCTCAGACAATGTGCAGGAGCATCAGCTTGTGTCCTCTGCTGCACTTGCTGAAACTCCTGGATGTGGGATAGAAACTTTTATCAGTGCTTCCAGTGCAATATTTTACTTTTTCACATTAGTTTGTCCATTCATTTTTACTTTTCTTCATTTTTGACCATGACTTGTTACTGGCCAGCACACAGAGATGGGGAGAGGAGGAAGTAGAAAGTTTTGCCCTGGCTGGCCTCACCCCAAAAAGCTCCATCACCAAAACATTTTATATCCTGTATGTTCCTGCCTCACTCATCTTTGGTGAGGCAACAGTGAGGAGAGTCACAGATTTATGAAGTGACTTGCAGGATTCTGGGATTTATGGAGTTGCTAAATACACCACCCAGAACATAGCCACAGCCTGATTTGTTTGAGTTATTTACCAGATGATCAGCACTTTTAAATAATTGCTTTAAGAACATGTAGTTCACTGAAATGCTACACCCAGCAGGTGAGTAACAGGTCACTGTTGTGTAGTAGTATACTCACTCTTCAGATGCTGGTTTTGGGGTAAGATGCCCCTGAGGAGGAGCAAAGGTTTCACAATTTTCTGCGTCTGTAATGAGTCTATCACCCCACCCTTTCCAATTTTCAGCATTTGAGATGTTTAAACAATTTAAAACGTTCTCAAACTAGGAAGTGAAGTGGGTAATTGAAATTTTTATTCCTTGTGTGGTATGCCACATTCTCATTTTCCCATTGTATTTTGTGACTTGTGTTGAAATCTTTACCACACAGATTTGGGGCAAATTTTTCTTTTAATTGCAGATTGTTACTTTGTGAATGCTAAAATGAGTTTGTCACATTATTAATCTTTCTACTTTCAAGAATAAAAAGCTTTCCAAACAGTGATTGAGGAATGGAGCTCCTGAACAGGCATTCTGCTGGCTGACATCCAGAAAAGTTGTTCTGAACTTTACCCAAAGATAGTTTTCCAAGGGGTTGTAATCTTTCAAAAGCTGATTTTACTGTCCAAGCAGGGCATAGCTTGGCCTACAGCAGGAGCTGACAGAGACCTCTGTGTTCATCTACTGCTGGTTCCTGTGTTTTTAGTAATTTGATTTAAATGAACACTTAAAAAGCCAGCAGCTGTAGCTTATGGCTGATCCAACCTCACAGATCCTGTAGGTCCCTTTTCCTTATTTCAGCACATTCTGTCTGGGTGTCCCTCCACACCTCCCCACTCATTTTGTATTTGTTCTGTGTTTGCTATAATTATTCCCCCATTGTGCTTAAGAATTATTCTTGGTTTATGTATTCCCATTGCTGAACTTGTTTATGCTGTGTGTGAAGATCAGTGCAAGTTTCCAGGGTTTATGAGGAAAATGGTGATATTTCATTCTTGGAATAATTTCTCAGGAATGCAGTTTGGCTGCAGTGTGGATTTGGTAGAGAATAGTGGGGGTGTGTAGCACTTGGGGATGAAAACTGGGAAAGATTTTTCATGTGAGTTCCCAAGTCCCGTGCAGGGATTCTGGAGTGCCTGGAATGTGTGGAGCACTGTGTTGTTGATGTATTTAGAGATAAGTGAACTGTTCCAGGCTTTTAAATAGGTGCATTGATGGGTGTACTAGGGGGAAATGTTTTAGAAAACAGGTTCTCTGTAAAAGCAACACATCTGAGACAAACCTTTAAGTATAATTCTGCTGAACTGGGGGACAGACTGCCTGCAGCAGGTGTGGCTCCTGTAGGATCTTCAGTAGTCAAGGAGTGCTAACATTTAATTTCTTATGGTGTCTGTAGTAAAGGTGGTGTAGAAAAGGTGAACCATGAAAGTGCAGCTATTTTTAGTTTTAAAGAAAAAAAAAAAAGCAGTCATAAAATGATCTACTAAGTGATACATTGCTGACGTCTGTAGTGCAGCCAACCCAATTAAGGTGCCATATATTGTTTCCAGCAGGGTTCTGATTGTTTCTAATTTGGGAACCACGCGAGAGCAATGGAAATAGGTGAAACGCTGTGCTCTGCTCTTCAGAGTCATCTAACATCCAGTTTCTCTGTAATTTCCCTCCTCATACTGGGACTATCTCTCTGGCCTGGCTAAGGTGGGAGCCACACATGCAAAAAAAAAAAAAAAAAAATGCTCCTAGGTGTTTTTGTTGGTAAAATATGCCATAAGTCAGTGTTGAGAGCTGTGGATTATTTTCTGATTTCCTGGCCCCAGCATATCCTCTGCTGTATCCTGCTGTCCCTCTCCTTGCCTTCATGTTGTTAAACCTGGAGTGTGCATGTTGGAGGATGTGTGTCTCACAGTCCTGCCCTTTCCTGGGGCTGTCCCTTGCCACTCATTTTGTTCCTCTCTGTAGACAGTTGCTGCATGAAAAACATTTTGAGAAATACTGTAAGGTGACTGTCTTGAGCCAATGCCACATATATCTATGTGTATATGTATAGATCTAGTTTAAATTCTGTTGGAAGGAAAGCTTTGTATGAACCTTTTTCAAAAAATTATGCAGATGCTCCCACTCTCCGAAGTAAACTTCCTCCTCTGCTTATCTTTTTTTAAACCTGGAATGAAAAACAGCTTGTCTTCTCAACATCTGGAAAGGGGAGCCCTTCATGCCTACTTTATATTCTTTTATCTAGCATTGTTCTTCATTCATCCTTCTGTTCTGGCACTGTTTTTTTTAATTTGTTCTAAGCTGGAGGAATGTCATGTGCTTTGGCTTTGTTGTGGACTGGGAAAATTAGGGATTTGCTTGCCCTTCACTTCCAGCTCATCAATGTGTTCTGATTCTGGGTTGGTTTTATTTTCTTCAGCTACAGCAAAGCCCTCAGCTTTTGCCTCAGATGGGTGGTGTTTTCCTGGAGCTGGTAATTCGTGCATCCCTTGACTTTAAATTGTTCACAGCTCTGCTGAGCATTTGTGAATGAGTGTGGAGGAAAATCAATATATGAAAAAGCCAGAGTAGGGGAGGGAAAACAGCTCTTCCAGCACCTTTTCCTGGTCACACCATTGCCTGATTTAGTTTTTGTGTCTGTGAACTCTTTAGTGTTTAAATTTAGAAATGGATTGTTTTGGAACAAGTCACTTTTAAGATCGTTTCCAGGAGATTTGTGTGTAATTTAATCCCATTCAGGTTTGCTGCTCTCTGATCTGCTTGTTCTGTAAGACTTCAGGTTCTCTATTTCCCTGTGCCTCTTCCACTACATTCTACAAATCAGTTGGGGTTTTTTTCCAGTTAAAACTGCAGCAGCATTTATGAATCCTTTTATACCTTTTCTATTCCCTGTTTCTATTCATTGACAAAGTGGTGTTTCTTATAAAAACCTGGATGTTTGAAGAATGTACCTTCATTGTCTCTGAAGGATCTCATTAGTGATTATTATTCAAATACTCTAGAAATTGAATGTTTGTACTTTAAAAATTAGCCTGAATAATATATTTCGTATTTCTGCTGTATATTCTCTTAGGTTTACTATTAATTTTCAGCACTTCTTAGTTTAATATTTCAGGGCATCTTTTTACTTAGAGCTTATCAGTGAGTGAAGTTGCTGACAAAGAACAAAAAAAAAAAATTCTTCTCAGAATGTGACAGTCCAACATAACATCTCAACCACTTGAATTTAAGTTGAGACAGGAAAGAATTAAGATTTTTCCATACTTCCATCTAGTGTGCATGAGGGAAATTGCATCCATGGCTAAAATCCCAGCCATTCCCCTAGCAGTTCCAGCTGGGCAAGGATCATCATTGACTGGTCTTTGTTAAGCAGTTACTGCTGATGAACTGACAGGTTTGAGATCTGAGTATTTATGTGGTGGTACCTTTGTGATGTCCATAAAATGGTGATGTGTGAAGTTGGAGAAAAATCACCTTTCACCATGTGGTATTCGTGCTCTCCTTCACTGTGTTCTGCTCTATTTACTTGTCACTCGTGCTAGGATTTCAGCTGCTTGATTTATGAATTATTGCTATTGAAATAAAATTAAAGTGGCTGTTCAGTTATTTAAGAGCCAATTAAATCTGATTTTATTCTGATGTAACATTTCCAGTGAAAGGGCATCAAACGCAGTCTGTGGGGGAAAGTTAGATCTAAAAATGGTTAGTGTTTATTTTTTATAATCTGTCCTTTCAACAGCTCGACTTGGCAAATAAAATCCTTTGCAATCTCACAGCAGTGACTGCAGATGTTAGAAGTTGCTCTGTATAAGAAAATAAAGCAGGTTTGGTGCTTTCAGTGATCTTGTATCAACGTTTAGCTGTGGCTGCTGGTTGGAGAATGTATCCAGCCAGGGGAGAGGAATTTGCAAAGCTTTTGGAGAATATAATTTATTTACCAGCCTTTGGTGACTTTGAAAGGTAGAAACAAAGGGTCTTTTGGGACAAACGTTTCTCAAATCATGGGCTGTGCTGTCCTGAGGGATCAGTGTTAGAATTAGTTGAGTTTCCAGTATCAGATTGTGCTAATTACTGCGAGGTCCCTGCTCACAGGGGACACTCAGGACAAGATGCTTTGAGAAGTGCAGCCCAAGAACCTCATTCATGCACGGACAGAGATGGGTCACAAGTGTTGTATTGGAGAGCAAAATTCACTCTTAAAAACCTGCTGGGGCATGGACACTCTAAAAAACTGAAGTCACCAGAAAATATCCTGCCAAGACTTGTAGTCCTGAATTTAAATAGCAATAAATACAGCAGGTGGAGAATGAGCAGGTACTTTTCATTACGTGTGGCAATTAAAATGTGTCTCTTGGTAGTGGTGTTTCTTACTAGGGGAAATGACAGTGCAAATCCCAGTTTTATTCTGACAATTTCACATTGTACATGATATCTTCTGGGCATGGAGGGTGCTGGCTGAGCCTGTTTCAATATGAAGAGCCTGGTTGCCTTATTTTTTTTATTAAAAATAAATCATATTGATGTGGATGTAATTTTATTTGTGACTAGACAAGCCTGCACTAGCCAGCTCTCAGGTTTGTGGCGTCTGTCTTCAACAAGATCATAGATATGGAGAAAATGATTTATTTTAGTATCCAGTGCTCAGATAAAACTCTGGTTTTGTGCAGATGGCACTGAAAGGATAACACATAGCTCGGACACCATCTATTTCTACTAGAATCTAAATCTCCAGTACATCAGTAATGTTGAGCTTTATATTTTTGTAACCTGTTTTTTTTTTTTTTGTGTATATTAATTATTTGCTGAGTGTAGAGGTTGGTGGGGATGGTGTACTCTGGTCTGGCTGCTCTGTGCATCTTGGAGGGTTCTTCCAGCTGCCCAGCCTGGCACTCTGCAGAGCTGTTGGGAATTGTCTGGTTGATCTTGGAGAATGCTTTGGGGTTTTGGAATGGAAAGCGTGTCGGGGTGTGAGGGTGCTCAGCTTTTTGGAGAGGGTTGGAGATGGCACAGGTGTTTGGGAGGGACCTGCTCCTCCCTCAAAGGCTTTTATAAAACACTTTAGTAGAGCACAATCAAATTCTGATAGCGGCACTAATTCTAAATAAGTGTTTGCTAAACAACGTTAATGGATTTAAAATGTTTTTAGGAATAGTTATTAGTCCTTCAGTCTCGTATGGTGAAGGGAGTTTTGTCTCAATGGGGGGCTGCCATTTTAATGCTTCCTGGCAGGAGGCCTATTTTGATCATGCAAATTAGGTTGGAAAAAGTAGGCTAAGCCATTAAAAAGTAGGAGAGATCATGAAATTTTAAATTTTTAAGGTGACTGTTTTTCTAATTATTAACATTTTTGTTATCATCCTTCACATATGTCATTTCATTTCCCTTAATTCTCGTGTCCTCATCCCTTAACTCTGACAGCCTCAGTGCTGGTTGCTCTTGCATCCACCACTCCAAATGGAAGCCTCAGTCCATTGGCTATTTTATTCCCAGCAAGGTGCTTGGAAATGCTGCCACGTGGTGTGTTTTGTTGTATAATTAGAAATGCAGATACAGTCTTTTTACTTGCGCCCGTGGTTAATTTTTTCCTACTCCGTTAACATTAATGGGGACTGAAGGTTAAGCTTACGTAAATCCGGATATTTGCAGGGTTCTTGTTGGCAAGGGAATTCATTCTGGGATGTGGGAAAGGGGCACATGGGTGAGGGTTGGAGGCAGTGTCCAGAGAAGGCTGGATCTCAGGTGAGAAGATGCCAGAGTTTTCACCAGGATCTCATCAGGGTTTCATCTTCCCCACCAGTTTCTGGGCAGGAGGACGGGTTGACACAGCAGTGATGGAACCCAGGGTCCCTCTGGGGCTGTTCCCTCCAGGAGCCACATGGATACTGCAGGAACTCTGCAGCCCATCCCTCACATCCTGCTCCTCCGGGCAACGAGTGCGTCAGCAAAATAACTGCCTTGGTGCCCATAGGCTTGCAAGCTTCATTTAATCCTATTAATTTTTAATAGAAAATTAATATTAAGCCAGCATACTTTGAACATGGCTTTGCCTGTGCTCAGAAAGACCCTCAGCTCATGTTTGCTTTGGAATGTTGGATCCTGCAGGAGCAAGACCCTCCTGGAGCAATCTGGGGCTAGGAGCAGAGGGATGCTGTCACCTTCAGCAGTTACAGTAGCAGTGCCATGTTCCACCTCAGTGATCACAAATGTTGGTTGGATTTCAAATCTCTCTCTCCAGAAGGGGTGTTGGGTGTGCCATGCATGGATAAACTGAGAGGAACTGGGCATTTCCAGCTAGAAATGTGCAACAAATGTATTTGTGTCAATTATCACTGTGCTGACCCGACCAGAGTCTGATGGAAAACGCCAACAGTTGGATATCAGTTTTACAAGGACTTCAGTAAATACTAATCTATGCAATTTAGGGGTGATGCTGTGCAGGAAAAAGCGTATTTTTAATTGCCATTTTCAGCTTTGCTGCAGCTGATGTTCTGCAGCCTCCAGAACAGTAAACTCGAAACAGGAAGGTCGACTCTTGGAGCTGATGGTATCTTTGTCCTTAAGAGAGATTCTGGGAAAGTAAGCTGCATTCCTTAGCTCTTGCAACCCTTTTTAATTGTTTTTTCTCACAACCTTAGCCTGATCTTATCACCCAAGTAATTGTTGCATCATATTTGCTTTATTGTCCCTGCTGGGATGCCAGATAATTGCTTTATACCTTTTAATGGAAAGTGTTTGGGAAGCCTGTTACCGCTGGGACATAGATGAGCGGTGCTGCAACTATTGCAACAGTTGCATTTATCCCATTTTTGTGAAGCTGAATGGGAATCCAGCAGGAGAAGACTTGGATGGCTGGCACCTTCTCTAGAATTGAGTAGCAGCCATAAAGTTACTTGGTGTTTTAAACCCCATCATAAAAATAAAGCTGCCAGTTCTGCTGTGCCTTGTGTTTGGGTATATCTTATCTGCGGGAATATTCAGCCAGACTTTCCCTTATGAAGTAGTATTGTAGGGTATTAATTATTCATAGTCAGTTTAATTCTTCTTTCTTGCATATTTAATTGTAATAGCATGCTGTATGTCACGGTGATTTCCCAGAAGAACTGTACACCAAAGGCAAACCATTCAGGTATATAGTCTTAAATACGTCCGTGCTAATCTTTGTTGTTTAATTTTGGAGCAGAATAGGATATTATCAGATGTTTCTTCCAGGGAAACAATTATGCAAAATCATGATTTCGCTTAATCTTTCCAGCTGAAATTTTCGAGCTGAAATAGCTGGTTTGATTTGCGCTGATGACGTTTGCGTTGTCTTGCTTATTTTATGAGGAAAAAATGCTTAATGGGAGGGAGGACGTGACTTTTGTTTTCTTCTCTGCAGCGGGGGAGCCTTTATCAAAGACTTTGGAAGTGTCAATCGATTCCTTGCAGAAGATGAAGGAAGGGAATAAGATTTTTATTGAGTTTTTTTCGGTGATCAGAATAGCAATGCCAAATGCTTGTGTGATTAAGATTTTTTTAAACTTTTTTTTTTGTAACGACTGCGATGGGCTCTTAGTGCTTGATGTGAGAAAATATTGGAGGCACAGGAACTGCAAATGCATTCACAATTTGATTTGCATTACCCTCCTTCCAGAGCTGTTTCTCGCTTGTAAGACACTTGGTAAAGCCAAATCTCTCGTGTTTGGAGAGCAGGATTGTTCTCAGAGATTTACCGTAGGAGTTTAAACTTCTGAAAAATCTGTTTACAATGTGTCTGAACTGGAGCATAGAGGACACAGTAGAGACTGTTATCTGTTTACTGCTCAGATAAGGAGGTGGAATAGATTGCTGGCCTGTTTCTGAACTCTGCTTAATGAATGGTTGCTAGGCAAATTGCATCTCAATCAGCTTAATCCTCAAGATGTCATTTACAGGTCTGCTCTTTGTGAGGGCCAGAACCGTGCGCTTTCAAACTGCACAGGCCAGAAATTGCTAGCAAAGCAGCTTAGAATAGCTTGTTCAAAAATTCAGTGTACATGTGCTGCTGAGCTGCCCAATTTAAAGTGCCTGTTGTCGCAGGGCCGTCACTGCCTGGCCATGCGCGAGATGAGGCGTGCGGTGATAGACAGGAGGCAGCAGCATCCTTAGCACCGTTTCTGGATCAGCACAGCCCACACCACCACGTTTTGGCACTGGATTAATGTGAAAGAAAAGCGTTTCTAAATGGGGACCGCACTGCTGACGTGATGAAAGGTATTTCTGCTTTGGCTGAGTTCGCTCGGAGCCGGGTGTGATGTTGGGGGTGCGTACGTGGGACACGGTTAACAGGTGGGAATGGGAGCTGGTGTCACCTGGCACGGGACAGGGAGCTGTGGCTGGCCTTGGTGAGAGAGCTGTAGTCAGGAGAGGACACAGGCTGGTTGTGTGAAAGCTCCACGCTGCCTCTGGAACGTTGGACTTTCTCCTGCGGCGTCAGGCGAGAGCCAATTAATCGCGTATGCTGGCATGTGGGATGCCCACATACATTAGGCTCATGGTTTAGTCCAAAGGAAAAAGTTTCCTAATATAGTTAAGCTTTAACAGTCCCTTTGTAAAGAAAGATAACAAGATACTGGTTTTATTGGTTTCCCATGACAGCGATTAATCTTGTTGCGGGCAGTGCATTGTTCTTTGCATGGCTACACCTTCCTTTCCTTTGAAATACATCCTCTGAGTGCTGTGTGTCATGACACCGAGCACTCTAAAGGCAAACTGGAAAAGGCTTTACTTGTTGAATACAAAAGGCATTTTACAATTGTTCGTGGTCACCTTGTTCTGATATGAAATGTCCTTCACATGACACGGTTATTAAAAATACAGGTGTGAGCATACTGAGTGAACTTCACAGTACTTGCATAGTTGGGATGTGTGCAGCTTTTGTTTTATTCAAAAATACTGGGTTAGGTTTTTTTTTTAGGAAAAGATGGCATTAAAGCATTGAGAGCCTCTCCAAATAAAACATAAATAAAATATTCCACCTCAGTCATAGGCAAAATGACAGTGGTGCTTGCATCTTTACACTGTGGATGGGAAGAGGGCTGTCGAACAGAAGACTTTGTGATCAGAGAGTGCTTTTCATGCAAATGAAGATTTTATTACGTGCTGCTGAATCAGGGGCTTGTGTAGCGAGAACAGCGCAGAAGTGATAAGATCACTTTGTCATAGCTTGAAATTTTGCCCAGCGTGTCTTTCAGATTGCTGAAACGAGCAAGAAACACTCTTATTAAGGGCGCAGCAGTAACTGATACAATGTTTGGGGGGTAGGGCTGTTGTTTCTTGGTGGGGTCTGTCTGCAGGGTTCTGCCACATGTCCACAGCCCTGATTGCAAAGCAAGAAGGAACTGCAACCTGTAGGTCGCCCTGTGCAGCAGCAGAGTCCTAAAAGCTTCTGTTCCTGATGGGATCCCTCTTCTGCTGAGTGAATGGGTATGGAATCTCCTCTGTTCTGCAAGCCAGGAGCTGTTAGCATTGATCAGAGCAGAGCTGTCCATCCTTTTTGCCTGTGTTGACCATTCCCAGCTCGTGCAGGGGCTCTCTGCACCTGCCATGGGGGCTGTATTTTGCTGCAGAAGGCACCCATCCAGAGCTGCCTCTGTTGGGTTTTCCTTTTGCATTTGTTAGCTAATATCATCTTCCCGATGTCCTTCCTTTCATGGTTAGAACTGGTTTGGTTTAATGAGGGCAGTTGTTGCCAACAGGGGAGTGGATATGTGTGGTGGAGCAGGCATCTCAATCTTCCCCTGCAGATGGGGAGCATTCAGCATCCTGACATGACCTTGGTGAAAGTTCTCTGGCGTGTTACTTTCCCTCTTTATCTCCTTTCTGTGCAGCAGCTTTGCTTCCAGGGAAGTGTCTGAGCTATTGGAAATCTGTCCTCTCTTCTCTTCCCCTCTCCAGAGACATTGTCAGTGTAACACCCAAACTACTTAGATTGACGCCTGAATATTCTGCTTTTGCACAATCAGGAGGCATTCAGTGCAAGTAGCAAGAGGAGAAGAAGTTTAAGATTTAGGACTGACATTTTTAGACACTTTTCAATCCATAATTTTGCACAGTCTTGATGAGGAAGGTCAGAGACTTCCTTCACATGGGATGTGTTGTATGTGTTGAGCATCCAAGTGTACAGCATGGGGGAAAAACATTCTTAACAGCCATCAGATTGCAGTGTGGAGTTTTTCATATTTCAGATTCTTATGTGAAGAGTCTAGGAGCAAAATCCAGCCCTGCATGTTCCTGGAGAGTTTCAGAGCAGTAGGAAGGAACCTTTTGCCTGTTTTTCTCATGCAAATTATGGTAAGGATTATTCAGTGTTTAAAATCTGGTTTATACTGGCTTCTGAATTTCATTTAAAATAAACATCTGGAGAGCTTTTTGATCTCCTGTGCAAGACTGTTGTCTGCCTGCCTCGTTAAAATGACTTCTGCTTAATTTTTAGTGAAAGGCAAAGACCTAGATGGTTTCAGCCCAGAGGCAATCTAAATGCTTCCTCTTCTGCAGTTCGAAATTTCCATGAGCAGATACTTAAAATCTGTTCTCTTAGGGAATGTGGCAGCGATAGGTATCTGTTTTTTCCATGCTGCAATTTGGGATTTGCAGAGCTGCTACCTGTAGTGCCATTTGTACTTTTGCAGAGCCTCGTTCTCCTGGTGCCAAGCACATGCTGGAGCAGATGCTCTGTTCAAGAATTTGAGTCTTGTCCCTTTGCAGCTTGCAGTCCAAAGCCCTCCTTGGCAAGATTGCCACGGTGTGCTGCTATCCCACAGTCAGAGCACTGGAACAGGGAGTCATCAGTGATTTATTCAAGTAGCTGTTACATTCAGAGTCTATTTTCTGTGATTTGACAGGAGCTCACTCCTCTGCTCTTCACTGGAGACTGGAAGCCTGTGCCCGTGGTGAGGGCTGGGTATGTGCTTCCAGTGGCTTTCTGGCTTTGAAACAGGTTCCTGTTGCTCTTTGCAGAGCCTGGAGCAGTGATCTGTGCAGGCAGTGTCTGCAGAGCTGGAGTGACTTTACCTCTTTGTTTTTCCTCCAAATTCATATCTGTATGAGATCAGCTGGTCCCGTATTGTGTGTGAAGTAGTTAAATGCTACCCTGCATCTATAAGATGTGATTTTTTTTTTTCCCCCCTTCTTTCTAGTCTCTTTGATCAAATCAAATAAAAACTCAGTGCTTTCATTTCTAGTTTTATAGTTTCAAAGACAATCTCTTGACGTGCTCAAGCAGTCTGGACCTGAGTCCCTTTTTTCCTTAGTCCAAAGGCTCGCTGTGTCTTGTGCCTTTCTCTGTATCAGCAGTTGCAATCTGCATTAGCTTTTATCTGCATCAAAAGACAAATGGAAGAGAGCAGGACCCTGCAGGAATGGGAAACAGGCTTACATGTGCAATGGAAATATGTAATCCTTACGTTCAGTCTGCCACATGGAGTACAGACCAGTTCCTGTACTGGAAATCTCTAGCCTATACTCTCAGAAATGAGAGTTTAGATTTTAGGTTTTGAAGGCTGGTTAATCCCCTCCAGTGGTTAATACCAACATAAAATATTCTGTGATGTCAAACTTTTCCTCCTAAATGCTTCTTTTCCCCTCTGTTTCTTTCTTTTTTTTTTTTTTTTTTTTTTTTTTTTTTTTTTTTTTTTGCATATGTCAACTATACAAAGCAATGCTCAATTTGAGAAATTAGCATTCAAACACTCTGTAAGCACTTTATTTTTGTCTGCTTTGTGAGCAGCTGAACACATGTCCAGGCTGAAATACTCGGAGCTGCTGCTGCTGCTGCTTCCCGGCGTGAGCGTGCCAGGCATGGGAGAATTTGGAACTTTGTCCTGAAGAGGTGCTCCCGATCCCCCATCCTGCAAAAGCACATCTGCACAAATCTCCTGCTCCACTGCATGCCAGGAGGGAAGGATCCCAGTTAAGCCAGACTGAATCATAGCCAGGGAGACGAGAGCTCTGGTGGCTGTCATCCCGATCAAAACCCCAGCGGTGTCTGATGGCATTCGGAATGGCGCGGTGCTCGTTCCTGTCTCAGAGTGGTGGTGCTCAAAGCAAAGTGTGCTACTTCTCTGCATTAAGGAGTCAGATTCAGCTGTTCAAAGCAAGTTGATAAATTGCTTTTCATTAAGTGTCTGAGCGCCAAGGGGTTCGGTGTGTGTTCCAAGGAAAAAATACATTAATTACAGCTTCTGTAGAGCGTTTATCAATCACGTAGTTATAAACACTACTAATGCAGTTAATTGGAGGTAGAAAAATTTACCTTTTTGAATTTGTTGACTGAAGCAATTCCGTGGCTGGAAAGACAAATTGGAAATTAAAACCTGGGGATACTTTTAGTGGGAGCTGCACAGTGGAGGTCAGGGCTGTTGGATATGGGTTGCCAGGAGCTCACCTTTGTGCTCTGTCTGCTATTGAGGGGCAGGCTGCAGCAGCAGTGTTTGTTCTCTTCTCCCACACAGCCACCTTGTGTTTCCCATGCCAAGGGATCTCCTTGCCTGTGGTACAGTTTCAGCTCCCTCTGTGTCCTGCCTGTACAATTTATTTATCCCTCTGTGTATGTTGGTTTGTTTTTTTTAAAGGAAAAGGCAAGTGCAGAGGAGGAGAGATGCACAAAAGCAAACAAAAACATCCTATAGTCTGTAAAACTTTCTGTGAAAAAAGAAACATTTCATGAATATAAACTTCAGGTAAAGGTGGTGTGTTGGCAGCTGCTGAAGGAGTCAGGTGAGATTGTGCTGAAATGTTTTATCAGGTCTTCAGACAAAAACCTCTGGTGCTTGTGGTGTGCAGAGGCTTTGAAGGCACTTTGCACGTTCATGTTGCTTTCCCTGTGGCTGTTTTGAACTGCCAGCTGTGCAAGTGGCCGTTTTCCATGCTTCTCAGGAAAGCAGTGAGAATAGCAGAGGCTTTTTACAGTAGCTCACCACTAATTAATTTCTTGTCCTTTCTCCTATGGAGTTGTTACGAGGTGGCCTTTGAGTTTCCTGGGAGATTGATAAGAGCATTAGGTCTGTGTCAGGACAAGCCAGCAGGACACCAGCACCTTGTTGTGAAAGTTGACAGGAAAACACCACCCCAAGTGTCTGGTCCAGCTCTTTGGTATTCACCTGATGGCTTCTATTTTCTGCTGGTGGGTGTTTTGTACATGTGTTGCAGCTTCTGTTTGAGGTTCTTAAAATGCTTTTCATCTTTGCAGCTGGCTGCACGGTATCTCCAACTACAGAAGGAGGTCTTATCTTGCCCTTACAAATGATAAGATGTGTATCCAAGAACTGATGTGTTTGTGGTCCAGCAGGAAGCTCTGTCACTGTGCATAATCAGACAGAGATCTCCAGTTTTGGATCTTAAAAACGTATTTTTCACTGCTGGCTTTGTAAGTGGGCTGTTAAAATTTCACCACGTGTGGGACCATAATTCAGTGTCCAGAGAGAGAAATACTAAACCAGGCTGTCACTGTGATTGCACAGGTCAGAGTGGTTCATGCATGACCAGTGCAAACCAAAATCCATCCTCCCTGTGAGCCCATGTTCACACACCACCAGCACACCTGGTCCAAAAGTGAGTCATTTCCTATTTTTATTCCTTTATATACAAGTTCAGTTTTTCTTTTGTTATGAAGTATAATGCATTCTGCCTCATCTTATTTGCAAATATTTCTCATTTTCAAGTGGATCTATTTTTAAAACAGGACTCAAAACATATTTTTCAATAGCTAACAAATGTCTGCTCTGTTGTTTGTCTGTTGAATAGAGGTAAAATTTGTTCAAAGTTATCTCTGTTTTTTTTTTTTTAATAATCAGCTTGGAATAAACAGGGAAAGATAGCTGCTTTCCTACCCAGGAACTGTCGTAATCTGTAACTTCTAACAATATTTTAGAAGGAAAAACTGTCTTCTTTCTGTCATGTGCAGCCACAAGATTTCTGTAAGTCATGATTAAGTCTTTAATTCAGGGCTTTTACAGAGTAAGTGTGGAGTGAGAAGAGATAATGAAACTGGTGATCTTTGTGAAGCAGCCACAGGAGAGGGAACTGTTTCATGTTTCCTTTCCCCTTTGCCTAGGCAGCTGTTTGCTGTACCTAAGAAAAACTTCCTTTTCAGGTCTGGGAAAGCAAGACAGCCAAGAGGGAGGAATTCTGCCCAAGAGTGGCATGAGGAAGCTCACATTTCTTGCTTGTCCTGTGTGGTGAAGGAAAGCCCAGAATTATAGCCTTGTGCTCCCACACATGGAACACATAGGAAAGCTGCACATAACCCTGTTCCTGCTGAGGATGTTGAGGTTATAACTGCAGCCTGTCCCCTATGGGAAAGGGGTCAGTGTGTATTTTGGTTTCTTATCACTTGAAGGCAGAAGGAAGTTGCATAAAGGATGGGGAATGTCTGTTTGTGGGAATGCATGGTACCTCCACTGGGGTATGTGTGAGCAGCATCCTGTAGTTTGGTAAAGGCTGTTCTGGGTTTCCTTTGGATGGAAGTCATCTCAACTAACCTTAATTTTCCCTCATGTTCACATGAGAACAGGCAGGCTCGTGTCTGTAAGTCTTGTTCTGTATTTCAGAGCTGCTGTGATGTTGGAGATGCTGCTCAAGCATGTAGGAAGAAGTTGGGTTTAGTTTGCCCCGAGGGTAATGGGTGCTTTGGAGGAAGGAATGTTTGTTTGTGCCTGACAGTATCTTGTTGAGGAAAATGAGATCTTTTGTGAATGTTACTGCAGTGGGTAGGGAGTCTGTTTTGCATTTTGAAAATAAAAATGTAAGCCTGATATCCAGGGCAAGTTATTTTGGTGACAGTGCTGGCCTGTGCTCTTAGCTGCTGTGGTTCAACTGTAGCATCCTTTGCTCCCTCCCCAAATATCCATGGGGTCGTATACACCCATCAGATACATACCAGCCTGTGTCTTCATCCCCATTTCCCACCAGTACAGCATGAAAAAATTGAAGTTGGAAGTTACCATATAAAAGGAGAAAGTTAATTAAAGGTCAGAGTGCTTTAGTGTAGTGAAAATTGAGAGGAGAGGCAGATACAAAGTTATTCAAATTGCTTTTGACTTCAGGCAGGTCGATTTTCCTATTTCTTGCATATGTTCCCATGGTAAAAGTAGTATCTCATCTGTCTCACAACTGACCACTAGTAGTTGTGTTTCAAGCACAGCCAGAAATCCTCATTTGAAGCTTTGGCCAGGCCCTACAATTGTCCTGACTTGTCTTTTCTACATCTTTCCTTCACCTTAGGAGTGGCCTGCAACACCTGGCAAGACCTACTTTACTCCTCTGTTGTCTGTCAGCTCCTGCCACATTGCAGAATACAGAGTTAAATCTAAAAATACTCTTAAAAAGAGGTGAGGGCTTTGAGCAAAGTAAAGTAAGCCACTGATTTGGGTCATGAAAGGGAATTGATGTCACTGGTTCTTCGTTGCAGCTTTCTTGATCTGTGGAGTTCTGTTCTGAGCTGTGAAGATGGAGAGGAGCAGGGGTGAGCAAGTGGTGCTCAGGACAGGGAAAGGTGATCTGTGTCCATTTGTCCTCAGGAGACTGCCCAGACTCTGACCTTGTAAGCCTGATGTGAGAAGTCAAGGTGGTGTTAAATACTTTGCAGTTTCATTTGTCTTCGCAGTCTTCAGTGGTAGAAAACTGTCACCCACTGCTGTCCTTTAAACATGGAGTGACCGTGGCATCAGGTGATTAAATGCTTCATCCAAAATTATGTAGGGAACCTGTGGTGAGCCAGATACCTCCCTGCATCTCTCCTGTCATAGACTAGTCCATCATCAGGAGACCTCTGCTCTAACATAAATATGGCTAAAAACCTGAGCCAACTGTAAAAGGAGTCGTGTGCAATTTTTGCCTGTGTCATAGTGGCTATGTGGCTTCAGTAATGTTTGTTAAGTGCTTTGATATGCTTTGGTGAAGGACAGAGTGTTAATAATTAAAATTGTAAAGAAGTTCTGGAGTAGCATGGGGTTTGACAACTGCTTTCTGGTCTGTTAGTTAACAAAAATGCAAAATATAAATGGACGAATCAGCAGGAATTGAGTTGAACACTCCCTTCCCCCAGCCACCTGCATGGGCTGAGCACAGAAAGCAGCTAATTGTCTGCTCTGCTGCAGAGATGAAAGAAGCTGGTCCTACAACAGGAAAGGCTATTGAACTGCATGAAGGTGGTAAATTATCAGCACTGAAAACCTTTTGAGTCGGTATCTTTACGTGCTCAAAAAGTACATTATTTGTACTGGTATTGACAGCGTTCAGGGGCTGATAAAAACAGCGTCTGGTGACGTGAATCTTGTGTTTCAGTGCCTGTAATTAAGAGGTCTATAAAACTGAAACTTGTTTTTTGAAACTCTGCACCATCGCCCTGTTTGGGTGTAGTTGAAGGGTGTGTTTGGTGAGGACAGGCCCTCATAATGGCTTTATCTTGGCCCAGCTAACGAGCTGTTTGCAGAACTGCTCTGCTTTGCAGTGGGCAGACTGTAAAGCAGCCTCGTGTTTGTCCATTTTCCTGCTAGCAGTTCCATTTGCAGAGTGCAGGCAGGAGCAGGCTTCTTGCCAGCAACAGCTTCATTCAGATTAGGGCTTTAGTTCAATTATGTCCAATTAACTTTTATTGCAGATAGCAGTGATAATTACTTGCAAGTCAATTTTTTGGCTGTGGTTATCCCAAGGCTAAAGTCTGAGCTTGATGGATTTTAATAACTGAAGTGACGTATAGCTTTTCCTCTTTTTTTTCTTCTTCAGGCCTCAATTAGATGAAAGGTCAGAAGCTATGTAAAAATCCATCTTACAATTAAAGCCAACTGTTCTACTCCTTGGCAGATGCGTAGTACTGTGTTTTAAAATAATCTCTTGGGACAGACCTAAAAAAAGGCTTTTTAAACTCAAAGATCATAACCTTGAGCTGGCTGCTGCTTTATCTGAGGAGTGAATTTGATGGAGCTGATGTCACACGTGGCAATACCTAAAGATGAGAGCTGCCTCCCTGGCTTTTTTTAGTGCACTGCATCCTGTTCCAAATTGCTCACCTAGAAGCCTTCAGTAGTAGCCCTTGGGCATGAGGAGGGTGATATGAGCAATATTCCATTTAAGTGCTGTTATCCCAAAGCTGCTTCTTTTTCTTCCTTTTTGGGTGTTGCCATCCCAGCTCAGAGAGAGGAGCAGAGCTGTGCTATGGCAGCATTTAAATTCTCCCTGCCTTCCCCACCAAACTAATTTTGTTGCCTGAGTAACATTATAAATGGAGGTCAGCCTGAAAGGTGACGTGGTTTACAAGCAAAATCATAGTTAATTAAATGGCAAGAAGCAAAAATTGATTTTGATCGAAACTGTTGCAAGGGCTCCACAAAAGGTCCACCTGAATGCAGAAAGCCAAAGGTCCTGTGCTGGCAGGTGCTGACAGTGCACTCCCCGTGCTACAAAAGGCGACTTTCTATTGTTCAGTTTCCTAGTTATTTATCCCCAAGTCCACTCCATGCTAGTGTGATTTATTGCCATTTCAGAGGACAACTTCTCTGCCCACTGTTTCACAGTTTTCCATTTATAAAGCATTAAGAGGATGTGATACCAGCCGGTGATGAATACAGTGCTAGTTTGGTAATTTTCTTCCAGGAAACGCTAAGATTTATCTCTGGCTCTTCAGCAGTCCTGGGAAAGGGCCATTCTGGTAAGTGCCCAGGAATAAAGGGCAGTTTTAGAGCTGGAAAAAGGCAGGAAGCCTGCAGGATGGGTCTAGACACTGTCAAGCAAAGCAGGGCTGCCTGGAAGGAGTTTTATTGAATGCTGAGGTTGGCAGGAGGGTTCAGTGTCTGCCGTTGACATGAACAAGTCTTTGAAACCCCTATATTTTTGGTTACTTTGGGAGAGGAAAAAGGAATTATTCTCCTTGGTGTTGAGCAGCCTGCCGGGGGGTAAATGAGACACTGAGTTTCCCTCGGAGCATGAAAATTGGCCAGGATTCAATTACGTTTCCTGGCAAGCTCTTGCAGACATTTGTACCAAAGAAACTTCCCAGCCCGGGTTAGTTTTTGTTGTTGCCTGCAGCACTGATGTGCTCTGAACTTGGCATGTGCTGCGTGCTCGGGGGGCTGCTGTAAATCCACCCGTGGCTCTGGAACTTCAGGGTGGGGATGGAACTTCATGGAACTGCCTTGTGACTGAAGAGCAGAGCAGAGCAGCCACAAGCCTTTAACAACCCTCACCCAGAGGCTGTCGGGACCCCAGGGTGCTGGAAACTTGGAATAGTTTGGAGCTTTTTCTTTTGTGTGTGGGTGGATGCTCCCGCTTCCTCCTGGCCTCGGGGCTTTGTCAACAAGCCCACAGTGAATCGTGGAATTTCAAACATGTGTGTTTACTTTCAGGAACCTAACTTTAGACTTTACCAGCTTGCTTTCCTCTAAACCAGCTCGGTTTCCCATGTTTCAGTGGCCAGGGGTGGTTTGTGGGGCGTTGTTTCCTTTGTGTTCTCACCCTGTAAAGCCTCTCAGGAGCTTCAGAGGCTGGTGTATCTGAAAACTTGGCAATAACTGTATATGTGGTCCATTTATGTGATGACAAAACTGTGTTAGAAATTTCCTAGTAGTTGCCTTCCATCTAGATTTTACTCTAGGTTGTAAAAGTACCGCCTGGTCTGAGAAGCACAGAGGCAATAAATACTAAATGTTGAATATAATTCAGAAAATGATACATTTTTAAGCCAAGAAAGGCAATATTGTGGTAAGTTCTACTGGAACTGATTCCTGGCTATACAGGGGTGTCCCTGGACAGTGAGTTCTTCCATCCTGGTGAACCTTGTGGTGACAGGGGACACTGTGCTGCCTGAACCAAAAAACATCCTGATGTGCAAGTAAGGCTGAAGGTAATAGTCATTGTGAAGATGTGCCAGTTACCCCCAAATCCCAAGCACTGCAAATCCCTCTTAAGCTTAGCATGCTTTGATTTAATTATTAATAAATCTTAGGAGAAAAAAAATCTGTTCACATGTCTAAACCTGCTATTTTGTGGAGCATCCTGCAGTACGTGTGCTGTTAAGATTATATCCTGCAGCCAGATTAGATTAAAATCACTTCAAAGAGGGGTATTTATTTATTTATTCCAATCTAATGATTGTTTTCCTCTAGAGATATGCTTTATCTTTTTTTATATATATATTTTCAAGACAGAGCTCGTTGTGCTGCATTTGCCAGTGTACAGAATCTGTTTAAAATGCAGTTTAAAACCTGAAGTTTTCATGGTTCACAGCCCTCCATGGCTGGGTGCCACAGCCTACTGGTGAGATCACTCTCCAGTTTGCAGCTGACTGGTTTAGATGACAGTGTGACTGACCCTGGTACAGTGCAAAACCCTCTCCATTCCAGTTCCCCCAGTAGCACAGCATTCATTCTTGGAGGGGCTGAAGCTTTGCAGGTGCTGGTGCCCACACAAGTCGCCACCATGGAGCCAGATCTGCAGGTGAGAAGTCCTGATGTGCCAAGTTCAGTTCATCTCCAGCTCTGGACTAATTAGAAGGAATAAACCCAAGCAGGAGGGGCTGATGGGCCCAGCTGCCAATCCTGAGACAGCCAGTAGTGCTCACCTCAACCCCAAACACAGCCCATGACAGGATTTCAGTTCAGTTCAGCTGGTGGTGAGTTGGAGTTGTCCATGCCAGCTCATGCTGGGGAAGAGTCAGGTCAGAAAGTAGTAGTCAGGTGCTGAGTATCTCAAAGGGAATAAATGTTGGTTAATTTCTAACTAGAAAAAATAAATGGGGTGCTTGTCAAGATTTTTCAAATGCGTTTGTTTTCTTAAAAGTTGAGATCTTGACTATGAAAACTGGAATTGATTTCACAGAGAAGAAAAACTGAAGCAGGATTTTAATTATAATAAATTCAGCGATGGAGTTATGGTTAGCACTTCTGTACCAGTCTGAATTTCTTTTTCTTATGCTCAGCAGTGACCTAGATGTCACCAATTTGTTTACTGCAAATCAAGCTGAAAGAGTGATTTTAGGCTTCCACTTCAAATTATTTCTTGTAAGTCCAGTATTTCCTTTTAAATTATTATTGCCACCCCAGTCTTTTATGAACCTTTGGCATTACCTAAAACGATTATCTGCCTGCAGGAACAACTTGCCTTTATAGCTCTCTCTAAAACATTGCTCTCCATACTGGAGCTGAAGCTTCTGTAAATACGTGTTTTGACCTTCAAGGAAGCACTGCTGTCATGTAGCAGGAGCCTGGCTATTCCGAGGTGAATGCTGTGACCACTCCTAATCACTTGTTCTCTCTCCTAATGTGCCATTATCCTGTTTATTGCTGTGTGCACCTCGCTGGGGCACTTGAGCAAGAGGCTTTCTGAGAGCATCACAGTTCAGGCTCTAATGAGCATTAATGATGGAGCAGGTGAGCAAACCCTCCCCTCATCTTGCTGCCAGAAATGCTGCTCCCTCAGTCAGAGCACGGCTGGGCTCTTTCAGGGCTGCACACAAACTTGCCATCAATTAAATAATGTTTTAGACACCGACCTGCTTTGGGCCTGCAGGGATAGGAAGTGAATCCTTGGTTGGTGTCAAACGTTATTGGAGTAAAAGGTGGATGCTCAGATGAATATGGGAATAGTGTGATCTGTTTTTCTGTCTGCAGTGAAGGCTCTTAATTTTGTTTGTCTGCTTTTCACTGAGAAATAGGTCTTGTTTGTGCCAGCCTTCTGAAGTTGATGAAATGAGGAAAAAAGAAAAATACAATTATTATTTTTTTCTTGCTGACTGTGGGTGTTTCTGTTGCTTACTCAGGTAAAGCTCTGACAATTCACAGTGGTTTTGTCTTCTGATTAAAAGGAGCTAGATTTTTGTTTTGTCTTTTTGGTCTTGCTGGGCATGATTTGGGACGAGGAGCTGCTGCCCACAGGCTGTTTGCAAAGTTTCACTGAATGTTGTGTACCCTCAGTCACGACTGAATCTCATCTATAAAGGCTGAGCAACTTTTCAGTTCCTCAAGCAATTCTTTGATGCTGTGGATGTGACAGGTCTTCAGTCATCATTTCTGAAAGACTCCAAGAATTCCATCTCCTTCAGAGAATCAGAAGAAAATCCAGGTTTAGGTTTATTTTACCAGGTTTTCCATATCTTGGACTTTGGGCAGTGCAGATTGTTGCTGTCTCCTAGGAATGAAAGGGAGAATGATACAAATGTATTTTGTTGGTGGTTGTGCTGTCAGCCCTGCACCTTGGTGAGGTGCTGTGTGTGTTTCTCACAGCACCAGGTCTGTGTTACTCTGCGTGGGAAGGGTGAATGGGCAACAGCCTGGAGTGTCAGACTGGCATTCAGTGCCCAAAACTATTTTTGTTAGTCACAGTGGCACCCAGCAGGCTCGGTCAGCTTTGGACAGCACTCGCTCAGTGAAGATGCAGAAGCTCTCATGAATTAATATTTGAGATTTCTTGGCCGTTGGTTTAATCAACCTTTGCGTGTTGAGCTGAGGAGATGCATAAACATGGAGCTAATGAGCTGTACACAGTGAGTAATTGCTGTGCTGCAGGAAAGCTCTAGTCCACGCTCTTCACTCCACTGCTGCCAGGTTCCAGGGGCACTCTGACCTGTGCTGGTGGTCTGAGCTGAGGTTTTGCATTCAAAAGGTCTCTGCAGAAGTGTGCTGTGGGAGGTTTCTGGAGCATGAAGGTGGCAGTGCTGACAGTGTCACATCGCTGTCATCGCATTGTTTGTGCCGTCTCAGCAGTGAGACTCTTTCAGAAGTGGCCTCTCAGAGGTTTTGGCAGATGTGGCTTCTCATGTCTGGGCTCGAGCTTTCTCCTTCCTCTCCTTTTGATCTTTGAATGCTTTCTCAGTTATTTTAATTGGGGTTTGTGAAACAATGACTAAAATTAAATCAGCTTACAAGTCTTGAATCCTTCAACTCTTCCCATGTTTTGGAGGTCATATAACAAGTCCCAAAGCCTTTCTAGCTGCTCCTTAGGTGTTTAGCTCTGTATAGCAGCACTGATGCTTGTGGACATCTGGACGAGGAGAAAAAAATCTGATTTCTCCAGCTTGGTTCTGTCACCCTGTTTCCCAGAACTTTCTAAAGTGCTGCATCCAGGAGTATTTGAGCAGGGGCTTGGACCAGAGGGCCTCTAGAAATCTTGTTCCAGCTTAAATCTCTATAATTCTAGTAACATGAGCCCCAGTTAGCCTTGTTGCTGGGATCCCTCTTTGCACAGCTGTGGTGGGATTTGAGGGAAGTTGTGCCATGTTTATATACAAAGAGCTTTAGTGCTCCATTTCAAGGTTTGTTTTCTTACATGCTGGACCAAACAGAAGAGGATGGTGGCACCTCTGCAGCCCCTTTGTGCACATCTTGCTGTTACCTGCCCCACAGCAGCTCAGGTTAGCAAGTCTTTGCTGTAGTAAAGTTGTAGCCATTCATCTTTCAGCCTAATGGACCACAGAAATTACAAGCTGTAGCATGCAGCTTAATCTTGCCACAAGGCAGAGTGCTGCATACTTTGCCTTCAATTTATGCATGCCATGCCTTTTTGTTAAGTGCAAAAGATCAGTTGACAGGGTTTCTCCAGAGAAGTTGCCTTGGTGGATACCAGTGCATTTCGACATAGTGAAATGAGTGATGGTGGTTTCTTTACCATTCATAACAACCACCTTTGAAATGTGAGGACAGAGCTATGGATTATTCTCTGTGTGTCAAGCAGCAGAGGAGAGCACAGCAGCTATTTTGGTTTTAACCCTGCAGATGACCCAGTTCTTGAAGTATTTCCGTTGCCGTTAGGAGACACAGTCAGGGCTGGAGCAGCGGTTGAGCATCTGTGCTTGGTCAGGCCTTCACCCAGGGATGGCTCTTTGCCTCTTTCTTTTCTCTGTTCCTCCTTGTATTATAACTTTGAATTGTCTCTCTGTTGTTGCAGTGTGCAGAGGAGTGAATGCCCCATGTTGTGTTAGTGCCTGTCTGCCATGCTGGCCTGTCTGCCAGGACCAGGCGACCTCTCCTTTCAGCTTCTTTCTTACACGCAGATGAACACTGGACTTCAGAAATGTGAGTGATGTTTTGTCTGCAGGATGTGGTTAACTGTTAAATCTGGCTCTGGTACCGCTGTGACATAAACATTTAGGATACAGTGGAAAAACTATTTAATGTAGAGTCTTTCTTTTGTTATGCCTTCAAGGCATCTGTCGATAAAGGCTCTGAGAAATGGCTGTAGAGGTTCACATGTGTGCAGCTCCTCTGTTCCTGGCTCTGAAAAGGTTAATTTAACCACAGCAGGATGCAGCAGGTGAGGTTCCTGTGAGATTCATGCCTCTCTGCTGAAAAGGTTTTGTGCTAAAAGTGTGCCAGCTGATTTGCTTCTCAGCACAACTTTTTCCTCAGTCTTTTTCACTTCCCTTCGTGCAATTACTCCTAGACACCAATAAAAGTTAGATCAGTCTAATGCAAACCTTTTGAGGTCAGCAGCTCTTGCTCTACATACCTGGGGCTTATACTGCAAATATTAGTGAGCTAGTCCAAATTACTAAAGTTCAAAGTTTCCATCTTCTTCTGATGTCTCTTTGGTGCCTCTGAAAATATGTCTGCAGAGTGCTCTGATAATTCTTTTTTGATAACTTCAGTCATTTTTTTCATAGTTGTACTGGTATTTTTAAGAACAACTTGTGCTTGGGAATGTAAGTTTATTGACTAGAGGTTTTTTTAACTCTTACTCTGTCTCTCCTCTTTATCACTGAAGCAGCACACTGATTGTTCAGCTGAAATTTCAGAAATGCCAAGATTTCTATGTAAGGTCTGTGTATTTGGTTCTTAGGGCTGTGACCTGTCTTTTGTGTTTGAAATGTGCATGGGGAGATCTCAGTTTGCTGATGCACTCATTGCTTTTTAAACCCAAGTGATTTACAGTCCACTTGTAGCTAAATTGTTCATACAGTGAAGCTTGTGATGCTGCATAGAATAAGTGGGAAAGATAATTTTGCATTTAAGAGTGACCTGCTCGTGGTCATGGTCCTGCCAGAAGTGACTGACACGGTTCACATACACACCTGAGCTCCCCCACAGCACTTCTGCTGACTCCATGGGCTTGGTTAATGTAATATCACTCAGCAACAATAAAAATCTTCACTCACCAAAGGACTGGGGTTGGCATCAGACTGGGCATCCCCTCCTTTCTCATTCCTATTTCCAGTATGAGTGTTGCTGACAGCCTGTGGGGTGAGGATGTGCCCAGGTCTGTGCATTGCGTCAGATTTCTTTGTCAAAGCTTAGTTCTGAAAGTAAAATGTTGAGGTTCATGTGAGGGCAGCTGTGCACAAATCAGGTATTTGCTAATTACAGCTTTACAAGGCAACATGCTGGTATGTTGGGCAGTTTTCCTCACCTGATGGTACCTATGCTGTTTCTTGGAGATTTGCAGATCCGTGTGCTGAAAGCATTGCTGTGTCCTGCTCAGTGAAGAGCTTTGGGAACTGCATTTCAAAGAATTTAGGACATAAAGTAGCTGGCAGGCACGGGCTGGCAGTGGTAATGCTCAGCTGTTGGGTTTGTTCTGATTTTATGGAAGATGAGGCTGCTGGTACAGACCTCACTCAGCCCCTCTGCAGATGTGGGCAGGATTAATTGGTGCATTTCTCTTCTGCTGGAGATGCATGAGTAGCCCAGCCCCTGGCCAGGGCAGAGCTGAGTTAATGAGCATTTTTTAATGAACAGTGACTTCAGACTTTAATGGGGGGTGGAAGCAGGCTGTAACAATAGTGCTATTGCTTTTATAAAAGGTACAGAATTCAGGATTGCCTTTCTTCAGACTTAACAGTGTTTGTATAAATAATTTTTAAGTGTAGTTTTCTGGATCAGACTTTTTATTAGTGCTTAAAAATCCATATTAGCTCAATTACCCCCCTTTTTTTTTCCATGCTCCCTCTCTAATAAGGGGCTTGTTCTTACAAGTGATCCATGTAGTAGGAGTTTGGTGGATTAATATGCACATATTTTTTCCTTTAGAAACTGATGACTAAAGGACTTTCAATTTCAGTATTTTTTGTTGAATTCCAACCTGAGTTCAGGCTAACCCTGGAATTCCCTTTCAACACAGGAGATTTCTCACTGGGCCAGTATTGGTGTTCTCTCCTTCCTCCCAGTGACTCCAGTATAAACCTGACTGGTAAACTGGGATATTTGAGGCAATATTCTTCAGGTTGTGTCTGCAGCTGCTGTTGGATATAGCAGCAGTGCCAAACCTTCTGGGGAGGAAAAAAGCTCATTTTTCTGTGACAATGGTGGAAAATCAAGTGCAAGGTGCTTCTTAGGAAGTATTTTGTTAGGAGGGGACATCAGAGAAGAGGAGATTGGACTGAATATGGGATCATCAGCTAAACTGAGTCTTTTTGGGTGGGTTCTTTCTGTAAAGCCTTTGGGCAAACTTTTAAAATTGAGGGTTGTAGGCAGAAGGTGGACACAGCTGGTTCTGGCTTGTCCCAGTGCAGGAGCTCTCATTAGGGCAGCAATCCTGAAGGCCTGTTTGTATTTTGTTTAATGATAATGAAAATTTAACCATAGGCAGCTTTTAAAAGCAGTGGGTTTTAAAGTCTTAATGTGAAATGCACTTAAAAGATGTTCCATTAGTGCTGAGGTGAGGCAGGGAAATCTGTCTCATTCCATGACAAAAATAGCTGCAGTGGTGAGACCAGGAGTGTGACCAGAGGAATCGGTTGCCACGGGATTAGCAGGAGTTAGGAACTTGCAGCTCACCAGTTTATTGGGGTAATTGCTCATATGCACAGCTTTGCCTTATAATAAACATGAAATGATTACTTTTCAATGAAAGTATTCTGCCTTGCATTCACCATTAGGGAGCTTCCTGGAGCTCATCCCATTGTTCTCCTAATGAAGCTTCTTCCTCTGCCGTTGCCTCATCATTTTATTATGGCCTGATCTGGAATTCTTCCTCTTGCACACAAATGATGATATTCCAATTCTAGCATTTTCTTTCAGACTGTTCTAGCAGGTTTTTCATTCACTTAGTTACCAGAACTGATTGTTCTTTATTGGTTTGTAGGGTATTTGTATGGGATATTCAGATTCTTGCTCACCATGTAATGCCTTTCTTCTAATATTTTACTGCCTTAATTACTACAGTCATGGAATCTTGCCTGTGGAACTACTAGCAAAGCACTTTGGGGCACTCAGAAATACATCACCTTCAGGCGTGAGTTACATGGCTGAGTTAGCCTGGAGTAAAAGGAGCATCATCTTACCTGTGCATAAACCAGGTGCTGTTTGGAATGGTGCTTGGGTTCAGAAGATCCCATCCGAGGGATTTAAAAGGTGGTTTGCCTTTGGTAGGATGCCAGATTTGATGCTGGGGTGTCATTTAAGTTTAACTGAGGGGTTATTTTCTCTCAGAGGAAGTAATTCTTCCAGTTTTGGGAGTAGAGGTGTGTCTGACTGATGGCTGCAGCCTGTTCAAACATCCATGTTTTAGCTGCTTCCTGAAACTTCTGTGTAACATAAAATCAGTTGACTGGATAAAAGAATACTCAGTGTGTCTGTTTAGTGTTTATATTGAATTCACTGATTTGCCTGTAGAAATGTAAACCAGGCAGGGAAATTTTGATGGCAAAGGTGTCTTAAAGTATCTCCTTAATTTTTCATCTGAAAATAGAATGTGACAGTGTCTGCAAGCATAACATAAACATAACACAGACAGGTATGGGGTCCTTTGTCCTTTGATTCTTCTCTGGTTCATGGGGGGTTGCCAGGGTCATGTCTTGGGGAAGAAAGAGACCTTAATGAGCATGGGCAATGCTAAAAATAAAGGTTGGGAGTTCATGAAGGCCTTGGCTTTTGAGGCAGGGTAATACTGGCAAATGCCATTCGGAGGCTCTCCTCTCCATTAGGAGCACAGCAGCTTGCTCAAAAGGGCAGATAAAAACACCTGCCTGCAGAGACAGGTACAGGGATGTGCACAGAGAGATGTTTGGGTGAATATTTCCTTTGATTAAGAGAAAGGGATGATATGTGCCAGTGTCTGGACAGCACAGGGAGTACAGCTATAACTGGCGCCGTGGTACGAGCTGTGCTAGAGATGGGAGACAAACTGCTTGTAAAGCTTCTTATTTCACAAAAGATATTTTTAATACTTCCATAATTACCCTTTCTTTTGGTATCCATTCTATTTTCCATTTTCTGACCTTTCTTTTCTGAAAGTGAGAGCTCTTAGAGCAGAGCTGCTCTCCCTCACCTGTGACAACAGGAAGCTGCAGGATGCAAAGAGAGAAGTGGCTGGTACTTATCTTTTGAGGCAATTTGCTTGAAAGAATCAGAGGTGGATTTTCAAGAGGAAGGGCTGTTTGCCTGGGAGCAGAAAGCTCTTTGCTGGAGCATTACATTTCCTTGGGTCAGAGGGCCAAATATGGGGCTGGGGTATTCTTGGGTGGCTGCCACATTCCCCGTTCTCTCAGCACAGCAAATAGCACAGGGATGCTGAAAATTTTAGGAAAAAGGATGGACTTTTTTTTCCAGTGAACTGTTTGCAAGGTGAGGTGGGGGGGGGGGGGGGGGGGGGCGGAATCAAGCCAAAGCTAAATTGGATTGTCAAAGCTGCAAGCCATTATTTGAAGATTATAAAATCAGCGGGAGTCCCATAGGAGTTAGGCAGCAGAGCTGTGGTGGGAAACAGCCCAGCTCTCTGCTTGGAATGTGATTATGGCTAGAGACACACACCCATTTCCCTAGATTTCTGAAGTTCTTTGCAAGAGCAGTTGGAGCTTGTGAGCCAGGTAGGTATCTGGTAAATCAGAAGAAGTGAAACCACACCTCTGTCTCCAGAAGGCTTTTGTCTCTCTCTGGAGAGTAGCATGTTTTTAATCCTGTGGGGTAATCACATCACTTTGCCATATGATGTGGGGATGCTGTCCTTAGCAAGGTGCCACCTTGAAAAGTCAGCTGAGGAAATAATTGCAGGCCATAAAATAATCAGCCTCCTTCCATTTGCTGAGTTTGGGCTGACAAGAGCTTCCTAATGCACAGAAAGACACTCAGTGCTTTCAGATGTCAGCACCTAGGAAAGGAGTGGGGTGTAAATGGAGGCTTGAGCTGAAGCTTTGATGTGCATAGGGTTTGCAGGGCAAGGGTTTGGTAGTGGGGGATGCAGGAGCTGCTCAGAAACTTCCCCCATGTCTGATGGAGCCAATTCCAGCTGGCTCAGGACAGACACACTGCTGGATTTAAGAAGGGGGAAAAACCTGCACAGCTGCAGCTGGAGAGAGGAGTGAGAATATGTGAGAGGAACAGCTCTGCACAGACCCCCAGGGCACTGCAGAAGGAGGAGGAGAAGGTGCTCCAGGCACTGGAGCAGAGATTCCCTGCAGCCCATGGTGAGGCAGCTGTGTCCATCTCCCTCTGCTGTGGAGGTGGAGAAAGTCAGGAGTGAAGCTGAGCCCGGGAAGAAGGAGGGGTGGAAGGAAGAGGTTTTTATTTCTCCTTACTCTACTCAGATTGGTAATAAATTAAAGTAATTTCCCTAAGTCTGTTTTGCCCTTTTTGGTGAGTGCTATCTCCCCTTCCTTATTCTGACCCTGTGTTTCTTCTTCCATGCCTGGCTGAGGAAGGGAGTGACAGGGCAGCTTTGGGGGCACCTGGTGCCCAGCCAGGGTCAGCTCATCATAGGATGGTTTCCACCTCAAGATTACAGGGGCTTCCTTCATGTTTAATTCATATCTTTCTGATTTGGAATTCCATGGTAAAAATACTGAGAATGGTTTGAAGAGCAGTGGGGAGGCAGCTTAAGTTAAGAGAATAAAAACCGCCCACCACTGCAAGCTGTGAGGAATATTTCAGCTAGAGACAATCTGATGTTTATAACACGTTACCTGTTTTTGTCCAACTGCAAACACACTCTGATGAGAACATGGTTTTCTTTTGCTTCCCTGGGCAGGTCTTGCCTTAAGCTGAGCTGGGGCTTGTGTTGGTCACCAGGTAATAAAGGGAGTGAGGCATCTGCTCCATGACCCGCCGGTCTGGCAGGATGAAGTTTCCTTGCCTCTTGTATCCTTGGAGATTTTCTCCCCTTGTTGTGTGATTGTCTTGCCCTGGGGTTGATCCCTTGCTCACCAGAACTGACCAATTTCCTTTCTCCACAGGGGACACTACACAGAAAATGAGATCTGCACAGTATCCTACCCCAGCAGAATTGGATGCTTATGCTAAGAAGGTCGCCAACAATCCACTGACTATAAAAATCTTTCCGAACAGCGTCAAGGTTCCCCAGAGGAAACACATACGCCGTACTGTGAACGGACTCGATACTTCGGGCCAGAGGTACAGCCCCTACCCATCTCAGGCCACCACAAAAACCGGCCTGCTGGCCATAGTCAAATCCCCAGCGAAAGGAATCATCAAGGACTTTGACGGGACGCGCGCGCGCCTGCTGCCGGAGGCGATGATGAACCCCCCCTCCACGCCCTACGTTGCACCAAGCACTTTATCCCACCCCCAGGCGCTCGCTCGCCAGCAGGCTCTCCAGCATGCACAGACTTTGCCGCACCCCCAGAGCATCCCGCAGCACCCTCAGGGTATTCCACAGCCACCCAGCTTACCGCACCCTCAGGGGATCCCGCAGGCGCTGCCGCACCCGCAGAACATGCAGCAGCCGCAGGGCTTGCAGCACCCTCAGCCCATGGCACACCAGACCCTGCAGCACCCCCCGAACCCGCTGCTGCAGCCGGGTTTACATGGAGGCAGAAAGATGCCGGACGCAGACGCGCCGCCGAATGTGACCGTGTCTACCTCAACCATTCCCCTCTCTATGGCTGCCACCCTGCAGCAGAACCAGCCACCGGACCTGAGCAGCATTGTGCACCAGATTAACCAGTTCTGCCAGGCCAGAGCTGGCATTAGCACTACCTCAGTGTGTGAGGGACAGATTGCAAACCCCAGCCCTATAAGTCGCAACCTGCTTATCAATGCAAGTACCAGGGTATCTACTCACAATGTCCCTACACCCATGCCTTCCTGTGTAGTAAACCCTGTCGACCATGCTGCTGCTGCTATTCCTCCTGCCTCTGTTAATGTGCCCATGGTCAATATTAACAGGGTGCCACCCGCCTACCAGAACGAAATCAAATCGGTTGCGTGGAACCAGCACCAGCTTGCACATCTGCAGCAAATGTGTGGGGATGCTGCTGGGCCTGCTGGACTCGCAGGGAAGCACCCTCAGAGAGAGATTGCAGGGCAGAGTTTCCCTGGCAAAACTTCCAACTACCCTCAAGAACTGTGCATGGGCCAGTCCTTCAGCTTGAAGCCCCCCATCGAGAAGCCTACGCCTTCTCCGCCTGTGAACGGGTTGCAGGGACCTTTGCCATATACCAATGGGCACTATTTCCAGCCCCTCTGGAATAACATTCTGCCCACGCCCAACAGTGACAGCTCTGGGTCCCAGGACCTCACCATGCCTTTCCATGGGGGACAGCCAGCGGGAGCGACGCTGGATTGTGCAGGAGGAACTCATTACAGAGCTGGAGCTGGCCCATCCAGCCAGAATAATGTGATGCAGACCATGGATTACCTAAGTGGGGACTTCCAGCAGTCCTGCTTCCGAGACCAGAGCATGGCCGTGCTGGGAAAAGTCCATCGGCCTCCCATGAACCGAGCACCTGAACCAACCGATAGTCGAAATCTTCATATTCAACACCCAGGGTATAGATAGGCTGCAGTCACTTTCACAGACAAAAAAAATAAAATTATAGGTTTTAGTCTTAATTTTAATTAATAAGCAAGGCGTTTTTAACTTGCAAACTTGTGTGATCATTATAGTACCCATTGGAAGAAGACATACTGTATATTTAAAGAGCTTTGCTTACATGTTATCTCTCTCCTTTATGCATCAAATATTTAACATGCCTTTTGTGTCAAAGAATTTCATTACACTACTTCACGCCACAGCTGTTTCCTCACAGCAGAGTCTCCCTTTGTGCAGCTTTTTTTTTTTTTGCCTTCTGCTGAGCAGCTCCTCGCTGGACTGAGGTTGAGTTGCTGCAGGGTTTTGCAGCCACATCTGTGCTCCAGCGAGAGCGAGGTAGTGTAGCTGCTTCCATTTCCATCTCAATTTCCTCACAAGATTAAGAGCAACAGAATTTTGTCAGGGAGTAGGGCTTGTTTTCAACTCAAAAGCCCATTTCATTAATGCATTAAACATTGACCATTTGCACTGTCTAGAGGCCTGTGTAATTGAAAAAGAGCCTACGTTTGAAAAGAGCCAGCTAGGGGTATGTATTTAGGCTTTAATAGAGGGAGAAGCTTTTCAGCTCTTTCTTGCCCACGTTTATCATTTAGACTTTGTCCAAAGTCAACAGTCTCTGGCAGATTTTTCTGACGCTTTGTGTTTTCTGGACAGGGTATGAGGAGGGGAGCAGCAGGTTTGGGATGAAGGCAGCCACAGGGAGCTGTCTTTCTTTGTGTTCCCCCTCCCCACTGCCCTTCCACCAGCCTCAAAGCTCACGTTGTCTGAATCCCTCGCTGCTAGGAGTCTGGCCAGCCTCGTGTGAAGGGAATCCAGACCCACTGACAACTCCAAAAAGGGTTCAGCCACTTCTCTGGAAGCTGGAATTACTGTCAGGGTGAGGAGATGCAGCTCAGCCCATCCCTGGTGCAGCGAGCACAGTCACGCTGTGGGGATGGGGGTGGTTGGTCTGAATCAAAGCTCCTCTCACAAGCCACTGTGGGATTGACAGTCCCCTGTTCCTCTCCATCTAAACACCCCAGCGGATTTAATGGAACAATTCTTCTCCCTGGGAATTAGTGAAGCTATTTTTAACATCCCTTTTTCCCAGGGTCTCGGTGCCTAACTCCTTCTGTTCCTTCCCCACGTCACTTCCAGCAGCCAGTTGAGTCAGTGACTGTAGGACACTAACTGCTGGGTAACCTCAGCATCTTGTTCTCCTCTGTGTACCAAAACATCCCTTTCCTTTCTAACAGCCGAATTTATTGTAAGTAGAAATTCCTCATCTCTGTTAACGAGACTAATACTTGAACATAATGATCACAATCAAGTTTGGAAATTAAAAAAAAAAAAGAAAAAAAAGAAAAAAGAAGAAGAAGAAGAAAAAGTTTAAAAAAATAAATGCATTGATTCTTTCTATGTACACTGGCTAAAAAATATTGCTCTACACTGTAACTTTTAAGTGTAATATTTCTGTATGAATGTCGCCTGGTAGTGTGGGTTTGAGTAGCATTGTGTATGGGTGAACCCACTGGCCTCTGCCATCCACTGGCCTCCCTCACAGCCCTTGGAAAAACAAAGCCTTAAGTATTTGCTCCTTGAACTTTCCTTAATGAGCATGGTTTAAAAAAAAAAATCTTAAAGACATCATACAAAATTTAAAAAAAAAAAAAATTAAAAAAAAAGTTTTGAAGTGACGTCATAGTTGGCTAGAGATTCTTAAAAGTTTTTCGTAAATGGGAAAATTAGAAAACATTTATTTGTATTTTTTTAATTTAGAATGTGTAGTCCTGGGCTGTAACAAATATTTAGGTTTCAAAGCTTAGCAGAGTACGTTTCTGACTCCTTGCATAAGTTAGTACACTTATGTCATTATTTAAATTCTTTTAAGTGTACTATAACCCGTTCTTTAGTGGTAACTCCTGAGCAAAGTTAAGCAATTTGACTAAAGACGGATTAAATTATGTGTTGGCTTGTGTTGCCTTATATTTAAAAAAAGGAAAAATTGCCTGATTGTGTTATGCCAAATGATAGCAACATGAAGTCCTAATTTATTGTTTATAATCGTATTCCTGCAGTCTTTGTGAAAACTGGTAAATATACATCTATGAAAGAACGAAAACCCTGAGGCTTTTCATGCAATATTTTTCTGAATCCATTCTGTTGGAGCCAGAGTTCGAGTCTGAAGCTGCTTCCCCTACAGTCACCCCGTCGTCTTCCCTGTCCCAAACCCAACCCCAGCGAGGGCTGTGCTCTGACCTCACCCCTCCCTGCCCAGTCGGTCACTGTAAGGTGTTCTGCTACCTTTTTACTAAATCAGACCTTGGCCTCTCCTCTCTTCCGTAGCCTGCTCCAAATCTTAACCCAGACTGTTACTAAAAGCTAATTTTTAACTCCTGCTCTTCTCCCGAGAGCCTGAGCAGAGTCCTGTGCCGTGGTGGTGGTTGCCTGGGAGGTGTTTGGTGGTGTTGGCAGCACGCTGTGAGATTTTGGGGACTGTTCTGCACAGGTACAGCCACGGCCTCCGAGGCTTTGCCCCGGTACAGCAGGACCGGGAAGCAAAATTCCTGCTGAGACTCATCCAGGTGGGACATTGCTTGAAAAAAATAAGAATCATTTTACTATTAAAATATACTGAAACCTTTCCTTTTGGTCTGGCAGTGAGATTTTTCTTTGAACCGACCCTTTTCACCTCTGCAGCAGCCCTGTTGTGATGGGCTCTCCATCCTTCCCTGCTCACCCCTGAAGGGAAGCACTGTCCTGCCTCATTCCCAGGTGGGATGTTGGGAGCAAAGGTTGGATCCGTGGTGTTGGTGCCCAGGGTGGGGGTCTGGCTGTGGCACTGTCACCAGGGTGAGGAAGGGAAGAGCCTTGTGGTGCCTTGTGTGGTAGGAGCTGTGCCCCGCTCTCCTGGAAATGTGGAAAAACCTCCCATGGTTTTCCCTCTCTGCCTGGTGCAGAATTAAGAGGAACCAAAAAGCTGGGAATGTTCCTTCTCCTCCAGGAGCCCCTTGTGGGTGGTCACCAGCCTTTGGGGCTCACACTGCAGCTCCTCTTGCCTTTCTGTCCATCTGTCCATCTGTGGGTCACTGACTGCAGCACAGGGCCCTGCTCCCTGCTGGATCCTCAGTGCCTGCTCTGCTCCTTGAGGAATGAGTAAGGCTCGGGTGTTTCCTGAGCTCCTCACCCTCCCTCATCAGCAGCACCATCCTCCCCATCCCCACACCAATTCAGAACCCTGAGGTGGATGTTAGGAAGATCTTGGGAAGGATAAACACGAGCATGGTGTGAACCCTTCCACAGGGAATCTGTGCCCTAAGTTTGGAGCAGAAGCTTTAGAGCTGTTCAGCCACAAGCCCAGTTTGTTACAGCCCAAAGTGAACATTTTATAAAAGACACTCGTGAGTTTTCTTTGGGCTTTCCATGTCAGATGTCTCTGGGGCCTGGCTGCTCCCGTGGAAACCAAACAGAGCTGTTTGCTGGGGATCACTGGGGGAGAACTGGGAATTGCTGCTGCATTTCATTAAGCCACAAGACTGATGATCAAGGCTGCTGCTTCTGTGCTACAGGTACTAATTAGAATTTTCTCTATTATTATTATTTTGTCCACAGGAAAAATAAAGAGACCTGGTGCCTCTGCCCCTTCTGCTGGTTTTATGCAGTGTGAGGTGGCCTGGAGTCACAGGGTGGGTGCTTGTCCCAAAGGGAATTTGGGGAAGGGTCTCCATGGGTTTCTGGGATAGGAATGTATCAGGCAGAGTCTGGCTGACTGCTCCAATAAAAGGAAAGGTTTGGGAAAACAGAGAAAGAATGTCAGAGAGAAAGGTGCTGAAATAATGGTTAAAAATAGGAGGAGGAGTGGAGGAGGGGGTTTGAGTCCTGCCAAAATTTTAAAGGGGGTTTGTAACATTCACAATCACCTTCCAGAAGATGGGACCTGCCAGGGTTTCCTCCCCTCTCCCAGGATTGTCCCTCTCATTTAATCTTTTCTTCCATCTCTCAAAAGGACAAAACTCCAACCCCATCTCCTGTGCTCACTGCAAACCTGAGTATCAAAATCCCTCCTTCCTACTGTTCCCACTGTTCCCCAAATGCTATGGACATTTGGTTCCCACATGGTTTTCGTGGAATTTGGGCTAAACCAGGCAGCTTAGCCTGGCTGAGCTGAGGCAGGAAGAGCTGTTTGCCCACAGGCACTGCTGCATCCCTCTGCAGCATCCGGAAATTCCAACAGCAGCCACTCCATCCATCAGAGCTTCAGGATCCTCTTCTCCTTTGACTCAAAGCTTCTTTGGTATCTGGTTTCTTCATCCATCCCCCTCAACAGGAACAATCTCTTCTGCAAGGAGTTTTCAGGAGACTTTCTCATCATCTTTGCAGCCAGCTGGACCTGGAGCAAGGATCTGGTGGAAAATCAGCCAGCAGGGACTTGGTGAGAGCAGCTGCTGCCTCCAAGGAGGAATCACCTGCAGCCACAGCAAAGCTGAGGGCTTTGAGTAAAATCCAGCATTTTAAAACTTCTCCTTTAGGGCTAAATGGGTTTTTCTTCCAAAGATTTTTACCCAAGGTAGGCAACACCCAGATGTTCTCTGTGAACTCCAGCAGCTGCAGCGGCTTGTGATGTTCGGAGAGGAGCAACACTGGGGATGCTGCAAAAATTCAGAGCTGAAAAAAATCCTGAAAAAAAAATCCTTGTGGGGTCCTGGGGGCTCCAGAAGGTGGAGGAGCCAAAGAAAAGTGGCACATTGTGGTCAGCTGCTGGAGGAGCACACACTGGACACCCTCCAGCAAGAGCCGCCTTTCGGATGCTCTGCAACAATCAGCAGAGCCAAACTGCAATAAAATTACTGGAGTGTTTTATCTGCTTAGTTTAAGTTAATTTCAAAGCAATTGGGTACAGGCTGTTGATTCTGCTGGGGTGGCTGCAAGCCTGAGAGTGAAGTGAGATTGCACCAAAAAACTGCTGTGAAATCTTGTCAGCTTTCACTGCCCTCAAACCCCTCAGTCCTGGGGGTTAACGGGCAGGGAAGGGACTCAGACAGGTCTTTATTAAAGGATGTGCAAAGAAAATTTTTCTCACATTTTTCTCCCTATCCAATATCAATATCTGGTTTCATCATCTTGGAGAAGGAGCATCAAGAATCAGCACAAATTTGGGCTCTATGGTGTGAGCAGATGAAGCAGTTTTGCCAAAAATCCTCCCTGACTACAGCCCCAAAGAGGTTAAAAAGGTTTGGGGGTTATTTAGGGCATCTCCACTGTGGTGGGGGTCTTACACAGGCAAAGGACCCTCCAGGTGGGGTCTCCCTCGATTTTTCAGATATTTAATAATATTTTCCTCCCTGATTTGAGCATCTTCTGAAGGTCCTTCCAGTATCCCAGCAATGTTGGGGCAACGGAGCAGGGAGTGAGCTGGCAGCACAAACATTTAGAACAAACCTTCAAACCACCAAGTTTCCAGGAAGTTTATTTTTAAACTTGATATTTGAGGCTAAATTTAGTAGCAAGAATCGATTTGACTCCCTCTGCTCCTTGAGCATTGAGAGCATCTCCCCCTCCTGCTTTTCCTGCAGCCCAGGCCCTGCCGGGGAATCGCTGCCACGCTGAAGGTTAAGAGGTGCTCCAAGATCCCGCTGACATTTCCAGGCAGAGAGGGCTGGAAAGGGGCAGGAAAAGGGGGAAAATCAACCCAGGCAGGGAAAGCAGAGCTGGGGGTTGGTCCCTGAGGTGGGGACAGGGATAACTCCAAGCTCCTGGGGTTGTTTTTTTCATCCAGGAGCTGCTACCCAGGCTTCCTCCAGCACCGCTTCCCACTTTTAGTTGGTAAATTATATGAGTTATTTTATCGTATTTTATTTTTAATTTTATATATATTTTTTTAAAAATTTATTTCTTTTAAGGCAACTGGTTGGAATGAAGGGCTGCCAACACCCTGTGTGTGGCCTGGTCAGAAGGACAGGGCTGTCCCTGTACTCTGTGTGTGTATGGGGGGTTGTGTGTATATACACACAAATAAAAATATATAAATAAAATGTACATAACGAATATAAAAAATGAAAATTTAAAATATAAGGATAACAATTATAAATAGCTATTAAATAGAAATTAAATGTAGGATAAATATGAAGTATGGAAGCTATGGAAAAATACAGATAGAATTTCTATAATATAAAATATGAAAATATTATGTAGTGTAATTGTATTGATATATGAAATTTGATATAATAATATAAATATACTTATATAATATATGAAATATTAAAATTGAAATATTTTTAAAGTATTATATATAAAATGCATATATTACAGAAATTAAATTACTAGAAAATAAAAAATAAGCCTAAAATGTGTAAGGATAAAATGAATACTTAATACTAATTATAACAATTTGTTAACGTAATAATTACAATGATTATAATAATAATGATAATTATTATTCATTTATATAAATTATAAGGCAATAAATTTCTATTAACATCTTCCCCTCCCCTCGGTCCCCACGCGGCGGCGCCACTGAGCCGAGCACCGGGCGGGGAGGGGGACACGGGGACCCCGGGACGGGCGGGAACTGGCACTGGGATGGGCTGGAACCGGGCGCCAGGATGGGCGGGAACTGGCACTGGGATGGGCGGGAACCGGGCACCGGGATGGGCTGGAACTGGGCACCGGGATGGGCTGGAACCGGGCATTAACACAAGGGTGGCACCAGACACCAGTATGGGCTGAAACTGGGCACCAGTATGGGCTGGCAATAGACTGGCAACAGTCGCCAGTTTGGGCTGGCACTGGTACCAGTATGGTCTGGCACTGGGCAGCAGTTTGGGCTGGCACTGGTACCAGTATGGTCTGGCACTGGGCAGCAGTTTGGGCTGGCACTGGGCACTAATATGGGCTAGTATGGGTCACCAGTTTGGGCTGGCACTGGTACCAGTATGGTCTGGCACTGGGCACCAGCACAGGCTGATACTGGGCACGGCAGGCACCAGTATGGGCAAGAACTGCCCATCATTAGGGGCTGGCATCAGAAACCAGCGTGAGGCTGGCACTGGGCACGAGCAGGGAGTGACAGTGGGTGCCAGTGTGGGCACCAGTACAGGCTGGCACTGGGTACCAGCAAGGACGGGAGTATTGCCCAGCTCCCCAGGGCCCGGGGCTGCCACACCAGGCTGGGACCTGTTCAGGGGGACATTCCTGGGGGGGGGGAACGGGGTATGGGGACACCCCCGGCAGTGCTGCCCCTCCCAGCCCAGCCAGGGCCGCAGGGTGCAGCTAATTAGGGGCTAATTGCATTAAACCAGAGCAGCACTAATGCAATTGTGGGATTATCCTGCAGAGACAGCGACCCCCCCCATTGCCGCCGAGGTGACGGGAGGGGGGTCAGACACACGGACATGGGGCCTGATCCAGCCCAGCCCCCAGAGTCTGCCCCAGTGCCCCCCCCATCGCCCACCCCCCCTTTGCCCGGGATGCCGCCCTCCCCCGGGGCGTTAATTACCCCAGCGCTAACGAGGGGCTGATGGGACCGAGGGCGGTCTGCAGGGAAAAGCCCCCCGGGGCTGGCGGCTCCTCCAGCCCGGCACATCCCCGCTGCTGCCGGTGATTACCGAATTAACCGGCTCCATCTGAGCCCGTCTGCCGCCGGGATGTGGGTCAGGGATTACCCCTCTCCGTGCCCCCCAGCCCAGTCCCAGCTCTCCCTGCTCCCAGCACCCAGGAGCATCCCCCGGTCCTGCCATCCCCATCCCGGCAGGCAGAGGAAGGAGGTTCAGGCTGAGGAAGGAGATTCAGGCGGCCGTAATAAATACAAGAAAAGTTTATTGAAAAGAAAAAGATGTGGGGAGGGGGCAGCAGCCCCAGCCCGGGGTAATAAATAACAACCTGGGGAGCACCAGTTTACAAAATATGGCTCTGGCCAGTGGGGTCCTGCAGGGTCCCCAGCGAGGCTGGCGGGGGCTGCTGGGCACCTTGGGAAGGGGCTTAGGGGGCCCAGCCCCCTGGCACCCCCGGGCACCTGAGAAGGGGCTGCAGGACAGTCCCAGCCCCAGGAGGGACGTGGGAGCAGCCCCGTCCCTGCCTGTCCTGAGAGCCACCGCGGTGCCACGGCAGCGTCCCCAAGCCAGGGGCACCGGCTGCGGGCAGGGGCTCAGCACCATCCAGGGCACACCTGGGCAGGTGCCCCGGTCACATCCTGTCCCCCTCCGGGGCTCAGGCCAGGATCTTCTGGGGGATCTCCACCGAGGCTTTGATGAAGATGGCGTTGTCCCGCACGTAGTTCCGCTTCCTGATGTCCTCGTGCGAGATGAACTTGGGGTAGCCGAAGCCCAGGGTGCTCTCGTCCAGGGAGCTGCGCGAGGCTCCCGGCTTCTGGAAGTTTTTCCAGTTGGGGTCGGGGTGGAAGGTCTCGGTGATGTGCTGGGGCTTGGAGAGCGAGGGGTCACTCTGGTCCAGCAGGGAGAAGGTGACACGGTAGGAGAAGGGCCACTCCAGCAGGTTGTCGTACTCGCCCGGCAGCACGCGGATGTAGACGGAGAGGTGGCTGCTCTCCCCGCTGCCGTTGCCGTTGAGGAAAGCCGACACCTGGAGCTTGTAGCCGTACTTGTGGGTGTAGAACGGGGGGCTGAAGAACTCGTAGTTGCTGCGGGCTTTGGCCTCCTGCAGCTTGCGGGCGTAGTCGGCGATTTTCCAGATGAGGGTCCCGTCGCTGCTCACCGACAGCTCCTCCACGTCCCGACGCAGCTCCAGGATCTCCTGCCGCTGCCGGCTCACCAGGGCACACACCATGCCCAGGTGGGTCTTGGTGCTCTCCTCCAGGTGCCGGCCCATGGCCAGCTTGGGGCACTGCAGTGACAGCAGGACCATCAGCAGGAGGGTGGCAGGGACAGCGGGGACAGGAGAGGGAGGTACCGTGGGGATAACATGGGGATGTCATTGGAGCATGGAGTACTAGCACAGGGATGTCATGGGGACACAGGGGTAGCACAGGGACACTTGGTTGGGGTGGCAGGGGGATGCTTGGAGGGCAAACACAGGGGTGAAGTCATGGAGCCACATGGATGGGACTGAGCACAAGGGATGGGACAGACATCAGGGCAGGAGTGGTGTGGAGGTGTTGTGACACAGCAGGGACAGCAGCCCACACCCAAGGATGCCAGGGCAGGTTGGTCTCAGGGACAACACTCACCCGGTGCTTGCAGCCAGCTTCCTTGAAGGGGCACAGCAGCATGGCCGTGTTGCAGCTCTCCTTGAGGTGGGTGGGCACATCCTCCCGGGCAATGCTGGGTGTCCCACACTGGTTGGGGCACGGCACGGGGTACCGGGGACACTGGTACTGGTGGTTCTGGGGAGGCACAGAGGTTGTCAGCTGGGGCTGGGAGCTGGCAGGGTGAGGGTCCCCATGGGCTCCATCTCACCTGGATGGTGTCAAAGACGAACTCCTTGGAGCAGTAGGTGCAGGGCTGGGTGCGCTTGGGGCACTCGGCCAGGGCGTGCTGGGACAGCAGGCGCCGCATCATGCGGGCCCCACACTTGTTCTCACAGTACACACTCTCCTGGGGACACGTGCCCTGGTGGCCCTGGGGACCACGACAGTGTCATCACCCTCTGGCTGCCCTCACCAGCCAGCCCTGACAAGGATGAGGACACACGGTGCCCCCACAGCCAGAGGGCACAATAACCACAGAAAATTAGATGTCCACCAAGGCTGTCCCCACCATGAAGTGTCTCCCACAGTGTCCCCATCCAGGCCCTGTCCCCACACCCAGGCTGTGTCCCCATGGTGCCCCTGCAGCCCATTGGGGTGCCCACACATCCCAGCCACACCCCCACTACACCCCCAGCACAGCCATGCCCACCATGGCACCCCAGCCAGCGGTGTCCCCCACAGTGTCCCCCCCAGTGCCCACCTCGAAGGCCTCCCCAGTGAAGTCGCTGGCGCAGAACTCGCACTTGACCCTGCGCTTGGGGCAGCCGTGCTGGACGTGCTCGGGGAGGTCACGGCGGCTCAGCTTGGCGCTGCACCGGTTGGGGCAGGGGATCACGTTGAAGCCACAGGTGCCAAGGTGGGCCTGGGGGACACAGGGATGGTGACGGGAAGGCCACGGGGTACAACTCTGCCCTCCCCATCTTCCCAGGCCCTACCTGGAGGTGCTTGATGAGCCCGCTCCAGCGGCAGCCCTCCTCGCTGTGGATGCAGCGGATGGCCAGGCTCAGCACCTGCGCCTCCAGCTCGGGGTCGGGGTAGATCTGCAGGGGCAGCAGCGGGGTATCACACCCTGCTGTGGGGGCACACAGCCCCCGGCACAGCCTGGCTGGGAGCCCTGGGCACGCTGCCCGGGGCCGGATCCCCCCCGGGCACACCAACAAGGACCCTTTGTCGGGAGCTGGTTTCCGCTCCGGCCCCGCGGCACAAAGGGCTCTTGCTTCCGCCCGGGCGCCCGTGCCAGGCTGGTGTGGCTGTGCCAGGCGCTGTGCAGAGCTGGGGACAGCCCCTTGGTGGGCACGTCACCTTGGAGCAGGGGACCCATCCCTGCGCCAGGCTCACCTTGGCGTAGTCCAGGGGCAGCTGGTCCTCCGGACACTTGAAGACGCCTTCACTGCAAGACACAGAAGGCTCGGGGTCACTGGGGATCACCAGTGGCACAGCCACCATGTCCCACGGGTCCCTGCCATTCCACCCCAGTGACACAGCCACCATGTCCCACGGGTGCCTGCCATCCCACCCCAGTGACACAGCCACCATGTCCCACGGGTCCCTGCCATCCCACCCCAGGACATTGGTGCTGTCCCTGCACTGCTGAGCGCTCACCCCGTACCAAATCCAGACGCCACCCTGGGGGAGCCACAGCTCTAATCCTGCTCCATCTGTCTGAGCTGGGAAATGCCCCCGCCAGACACCCCCCCACGCAGCCCCCCACCCCCCGGCCGTGGTCCCCAGGGGCCTGGGCCAGCCGCCGCCAGCGTGGCACCATCTGGAGCCCCGGCAGCCCCGGGCCCATCCCGTCCCCTGGGATTAAGGAGGGTGCCGGCGGCTGGCCAGGAGGGGGCCGGCAGGGCCGGTCCTCCGCAGCCCCAGGTGCCGGGGCCCAGGGGAGGTGGGGGAGGGCAACAGCTGGGCGCCAGATGTGCGGCCCTGATGCGTGGCCCTGGGGCTCCTGCTCCACAGGAAATGGCCCCAGCAGCCACCACGGTGAGTCAGGACAGGGGGACAGGCAGCCCCCCTGGAGGGGTCCCCATCCTGCTGGGCCCCCAGGATGGGGTGCTCCTCCTGAGAGCTGTCCCTGAGGTGGGAAGGGCCCTGCTCAGCCCTGACCTGCAGAGGAGCAGCATGGAGGCAGGGACCCAGCCAAAGAGGCAGCCTGGCCTGTGACAAAGCTGGCCAGGAGTCACCATCACCTCTGGTCCACCCACCACTGTGCCCAGGGGTAGGAGAGGGTGTCCATGCACCATCCTGGACGGACACTGGGGTGGGAGACCACAGGTGCTGCCTACAGGGTCATGCAGCAGGGACACAAAGGGGCCCTGCAGCTCTGCTGTCTTTGAGGTGACACTGAACAAGGCTGCCCTGCCTGGACAGCCCTTGTGCCCCTCTAATCACTGCAAGCCCTTGGCAGGCACTGGTGTGGCCTCTACTGGAGCTGCCAAGTGGATGTGAGACACCAGGACGGAGCCAGCAGTGCCGCCGGGCACGCGCCAGCCGGGGCTGCCTGGCCATGTCCCCTGCGGCCACCAACCCTCTGCTGGGAGCACAAGTGAACCCCAGGAACCACGGCCCCGTGGGGTGTGACCCACGTGAGGAAGGGCTGCAACCAGCTCTGCCACGTGCCCACTCAGTTTGTTGCAGGTGGTTTTGTGGGAGTCATCGGGGATCCATCGAGATAAGGTGTATCCATTGAGATAAGGTGCTCCCAGACAGGGCCGGGCAGCCGGCCCTTCCCGGGGAGCCCGTGGCATTGCCTCGTGGCTGGGATCATTCTGCTGCCTTTCCAGGGCTGCCAGCTGTGCCTGCATCCCGTGCACGGTGTTGGGGTGCTGGGGCTGGTGGGGAAGTGGAACGATGACCCGAAGCCAGCGCCTAATCCCGACAAAGCCTCCCCATTCCTCACGCTTGGCCGGGCAGGGAATGTGCTGAGGCAGCACCCGGGGGGACCGTCCTTGCCTCTGACCTTCACGGCGTGTTGGGGCACAGCGAGGTGATGGGGTGGGGAGCCCCGCACCCCCCGGCAGCCCCCGGTACCCCCGGCACCGCGGTGGGGCTGGATGGCTCAGCCCATGGGAGCCCCAAACTGATCCGGGCCAAACACGTTGTTCTCGTGGGGGACCCCCGAGGCCATTCCCCCCGGCGGGAAGGGTGCGGGGGAGCGGGGGGGGGACAGATGCGCTCTGACACGTGCCCCGGGGAACGCCCGGTTTCACAGAAACCGGCCCCGGTGACGGTGGTGCCCGTGAGCTGTCCCCGGGCGAAGGTCGCTCCGGCTGGGAAAGGCGGGGAAAGGCCCGGGGTGACGCTTGTCACCGCCCGGAGGGAGCACGGGCACCCCCTCGCCGTTGCCCGCGGGACCCCCGGGACCGCGCCGAGCGCGGCGGCGGAGAACCGGGACAGCACCGGCTCCGCACGCGTCCCCGACTGCCGGTACCAGGGATCCCAAACCACAGGGGTCGGAAGAGACCCCGGCTCCTCGCACACGGCCGGGTCGAGCTCACCCGTGGGCGCGGGGACACCGGGATCGGCCGCACACCCCTCCCCAAAAACACCCCCGGCCACTTCCTCCGGCGGGGCCGGGGCAGGAAGGGGTTAAGCTCGATTCTCGAAACTCGCCGCTCCGGGCTTCACCCGGCCCTCCTCTTCCTCCTCCTCAGCGAAAGGGGCCACGGGCCGCTGCACCCGCGGGGCGGCTGTCACGGGCTGGGCGCGCCCCGCACCCCCTCCCTGCCCCGCGGCACGCCGGGCACCCCGCACCTTTCCCTGGCCCGAGGCATCCCGGGGCGCCCCGCACCTTTCCCGGGGCACTCCGCACCTTCTCCCGGAGCACACCGCAGCCGTTCCCCGGCTCGGAGCACCCCCGGGCACCCCGCATCTCTCCCCAGGACCCTCAGGCACCCCGCGCCCCTTCCCGGGATATCCCGCATTCCCTCCCGGGCCCCGGGCATCCGCACCGCCGTGCACCACGCACCCCGACACCGGCCCAGAGCCCTCCGCAGCCCTCTCCGGGGCACCCCCGGACACCGCACCCCGGGGCCGGCGGCGGATGGGGGGGTGGCGATGGCGAGGAGCACCCGCTGCCGCCCGGGTTGCGGAACGCCGGACCGGGCGGTGCGGGGGGTGCGCGACCGGAGCACCCCACGGGGGAAGGGGTGCGCGGAGTAACGTCAGGTAGGGTCGCCCGTGGGGTGATGCGGGGTCTCACCTGAGGAACTCCTGCAGGCAGGTATCGCAGAAGCGGTGGCCGCAGGTGGAGACGCGGACGGGCTCCCGCATGGGCTTCCCGCAAAGCGGGCACAGCACCCGGCGCCGCGGCCGCTCCAGCAGCTTGTAGTCGTAGCCCGGCATCCCGCCGTCGCCCGCGCCCGCCGCCGCCGCCCCGCGCCCGCTCGGCTCCGCACTCCGCGCCCGGCTCCGCCCGGAGGCCGGACGGGGCGGTGGGACCGGCCTGAGCCCGCCCCGCGACGGGGGACGGCATCGGCATCGCCACCGCCCCCCGCCCGGACCCCGCCTCCCCCGCCCGGGGGGGATGGAGCGGGGCCGGCATCCCGGGGGCTCGGGGAGCATCGCACCGGGGACAGCCCCGCCGAGGGGTTTGGGGTGCAGCACATGGGGACAGCCATGGGGACTTGGGGAGCGCCCCACTGGTGGGTTTACTACCCACCACACTGGGAACGGCCACCGCAGGAGTTTGGGGAGCATTAACATCACATCACACGCGGCCCCCTCACCCCCTGCAGCCTCCCCTGGCCCGCAGCTGGGCTCTGCGGGCACGCACTGCGGTGTCCTCACTGGCCCTGCATGCCCTCCCTGACTCAGAGGTGTCCCAGGGGTGCCACACTCCTGCAGGCAGCCCGAGGGCACGGCTGTGCCCCTGAGCGAGGCTGGAGGTGGGATACAGCTCCCAGGCCTGCTCCCACCACAGAGAGCAGCTCGTGTCCCAGCCACCACCCACAGCACGACACGGAGGGGCTGCCCCGGGCCCTCCATGCCGCAGGCACGAGGGGGACACACTCTCCTGTGGCTTTGTCTTGCTGGGAACTCACACCCCAGGCTGCAGCCAACAGCCTCCCTCCAGCCTCGGTTTGTAACTGAGCAAGAGCCTGGAGGAGGGAGAATAAAAGCAAATCTGTCTGGCTCCAGCCCCCTCGTCACTCTTTCAGAAATCAGAGCAGCATATGGGAGTATTTGCCCCTTTCCCCAGAGATGGAGCCGAGCAGATGACAGGCTGTGAGCATGTGTTAGTCCCACCAACGCTCGCTCCAGCCAGCTTCCCATTAAGGGCGGCAGTTGCTCCAGACCCAAATGTTAGCAGTTTTCAATTAGCAAATGGCAGAGGAGAGGGATTCCTGGGGGACACGCTGAGCAAGTCGAGCTCTATCACTTGTCACTCAAGGAGCTCACGTTACCCTTCTCCCGGAGAGGCTCTGCTTAAAATAAAACCCTGCAGCAGCCCGGGGGGATGCAGCCTGCTCGCTGCCAGAGCTGCCAGGGAAGGGATGGGTGGCTCATTTTTGGGGTTACCCTGAGGGATGGCAGGTTGTTCTGAGCTGCACTGAGGCTCACAAATATCAGGGAACCTTGTACTGGGGTACATGGAGCACGAGCTGCCATCAGCAGGGGATTTACCGGGAGACGTGAGTCGGTGCTCGGATGATGGAGAGCCCTGAGCTAAACTTTAACCAGCTCCCAGTGATACTGGAAACCCGACAGGTAAAAATAACTGACAGGGAGTAGAGGGGAGCAACAGCCACCTTGAGCTGGGGTTGAGGTGCTCCCTGGCCAGGTTTGCTCAGGGCTGTGGCACCCCCAGGGCCGCAGCCCTGTGGTCCAGCTGGTTCTGCCACTCTGTGCCAGCAGAGCCGGGAGTCAGGCTGTCTCCAAAAAGAGATAGGCACGACCCAGACACTGTCCCTGACACGCTGTGACCTGGCCCCGACTAGAAACTGTCCCTGGTCACGACTCTGGGACAAGGTTCATGCCAAAAGGACAGGACCTTGGTATCCTGGGGGTTGATGGGACTCCAAAGACAGGACGCATCAGTCCTGTAAACACAGGCAGCCTGTGCCTCCGATGACAACCATGTAACAGCCGACTTTTATCATTATTTACTGCTTCTCTTTGATGTTTTAAAATTATTCTTCCCTAACCTCACTGAAGAGCATCTCTGCTAATTAGCCAGGAGCTGACAAAGCCATCAGAAGGTGCTGGCTGTGCCGGCAGGGCGGTGGGGAGGTGTCAGACCCTGCAAACAAAGATCCCTCCTTTTCCCCTCTCCCCAAGCAAAGCCCTCCCCGCTCTCAACATCACAGCCAGGCATTTGTCTCACACAAAGGCGACACTCAGGGCAATTCCCTTTGTGGAGGTGATATGTTCCCTGTCTCCCTTGATGGGTCACTTCTTGAAACCATCTGAGTCCGAAGAGGCCTCTTGTCCTCTTCCCCAGCCTCTCCCTGCTACTCCATCCCTCCGCCTTCTACTTTACTCAAACTGGAGGGACGGAAAACCGACGCTCCGGCTTCTAAACAAGTTAAGGTGGAGCCTTTCGCCCCAGGGAAAGGAGTGGGGAGAGTCTCTCCCGGCTGCCGGGGCCTCGTGCCCATGGAGGGCAGGGGTAAGGGATCCAGGCAGACGGACAGAGGGACAGCAGCCGCACCTCCTGCCTAAGCCTCGTGGGAATGAGGATATGACCTCGACAGAGGTGCCGGAATCAAAATAAATCAGCTGCGGGATCAGCAGGCAGTTTCCTGCTACAGTAATGGCCCCGAGTCAGCAGGATCTTACTTGGAACAGGGACAGTCTTTCCGTGGGTGACAATGGCCAGAGGGGACCCGCACCAGGATGCACAAGCGGGGACCCGGCAGCCTCATCCCACATCCCCTCCCCTTCCCGCTCCCCTCCGGCCCTGCCTTTCCTCAGCAGGAAGAGCCGCGGGACACTGATCCACCACCAGCTCCACACAACACAGGAACAAAAAAAGGATAAAGGGAGAAGCCCCGAGACCTGCAGATTTCACCGGGAGCTTCTGCAGGGAAACAAAGCAGCAGACGTGAGGAATGCGAGTGGCCTATTTGCCCGGGCTGCTCTCTGCCTCCGGCAGCACGGACGTGCCTCGGCTTGTCGTTCCAGGAGCTTTTGTTGCTCGGGGCTGGGGGCCTCTTTGTTTCCTTTACCCTCTCGCTAGGCTTGGTCACAGCCCGGTATTAAATTATTCAAATGATCTCGCTGGGCTTCACAGCTGAACTCCTGTGTGGAGAGCCCAGGCTGTGAAATCCCGAGGGCTCCAGCCCTCCCCGGAGCCCCTGGCCCAGCACAAAGGGCACTGGTCCACACTGGTTTCCCCAGTCTGGAGCAAAGGATCCCAATATTCAAGCTGGTGACACCTCCAGTGCCAGCACTGCAGTGCAGAGGGGTCATTAAGCCATAAAATCATTCACCTAACACCAGTGCACTGATAGGAAGCAGGTGGGGGGGCTGCACCCCTGGATTTGGCAGCCCAGCTAGAGCAGGAAGAGCTTGGCTCCTGGAGCAGTGGCATTTTGGTGCCACTACCGACAAGACAAAGGGTGTTAGCCCTCTGTCCTGCCTGCTGCTGTCCCAGCCAGCCCCCAGCCCTGGCCAGGCTGCAGGAGGAGCACCAGCCCCTTCCTATGGGATGTGTTTGACAGTGGTGTGGGGCGAGGGGAGCCCTGGGAGCTCTGCACAACACAGGCAAGAGAATCTGATGCTGGAAGGAACTGGAGTTGCGGCCAGCTCCACACAGGGAGGAGAGGCAGTGGCCCAGAGAGGCTTTGAGGCAATTGAACCCAGCCCTGCAACCACCCTGGTGCCCAGGTTGGTCTGGGAAGGGAAAGCACCTTCCCCGACACCGCGCTGCAGCACAGGAAAGTGCCAAAGGACTGGCAGAACCTTTGAATTCCAGTCGGCTTCCTGGGATAGCAGGGTGTAACCGCCTGAAAAGGCAGCTCCACAAGAAACAAAAAAGGCAGGGAAAAACCCATGCACCCACCCTGCCAGGAGCCAAACAGGGAGGCTGTGTCTGCAGCCAGGGCTGCACACGCCTCTCCCGGCCGGACGGGACCTGCTCCCTTCCCCAGCCGGAGCCTGGGAGGGGAGGGAAGGATGGGCAGGAGAGCTGCAGAAATTCATTACCTTCCACATGACAGAGGGATCAGTTGGCTTTTACCAGAGCCCGTCGAGGTTTCCCTCATTGAAAACAGGAAAGAATCACAAAAATAATTAGAGAGATTTCATCTCAGCCAGCTTATGAAAGCACCGACTTTATACACAACAGATTGGCAACAGCACAAAGATGGATGTGAAAGGCAAGAGCATTTGCAATGTCAGACAGATCAGAGACAGAAGCTCATCAAAAAATGGCCCAGGGCAAATGTAAGTTAAAAAAAGAAAAGAAGAGAAAAAAAAATAAAGGAAAGGAAACGACCCTTCTGGAGACAAAAACGTGACTCCTGTCCATAACACACTGATGTGCTCCTCCTGCCTCCAAAGACCCCTGGTGGAAACTCATCAGCTCCCTGGACAAATCTGGGTTAAAAAACTTGAAGAACTGACGATCATTGGCTGTTTTGCTGCCTTCCCTAGCTCAGCTGGGAGCCAGTGAGCCGGTCAGCAGGAGGACTGAGGAGCCTGAGGACAAATGTCAGCTGGAGGATCCTCCAGCGAGCTCCTGGGGCCAGGGGAGGCTGTAATTGGAAAGCTCCAGGCAGCATTTGGGGAGAGCTGTGCAGCACAGGGAGGCTGCTCGTGCAGAGCTCGGCCAGCCGCGCAGGCAGGACCCTCCAAAGTGTGCTCAATAAATGGGTGAAATGTTTTAGGGGGGGATGGGAAAGGACAGACTTCTCTAATTAGCAAAGAGGTTTGCATTTAGTCACCCAGCACAGCGCCTGGGGCCCTGACTCCAGACGCTGCTGTGCAAAGGCTGACAGCTCTCTCAGACACGGAGCTGTCAGCCTGGGCTTTGTAACCAGAAACAGTTTCCACAGAGGAAAACAACCTCTGTGCTCCTCACTCTTCCACACAGGCACTTCCAGCAGGGAGGGGAAGAGCCACGGTGTGACCCATTGAAGGCAGCACCAGAGCTCTGGGCACGTCCAGGGCAGTGACTCTCAGGCACTGGAGGTTCACAGTGACAATTCAATAAGTGAGACCAGCTCTGGTTCCTTGGGAACCATCGTTAGGAGCTCTCTGTTTCCAGACTGCTGCCTTCAGAGTGCAGCTGAGGAGCTCTGGAGTGTGTTTGAGCCAGGCCACCGTGGGCAACAGGAAGAGCAGGCTGTGGCTGCTCTCACTCACTGGGAAGGCGACTCCTCCACGACAGCTGAAACAAAAAGAGTAAAAATCAAGATTTAGCTGGAAGCTCCACCCTGATGAAGCTACAGTAAGTGTTCTGCTCCACAAAGGCATGATATCCCACAGATGGGCACCAAAATCCCTGTCCCCTTCCCTACAGGAAGCCTTCCCCACTGCAAGACCTCAATAGTGGCACAAGCAAGGCAACGCCCAGCAGGACAAAATGCAGTCTCTTGAGGTTTGTGCTCTTCTCCTCTCCAGCCTGTTTGCAGTGGGATTGAGAGAAGGGAGCAGCAGCAGCTCATGATAACCTGGGCAGCAGCCCAAGCCAGTCCAAAGTGGAGTTGGCCCCATGGGAGGAGCAGAATGGCCGCCCCAAAGGTAGAGTGCAGCTCGCCTGTGCCAGCACCCTCCCAGGCCAGATCACAGCAGCAATGACATGACATGTGTCACCAGATCTCGTGTTCTCGCTGGAGAAATTTCCAGGCAGATTGAGCTGTGTGAAAGCCCAAATCTCAGCTCTTTACAGAGCTCTTAGTGCTTTTTTGCATGCTGGTTGCTGAGGGATGCTGGGGCAGGCAAGGCTGCTGCCCTCACACCGCTGAGTTTGCACTCCTGGTACTGGGACAGGACAAGGTTTCGGGCAGAGGGACAGCAGTGGGGCTACACACTCAGTCCCTGCTCTTACAGTGCTGCAGGTGGGAGCCCACAAACCAGCTGCCACAGAGTGCAGGGCGACTCGAGCAGCGGAAGGGGAGAGCAGCCTGCAGTCTTCCTGCAGAGACAAAACCCTTTTACTCCCATGACAAATGCCCTACTTGTTTCTGAGCCTGGGGACTCGGCCATTCCCCGTCCCCTTCACGTGGCAGCGCACATCACATGAGAGATGGGCACTTGCAGGGGAGGAACAGAGCCAGGGCTGATTCTGGGGCTGTCAGCTGGGCCTCCTCCCCTCCGGGCTGTAATTAGCCTCCTTGAAGTGGGCTGGGGCTGGAATCCCTCAGCCCAGGCTGAGGCCATAATCAGCCCAGCACAGGAGGAAGAAAGGCCCCTGCAGCAGTCTGGGCCAGGCTCCCGTTGTACATCCAGGCAGGAAGGGCAGGTCACGCCATGGGCACGTTTTAACCGAGCCACGATGCTGCCTTTGGCCCGAGCAGAGAGGAACCACAAAACCATTGCTATCTTTTCCAAACCACAATGGCAAGGCAGCAGCCAAAATGACGCCTCAAATCTCAGCTTCTATTTCAGCAGCATCAATTAGAGAGCTGCTCTTTTAGGATACTCAGTGGACCGCTGGCATGCTAGCTTGGCCAGCCTACCTGTCTGGGAGTGCACCAGACAGCCTCTGCCATCCCTTGCCCAGTGGGAGAGGCAGTGTCACAGAGTTGAAGAGCAGCAGGGGAATTATTTTGGGCTTGAAGTTATTTCTATTCATCTACAGTTCAAGAAGGACTAGAATAACAGTGAGCTTACATGCCAGGGTTACTCAGCACAGCCCTGGTCACAAGGCATTGTGTCTGGCTGGGTCCTCATGGCAGGAATCACAGGGACAAAGCCTTTACTCACGCTTTACTGCCAGCAGTGTGTTCCCGTGGCAGCAGGCAACAGAGGTCACCAGGTATGGATGTGTCTCCTCCAGCTGCACTGGCCTTGGCACTCCTGTTTCCTCATCCTTCCTGCCCAGGCGTCCCCTGGCTCCTTTTCCCCACGTGCACACCTCGCCGTCTGCAGAGGGATATAAACACCTCGCTGCACACCTGCCTTGGCCACAGCAGAGGCAGAGGCCAGCCAGGCCCTGCTGCAGCCCAGGACATGGGGGCTTCAGCCTCACCTGCTCCGATGGCCACAGTGAAGGCATCTCCACAAGCCACCACGGTGACCTTCATCGTCTCGAGCCCCACAACCAGGTGGGGCACGCGGCTGTTGCGGCAGGAGTTGGTGCCCAGCTGCCCGTGCTGGTTGCTCCCAAAGGTGTAACAGTGGCCAGAGGCTGACAGCAGAGAGGAGAGACACAGCTGGGTGTCACTTGGACACACTGAAACCCCTTGCTGTCTCCAGGCTGAGCATTCTGCTCCACAGAGCTTCAACACTGGGAGCAGGGTCTCTTGAGAGACTGCCCATGGGAAACAGGCAGAAAGAAGACAGGGAAAATGCAGAATCTGGGCACACACCCTCACCTGTGACAGCAGCTGAATGTGCAGTACCAATGTCAGCACACACAATGGGCTCTTGGTTCAAGGGGGCTGACTGGGCACACACAAACACAGTGGCCTCCTCCACCTGGTCCTCTGGGGAAGGCTCCTCTGCTGAGCTGATCCGGTCTAGGCCCAGCTTGTTACACCTGCACAGGGAAAATCTTTAGGATCACACAGGGATGTCTTCTGGAGCCCCTTGGTCACAACACAGACAGGCTCAGGATGGTAACATGTGGAGCATGGACCCCCACCCCTCTTACCTGTTGCTCCCACAAGCAAGAATCTGGTTTTTCACTGTGAGGACCATGGAGGAATCAATGCCACAGATGACCCTCTGAGCCTCATGCTCTGGAGGGACTGTGACCTGCTGGGGGCAGTTGTGGCACTCCAGGGTGCCCAGCCCAAGGCGACCTGGTAGGAGGAACAAAGCAGGGAACAGCTGATGGCAACACACCCTGAGCACAGCCCCACTGAGAGCAACACTGACACAGCTGCTACAAGAGCCCAGCCCGGGATCCCAGAAAGCAGCAAAACCCAAAGCACAGGGACCCTGGTATGCAGCAAAACAGCTGCAGCTCTTCCACAGCCACCCACCCTGGCACATCTGGAGGGGACTGTGGGCAAGCAGGGCCAGCAAAGGGAGTGGGAACAGGCACAAGCCCTGTTCTGCAAAACAAACTTCTCTTACCGTTATCCCCCCTGCCCCAGGCAAACACTTCCCGTTCGTTGGAGACCGCCAGGACGTGAGATGCACCACAGGCCACCTGCACCATCTCGTAGCCCAGCAGGGCCTCCACAATCTTGGGCTGGCAGGGGAAGAGCAGCAGCCGTCAGCCGAGACCTCCCAGCCTGCCCGGCTGCTCCCATCCCTCCCACCCGGCCCCCACAGACTCAACACAGTGCTGGCAGCATCCCAGTTTTCATCCAACACAAACAACAGAGAAATTTCTTTTTTTTTTTTGGTTTTTTTTTTGTTCCAAACAGTCTTCAAAGGGATAAGAGACTACGTGCACACAGCACAGAAGATAATGCAAACATCTCTGGGGCGGAAGAAAGCAGCCAGCATGAGAGTTTGGAGAGGGAAGAGGTTCAGCAAGGGTTGGGATTCGCCCCCCTGCCCATGTGGGGAGTGCCAGGGGCTGTGAACGCCTGCTCTGAGCAGGCAGGGGCTTGGTGCAGGATGTGTTGGCTCAGAGGAGCTGTGAGTAAACGGCTCAGATTCATTAGGGGGTGGAGGGACCAGGATCTCCACATTTCACCCGGCCCCTGCTGTGACCTGCTGTTAGATCTGACACCTCGCCTCACACTCATTATCGTCCTCAAGTGAAAAGCACCGTTTGTTGGGATCTGGCTGCTGCTTCCAACTGGTCTCCCCTCCCCAGCCATAAGCAGGGAGCAGCTCAGCTCTGGGAGGAGCAGGAACAAACGGGCCAGCTGACCACAGTGACAAATGGCACCAGTCCCTGGGCTCGGCTGGAAGCCATGGGCTGCTGCCACATCCGAGGGCAGGCAAGGAAGAAGCTGGAAGGGAGCAATGAGTCCTCAGCCCCAGTGTTCCGAGCCAATAGGAAACACACAGCTCTTCTTTAAATACTGGCTCCTTTGAAAAATAACTTTTCTCAGTGAACCCTGGCAGCTGCAGGCCAAGAGTGAAGCAGGCAGGTGTGTGATTGGAGGCAGGCTCCAAGCTGGGAGCCTGCCAACAGCAACCACAAGGCAGCTCTTGACTTCCCCCACGCTCAAAGGGATCATTGTGTAGGGGGGGGAGAGAAAGAGAGAGGCAGGTTGGCTCTTTTAAAACCCGCAGTGACAGGGAGAGGAGGGGGAGGGGGTTAGATGCCAGAGCATGCCTGAGATGCACATCCCTGGAGCTGGGATGAGCCCCCTCACGTGGTGCAGAAGCCACGATCCATCCTTTACCCCGGGGGAGCAGCACGCCCAGCACCCTCTCCACCAACCTGGCTGACATCCGTGAAGTTTCCGTGCCCCAAACAGCCATTGCTGCCGCTGCCGAAGGTCATGATTATCCCCCTGTCTGCAGGAGCAGAAAGGAGCCCTGTCAGTGGCACATGTGAGGCCCTGCAAGGCACACGTGAGGCCCTGCGAGGTGACACAGCCGAGGGGTGGCCATGGCTCCCAGGACATCGGACCCACTCTGACTCAGAACGAGCTGCAGGGGCCACAAAGCCTTCAGAGAGTTTCCAGAGAGCTGCAGGAGCTTCCAGGGAGCTGCAGCTTCACGTGCTGCAACGGCTCAACAAACAAACAGCAGTGATAAGAGCACTGAGATAACATTGCTGCAGCTGTGCAGGCAGGAGCTGAGAACCCCACGGTCTGTCCAGGTGTTAAAGTCACAGAGGCACTCCCTGAGCAGCTGCCCAGCAGAGGGGTGGCAGGAAACTCCATGGGAGGTAGGATAAACACATGCCCATGGAGTTTGCCCACTGTGTATCTGTTGTTTGCTGCCCTGACCCCCAGGAAAAGAGCAAACAGAGCTCCCAAAGGACCACAGGGAGGGCTTTGCTCCACAAACATGGCCTTGGACTGGTGTACACTCCACTTCCATCCAGAACATTTCCTGGGCTGCTCTGAGGGGGCTTCAAACCCTGCTTTCCTGCAGTTTGAGGACAACCAGCCCTGCAGCAGCTCACACTGACTCCTCACTGTCACACCAGTCATTGCTGGTCACTGCATGTGCCCATGTCACACTCACAGAGTATGTGACAGAGATTCTCCTCACACTGCAGTCCCCACTCTCAGTTCTGGTTTCAGGTGACACCAATGCAACAAGGACAACAAGCACAGGAGATTTCAAAGAATCATAGAATAATTTAGACCTTTAAGATCACCTAAGTCCAACTGTTTGTGGCCCTCCCCACACCAGACAGTTTGGGACCAAGTTGATCAGTGTGGCATCACAGGAGGACCATGTCTGTCATTTCTGACTCCCACATGATGCTACATGAGAGGCCACAGAGGCTTCTGTGTCACCCCAGCCCTGAGCATCTCTCTGGTTCCTCTCTGAGCAGGCTCCCCAGGCAGTCCCACTGGGTTTTAGGGGGCTCTGGGAGCCAGGCAGGTGGAAGCAGAAGGCAGCAGCTCACCTGTGAGGCAGGCTGTGAAAAGATCACCACAAGACACATGTTTGATGGTCACTCCAGACTGGCCCTCCAGAAAGCGAGACACAAACTGAGGCTGGAGCTGCTCAGTGGCTCCTGGGAGAGAAGGACCCCCAGCAGCACCCATGGGGGGAGCCTAATGGAGAGAAGCCATGGAAGAGCTGAGTTGGAGAACACTGATGAACCCCTTCCCACAGGCTTACCAGCATTACCCACACCCTGGCTGGGACTGCAGCCCTGGAGGAGGCAGTGCCAGAGTCTGTGAGCGAGCAGAAATGCCTCCTTCACAGAAATCACACGTCCAAGGCTCCACAGCCACTCCTGCCCCAGCTTCCCTGTCACTCACCTCCCAGAGGATGAGCCTCCCAGATTTGGTGACCCCAGCCTTCTGTGTCCTGCCAGCAGAGACCTGCACCACCTCGGTGTTCAGCATGGGCAGGCGCAGAGGGGTGGTGATCCCACTGCCCCACGTGTAGATGGATGACAGGGGAGGTGGGATTCCTGTCCTGGCTGAACCACGTCGGACACCTGTGGGGCACAGAGAAATCAATCATGTGGATCCCTGACTCTCCTCCCACAGGAAAAGTGACAGCACCAGCCAGTCTGGGTGCCAGCAGAGCTGCCAGAGCCAGACCTGTGCTGGTCCAAGGGGCTGCAGGGCTCCTCCAGAGCTCAGGGAAGGTGACACCTCTTAAGTTCCTCTCTCCAGAACCCTAAGTGCCTCTCTGACTTGTGTCATCCAAAGAAAGGGAGCTTCCAAATGGAGCTGAGTTGAACACACCATGCCAGAACTCACCCCTCTGCCTGGCACTGCTTGCCCTCCCCTCTGTCCGGCTGTGGGTCACTGTGGGCACCGGAGCCAAGGGTTTTTCAGGCCTGCCAAACCAAAATCCAGCCTTTAGTGTCCTGCAGGACGTGGATCACAGAGTGTCTGGGCAGAGCTACAGCAGAAACCACAGGCAAAATCACTCCCAGCACTGCTTTAAACAACCTGACAGAAGGGAGCTGGCACCAGCTCACTTCCCCCTGTGCTCACAACTCTCTGTCACTGTGATAACAAGCTCACACCTGCCATGGCACCTGCCTGGCTCTGAGCCCCTGGGCCAAGCTCAGCCAGCAGCAGCTGCACAGGAGGCAGCACAGGAGAGCTGCATTGGGAAAATGCTCCCTTTGGAGCTCAGAGGGAGGCAGTGAGCTGGTCAGCCATGCTGCAGGCTGTGGCAGCCCCTCCCAAGGGACACTGAGGTGGCAGTGTCACTTGCCTCCTCATTTTGACGCTGCCCACATCTGTGTAGAGGTTCAGGAGGGGCCGGATGCAGATGGCCTGGGCCATGATCTCATTCAGCTGGGGCCGTTTGGAAGGATCCAGGTTGAGCATGCTGAGGATGAGCTGGCGCAGGTCGGGGCTGTATCGATCTGAGATCGGGGCAAACGTCCCACTCATGATCTTCAGCACTAAGGCAGGAAGGTTCTGGAGAGAAAACAACAGACAAACAGTGGCTGGGCAGTCAGGGGCGAGGCCAAGGAGGAAGGAGCTCTCAGCACTGCCCTCTGCCTTCACACTTCCCGGCTCGCTGAGAAGTGATCCCCGCGTACATTTTCACCTCTGTGAGGGTTCACGGCTTCCTGTGCTACGTGTAAACCACATGGCTCTTACCGCAGCTTCGAAAGCCCTCTTGAGGCTGGCGAGCTCGTAGAGCACACAGCCCAGGGCCCAGATGTCACTCTTCTGGTTGTAAGGCTTCCCCTCACAGAGCTCCGGGGAGATGTAGCACGGAGTTCCCACCACCTACAGAAGACAAAAATTTACCACAGTGCAGTGAAACTGGGGCAGAGAGGTGGAAAGAGGGAGGACTGGTGCAGAGCTGGCTGGAACACCACCAAGCAAAGCGCCACAGAGCTGGGCTTTTGTTCCCTTGGCATCAACAGCTGCCTGAAAATCTCAGTGAAAAACAAGAGGATTTGCCTTTCCAGTGACACATACAGTTATTGCCTCTAATTTTGCTTCTACGCACTTGAGAGAATCAGAGCCCAGAGCGCCGAGCGTGATACAAATGTCTGGTCAGATTAGCCCAGGTGGGGAAAGACACTAAATGTCAAGCAGAGAAAGGAGATTAAGGCAGGATGGGAGTGCACAGTCAGGAATTTATTTGCTAACGATGTGTCAGACCAGTCTGTAAACACCATCCCCAGCAGGAGCCACCCTGCCTGCCCTCACCAGTGGTCTCAGACACCTCATCCTCTCCCACCTTTGGGCAGGTCTTACTTTTAAGCAGCCCACAGAGCCACAGCAAACTCAGGCATGAAGATACCAGCCCAGGAACAAAGCAGAACTGCCTAAAGCCACTTCCCAGAGACAACTGTGAGCCAAATCCAGAGCTCCCAGCCTGCTGCCATGGGGTCAGAAGCTGCCCTGCCACTCACCGTGTAGGCTTTGCTCTTGCTGCTCAAGATTTTGGAGATGCCAAAGTCTCCGATCTTGACGATCATGCGGTGCTTGTCCAGGAGGATGTTCTGGGTCTTCAGGTCACGGTGCAGGATCTGCTTGGTGTGCACGTGGTGCAGGGCCAGGAGGATCTGCACGAAGAAGTGCAGGATGGTGTCCTCATCCAGCAAGGAATTACAGCGCTTGTGGATGAACTCTGCCAGAGTGCCCCCTGCAAGGAACAGCAAAGGGCTGTGGGCACAGGACAGCACAAAACTGGCCTAAAACTGGGGGGATTTTGCCATTTTGGCATCCTAACAAGGCAAGCATGTGGGAAAACACATCCTGGTGGGATATGCAGCACATTCTCCAATGCTCCTGAACAATGGCAGCACAGTTGGTGGGAGGAAGAAACAGCCAGAGAGAAGTTATCGTTGACACATTATCAAAAGCAGGAAAAGAAACACTAAAATTACAGCTCTTGGAAGAGGACATAAACCTCCACGGCAGAACAAGATCAGCCTGTTCTGCAGAGGAGAATTCTTGCAGTCCAAGAGGCCACGTGGCACAGAGAGGCCCCTGTTGGGAAGGGGAGGTCCAGATTCAGGGCTCTCACAGATTTTAGCAAAACCTCATGCAAATGTTGATTTCATCTGAAACTCCACAGGAAATCTTGTTAGAAATGTGGGGCCAACAGGGCTGACACGGGGAAATGTGCCTGAAACCTGAGCCAGGGCAGATGGTAGCATGCTGATCAGGGACAGAGGGGTTTGAAATCTCCTTGTTTTGGATATGGTTAGCAGGTGTAAGGCATATAATCATGGAGTGGCTGAGGTTGGAAGGGACCTTGTGAGGTCACTGCTCGACGAGAGTCACTGATGTTGCCCAGGACCAGAATCTTTTGAGTATCTTCAAGGATGGTGACTCCACAACCTGCATCAATGCTTGGTCACTTGGCTCATGGTCAGTTTGGTGTCCACCAAGAACCACAGATACTCTTCTACAAAAATGTCTCCTCAAGAGAGACAGGCTGGGTCTCCTGGGGGTGCAACTCCAGGATTGTTACAAGGAGCACAACCTGAGACCACAGCAGCTTGACCCAAAGAGAACCAAGTGCCTGGCATCCCCTGGACCTGCCAAGGGACCAGCTACAGGCTGGGGGACAGCAGGGCCCACCTGGGGCGTATTCCATGGCGATCATGAGCGCCTTATCCTCCAGGAAGTTCTCGTAGTACTCGATGACGTTGGGGTGGCTGAGCAGCTTGAGGACTTGGCACTCGTTCTGCGCTGCCAGCCGCTCATCCTTGCTCATCTGCTCCACCGGGATCTGCTTCAGGATCACCAGCTTCTGGTCGGCCTTGCGCAGACACAGGTGCACGATGCTGCGGGGACAGGGATGGGGCCTCAGCGCGGGGAGGGGGGACACAACACAGGACCTGGCCATCGCCCCGGGGTGGCACAGGTCCCCCGCAATCCCCGCGGCCCGGGGTGTCACGCACTTTGTGCCACGTCCCCCCGTGTGCCACACCCCGGCCAACCCCGCAGTGCCGTGGCCACAAGCGCCTCGCTGCCACGGGGAAGCTGCTCAAAGGCCTCCCGTCCGGAGGCAGAAAAACTGTAGCCGCCCCCATCGCCCATCTCCGGCGCCCCCTCACCCGAAGGCCCCTCTCCCCACCACCCGGATCCGCTCGTATTTCTCCATCCCTGGGCCCGGCTCCCCTCGTCTCCATGGAGACACTTCCGCGCTGCTACGGCGGCCGCGGGGGGACAAACCGCGCCGCGCGCGTACGGCCCGGGACCTCCGTGGTTCGGTCGGGGGGATAACGCCTCCCCCCCCCCGCTTGGGTGACACCCCTGTGCCACCGGCAGCCGGACCCTCTTGGGTCTGAGAGAGAGACACCAGAGAGAGAGGTTTGATGTGCGCTGGGCTGCCCGCCCCGACTGAGGGATGCCAGCAGGACCCCCGCACCCGCAGAAAGCGGCGGTGTCCCCAGCAGCCTCCAGCCCCGAGCCTGGAGGGACACCCGCTGCGGGGGGCTGCGCTGCTGCGGGGCCAGCACAAGGGGCACGAGTCCTCTCCATAGCCCCCCAGACCTGCTTTAGACCCCCCAGGACCACGAGCACCCCTGAGGCGGCCGTGATGGTGGCTATAGCGGGGAAGCGGGTCCTGCGCTGCACCCAGGAGTGGCGGCCTCTGTCCTGGAGTGGGGACAGTGACAGAGTGGCAGAGGTGGCACTGCCACGTGGCCCTGCTGCCATCTAGCGACAGCCAGCTCGGTTCACCGGGAAGGGGGTCAGCCCCATTCGCGCAAGCCAGAGCCCTGCAGCGTGGGGCAGCGATGGGGCAGGACACCCACGCAGGAACCAGGATCCCGCCGCGTTTCGGTCCCACCCTACTGCAGCCTGGTACTAGGGGGCACCTCTGAGTGCCCCCCCCCCCCCGCTTCATGTCTGAGATGAGCGTTTGTGCCTGCTCCCACGACTTTTCCAAATATTTTCCCGGGCATCCTCTCCCCGACACAATGCGCCGCAACTCCCGGCGACAGCCACACCGTGCCGGGGACAGACACATGGCGCAGAACAGATGTGCGACGCCCACGCCAGCTGTGCAGCATCGTGGCAGATGTGCAGGGCCTGGCACAGATGTGCAACGTCTGCCAGGCGCACGCTGCACCCACCCTCCCGCGCTGCCCGGGACAGACGGGCGGTATCTGACGGCCACACGTGCGGTGTCTGGCACACGCGTGCGGTCCCGCGCCCGCTCAGCAGCAGCGCCCAGCAGGAACGCGCCCAGCAGCCCGCACACCTGCACAGGTGCGCCACGCCCTCGCCACACTCCGCACACGTGCGCGTACGCACACACGGCCGGGGGGGGCGCGGCCAGCGCGCCGCTGATCAATGAAAGGCGCGGCCACGCCCCCTCGGCGCCCGCCAACCCCGCGCAGGCGCGCGCTGAGGAGGCGTGGCCAGCGCAGGGGGAGTGCCCAATAGGAAGGCGTGGCTCCGCTGGCGCATGCGGGGGGCGCGGCCGGTACGAGGGTGTGGTCGGGGAGGGGCGTGGCCCCGCGGCCCCGCCCGCCGCGGCCGCGCGCCGCCGGACTGGGCGCGATGGGCCCGGGCTGGCGGGCGGCCTCGGCGGCGCTGGTGGGCGGCAGCGTGGCGATCTTCGCGGCACTGCGCCGGCTGGCCCTGGCCGTGCCACAGCCCGCCGCCGTAAGGAGCCGTCCCGGCCGCGTCTGGCGCTGGAGGAATCTCCTCGTCTCTTTCGCACACTCCGTGCTGGCCGGGCTATGGGCCCTCTTCAGGTAGGGGGGCAGCGCGGGGAGGGGCGGGCAGATACACACGCTGCGAACTGGGCACTCCTGGGGAGTGGGCAGCGGGTAGGGAGTCTCTGTGTTCCCCGTCCCGGAACCTAGGCTGACCCTCTTCCTCCTCTCCTCGCTCCCAGCCTCTGGCACTCTCCGGAGCTGCTCTCCGACATCCAGGACGGCTACAGCGTCTCAGGGCACCTGCTGGTCTGCTTTTCCTCAGGTAAGGAGCCAGGCAGGGCAGTGGCCGCAGCCACCCCGCCGGGCTTTGTCCACTCCCTGCTCAGCTTTGCCCGGTATGCTGGCTCGGGACGAACCACTGGCTCAAGGACTGGGCAGCTCCACGCCTCCTGACTTAATCACAGCGTGGAGCCCATAGGCTGCCAACCCCCAGGGAATAGCTGTCTCTCCATACCCAGACGGGGTGGAGGTGTTTCTGACACCTGAAGAACAGTCACACCACCCTCCTCCTCCTCGCTGCTCCTCCTTTCCACAGTGGGTCACAGTGCACAAGCCAGATCTTCTGAACACTCTCCTTCATCCCACAGGCTACTTCATCCACGACAGCCTTGACATCATCTTCAACCATCAGTCCCGCTCATCTTGGGAGTACCTGGTGCACCATGCCATGGTGAGTATGGCCAGCATGGGGGGCTACCACACAGGGGCTCAGCCCACCCAGGTTTCATGGGTAAGCTGGAGCCTTTGTGTCTGCCTCGCCCTGGCTGCCAGGTAGGCACTGCATCAACAAGGCGAGGGCGCCTGGCGGGGCAGGACGCCTGCCAGCATCGGCTCCAAGCGCCTGGAGCCAGACAGGCTGGGAGCTGGGAGGGGGAAGAGCTAGAGGCTCGTCCCAGCTCAGGGAGGTGTAACTGGTCCTGGGAGATGTGGCTTTCCAGACTGGTTTTCTCTAAGCTCAGGTTCCTGCTGGGATCTCTGAGTGGGGGGAACAGAACTGTGTGTTCTCTTCCCCCCACTCAGGAACAGAACTGAGGGTAGGGAAGGCCTTGCTTTCCCCAGGGCAAGGAGAGCTCACCCTGTTCTCTGTGTGTGTCTGTGTGTCCCAGGCCACCTCTGCCTTCGTTTCGCTCATCATCACAGGCCGCTTCCTGGTGGCAGCGGTGCTGCTGCTGCTGGTGGAGGTGAGCAACATCTTCCTCACGGTGCGCATGCTGCTGAAGATGAGCAACGTGCCTTCCCCGGCGCTCTACGAGGCCAACAAATACATCAACCTGGTGATGTACTTCGCCTTCCGCCTGGCGCCCCAGGCTTACCTCACCTGGTACTTCCTCCGCCACGTGGAGGTGCAGGGCCAGGGTGCCTTCCTCACTGCCAACCTCCTGCTGCTCGATGCCATGATCCTCATGTACTTCTCCCGCCTCCTCCGCTCCGACTTTTTCCCGTCTCTGCGCAAGGGCTCTGCAGAGAGAGATGTAGACGGTGAGAAGTTTCTGATAGACTGAGACGTGTGTGCCGAGGGGGACCCGGGCTTCAGCTCCTGGAAGTTTTGGGCTCTCCAAAGCTGCTCTGATGTGCCTTAGGGCTTTCTCCCTGGCCCCAGGCCCTGCCTTCACCCGCTCTGCTGCCTAAAGGCGCTTCCCTGCTGGACCAGCCCGACAGCTTCACCGAGCTGCGGGGATGCTGCTGAAGCCAGAGGCACGGCCAATGGAGAAGCAGCCCAAGCCAGCTTCCCTGCAGGCAGCTGGAGGGCCAGGGGTGGCTGTGCTTTGCAGCTGATGCCTGGAAGGGTTTCGAGGGAGGGGAGGAGTCCCTCCCGTGGTGATGTTGGGTGTTATGTGCATTAAAATCGGTCTATTTACTGCTGCCGCAGCACACCTGGGCTGGCTCTTCTGTGGGCAGAGCAGGTCGGGGACTCCCCTGGGCCAGGGCTGTGGGAAAGGATGTGCCCCCATTCCCAGGGAAGGGCTGGCAGTTCTCAGGGAGGGAGAGGGCACATTCCTGCTGCTGGCTTTGTTCTAGGGACCTTTCAGCCTTCTGGGTCCTGCCAACCCAGCTGAGCCTTGAGCACAACTCTGTCTCTTGTGTGGATGGGTTCCCCTCTTCTTCCTCATTCCTCTCCTCTTCCAGAGACCCAGGGCTGTGCAGGGGACAGTTGAAGGGAACCAGGAGAGGTACTGAGCCTTGTGGCAGTGCCTGACCTGCCTGTCTCCAGCCTGGTGGTGAGGAGCCCTGGCTGGGCTGTGTGACTCACCCGGCAGCCACGTGAAGTGGAGCTGGCATGGAAAAGCCATGTGAGGCCAAGGGCTCTTCCTGGAAAATTGCTGCATGCTTGCATCCCCCTGGAGCAGTCTTCACTTGCACACTGCAGCTGCAGCCCTGTGAGCATGCTGGGCCCTCTCCTGCACCCACAGGACCAGGCTGGTTCCAGCAGCTCTCCCAGAGCAGTGGGAGCAGAAGGGGGGGTTCAGCTCCCTGGGAGAGCGGGGCCAGAACTGGCCCAGCCGGTCCTGTGGAGCACCAGAGAGGCAAATCCTGCTGATGGTGACAGCTCCAGGATCAGTGTTAGCAGCGGGGCTCAGAGGCACTCCAGCCCAGCCCCTGCTCTGGGCACAATGTATCCCACCCACCCCAGCACCTGCCTGGCTCAGGCAGAGACAGGCACTGCGGTTGAAATGAGCCAGTGATTAAGGGGAGGCAGTGGGGGATCACCTTTCCACCAGAGAGCTGGGAAACACCCCACAGGATGTGGATCCTGGTGGGACTCCCTGGTGTGCACTGACACAGTGCCAGGAACAGCCTGGCAGCTGGAACTGAGATGTGATAGCTGGGACAGTGTGGGCAGGGATCGATGCCAGCTCCAATCCTGCTCCTTGTCCCTCCTCGCTCAAAGCAGAGCTCAGCAGCCCTGGCTGGGCCCAGCCTTGCTCTCAGCAGCACATCCCAAAGCTTTGTGTGTCTTCCAGCTGCAGCTTAAGCCTTGTGGCCTCTGCAGTTTAAATTACTGCATCGGCAATCACAACTAAGCTCAAACGTTAATTTTCCCCTCACCTCTATTGCTGCACACATCTCCCCCTTGTCTCTCCACATGAAGCAGACACAGCTCTGTCCCAGCAGGTCACAGACTCAGACCACACTTCCCCTGTACTTAAACCAGTGTGGAAGGCTGACAAAGCTTCCCAAAGGAGGGAGCACAGCTTCCCACTGTTCCCCTCCTGGCTTCCAGCAGGAGCAGCCCCCAGCAGTACAGCTGTGGATCAGGCAGGCTGGCAGCCAGGAGCAAGAGGCAAGTGAAGTACCAGGGCAGCACCACTGGGCTGAGCTGAGGTAAGGCTAAGGCTGACTGCAAGTCATGCTGATGTGGAATCCCTCCCAGCCTCTGGCTGCAGCACATGCAGGCTCTCCAGACCCAACCCTTGCCCAGCACTGACAGCAGCTTTGCTACAAGAGGGGCAACTTCTCCCACATCTTTCTTACATGTGACTATGTCTGAAAAGGTGGCCTGGGGGTCAGGGGACCCTACTGCTATGCATCCACAGGGAAGAGGCAGGGTTGGTGGTGCCAGGGAAGCACACAGGGACCAGCACTCCTTCCAGGCAGTTTTTAACCCCTTACAGCAGGCAGGGAGCACCCCCTGCCCACCTCCCCAAGCACAAGTGAGGGGTTTCAAGCCAGCACAAAGCTCCACCCGAGTCCTGAGAGCAGCTCCTGCTTTCCATCCCCCACTGTCCTGGGAATCTGCCACCCTCCACAAGAGGCCTGAAGGAACTCGGTGTCCCACCATTCAAGAGTCCAATTACCCCAATCAATATTTGGTCAAGGCTTTCATCATCTTTCTCAGTCAAGTCTAAGTACATACTTAAGCTCAAGTACCCTGAAGACTTTTCCATAACTCCCCCACTCCCTGCTCAGCCAGTGCTCCACGTTCTCCTGACTCCTAACACTCTAAAAGCTGGTTTCATCTAGAGACTTACAGCCAAATGTTGCAGAGGCAGCAAGAGCAGCATTTGGAAACAACCCTGAGGACAGTGCACCCTGTGAGGAACAGCAACAGGGAAACTCACGCTGCAAGCACATGGAGTGGAGACTGTGCCAGAAAAAACCCACAAAGCCGCCACTGCTGGATTAGCAGGAGGGTTCCAAGTGAACCTGCAGCATAAGCAGAGAGCTGATACGCTGGGGAAATGGTGTGACAGGTCACCTGTGTCACATCAGAGCCACTGACAGGCTTTTGTTGTGGCCACCCGTGCTCTGCTCCACAAGGAAGCGACACAGGACACCGAAAACACCGATCACAAACACATCCTCATTACCCTGAGCAAGAAAATGCAAGACACAAGAGGTCTGGGGGTAAATGTAGAGATATTTGAGATTGACATGTCACCTCATGCTGACAGGATCCCAGACACCCTCTGAGTAGGGCAGCACAGCCCTGCACGAGCCTCTGGTGGAGCAGTCAGCTCTGCCCACCCACTGCCAGGAAGGGAAGGAGGAGCCCCTTTAGAGAGTGAAGGCCCAGGAGTTTGCTGGGTGCTCTCTTTCACACGGGCTGTGCTGTCACAAAACACAAGAGCCCTCAGTGGTGTCACAATGTTTATTATTCTGTACAGTCCTCGGCAGATGCAGTTTAGATGATTCCAATCTGGAAAGAAGCAAAGGATGTTAAAACAGATGTTATGGCGGCAGAAAGGCAGAGCCTCTGCCACAGATATCACTGCATCTCCCCAGGATTCCTGTCCTCCAAGGCTTGCTCCTCCCAGACCTGCCCAAGAGCTTTACACATCCACTTTGTACACTTATCCCACAGTAATCCTTGTGCTGTACATTGCCCTACTCCACTCTGCACCACCTCTGCCTACCTCAATCACTTTGAGGACTGAACTGAGAATGTGGCTCCTCAGCACTCAGATCATGCCTGGCTACAGGGCCACAGAAGTGCCACCACACAAGTACCTCATGAAGAAACTCAGGAAGAACATTTAGTGGAGGAGACACGAGACAAGGTGCAAAAAAAAGCTTCCAAGTTTCAAAGACAACTCACCTTGTTGGCCACATCCAGTGCATCATAATCAGGAGCCAGTCGGACGTAAGCCTTCTTCTCTCCATCAGGCCTAGACAGGAACAGGAGGCATCAGGACAGAGACAACTCCTCCCCCCTGCTCCACATTCCTGCAACTCCCATGTGCATCAGTGGTTCCTTTGGAAGCATCACATTACTCAGTGAATTCAAAGTCTACATCATTTGCACAGGACTCCCTGGGTGTCAGAAGTGCTCCTTGAAGAGGCAAAGAGCTCCCTGAGGAAACCGACTCTCTGGTCTGTCAACATTACCCACTTCCACCAAGATGTGCTCAGTCAAAAGCTGCACTTAGCTGTGGAGCTTTGTCCCATATCTGCTGAATCTCATACGTGTTCCTATTTTCTGCTAAAATGAAACACCTCACACCCACCAGGGACCTGTTCTCCTCCCCCCTTCTCACCTGATCAACGTGTTGACCTTGGCCACATCGATATCATACAGCTTCTTGACAGCCTGTTTGATCTGGTGCTTGTTTGCCTTGACATCCACGATAAACACCAGAGTGTTGTTATCCTCAATCTTCTTCATCGCTGATTCTGTGGTCAGAGGGAACTTGATAATGGCATAATGGTCCAGCCTGCAAGAGAGATCCTATGATTAACAGAGGGCTGGCAGGTGTGCTCCTCAAATTCAGGGGCTTTCTTTGGGGTGCATCAGTCACCTAAGATTATAATCACAAACTCTCAGGCTTTGGTCGCATAAAATCATCACCTGCATCCCAAACCACCATGTCCCCACACCAGCCCATTCACGGGGCTGCTCCCACCCCCCAAAGCCCCCAGCAGGGCAGAGCCCCTCCAACACACGCACTTGTTTCTCCGTGGGGCGCTCTTCCGGGGGTACTTGGGCTGCCTCCGCAGCCGCAGCGTCTTGGGCCTGCGGAATGTGGGCGACGTGCGGATCTTCTTCTTCTTGTGGCTGTGGACACCCTTCAGGACGGCCTTCTTGGCCTTCAGCGCCTTTGCCTTAGCCTCTGTCTTCGGAGGCACAGCTGTGAGGAGAGCTCAGTCAGCGACACACGGATCTACAGGGTCGGGGTGTGCTCCCCGGCCGGGCACGGCTTTTCCCAATCAGAGAGCAGGACCTCACCCAGTGGCCCGCGCTCCCTCATCCAACCAAGAGGAGCCCCCAAAACGCCCAACTGAGTTAAAAGTCTCCTGTTTCCATGCGGGAAAAGGCACTTATTCCCTCCCCGCGCAAGAGTCAGAGTAACGAGATGGGAACATCCCCCGCCTCCCTCAGACAACCGGCAGGCCTGTCCCGCCGCCTCCACGTGCCCGCGCCTAACACAGCGCTGGAACCCTGCGCCACTCCCCGCTTCGCTTAGCCCGACCTCCCCCCCACATACAAAAGCACCCCGCAGGGTCCCGCATGCCGCCCCGCGCCCCCGACACGGCGCCCGCGCCCCGCGCACTCACCCTCCTTCTTCGCCTTGGGCGCCATCTTGGCCAAGCGGAAGCCGAAAGGGGTCTCCCGCGCCGCGCAGCACGGGCTTATACCCCCAAATCTCGCGAGTGCAAGACGGAATCCCCATCACCCCTCCGCCCCAACTCTCACGACATCTTCGAAGCATGCCGGTAGTGGTAGTGCTCATTAGCGGACTCCTGCACGCAGGCGCAGCGGTGTACCGTGTGCCGTAGGGCGTCATGGGAGTTGTAGTCTGGCACGCTGCTGTCCCTCCCCGCCGTCGTGGCCGTGCGGGACCGGGGCGAGCCCCGGGGTGGCGGGGGGTTACGGAAGTCCCATCGCGGTGGTAGCAGCGCAATGGCCCAGTCTCGGAGTAACCGGCGTCCTGGCCCCTCCCACGCCCCCGAACGGGGGCGTGGGAGGGGCCAGGACGCCGGTTACTCCGGGACTGGGCGTGAAGCACCGAGCACCGCTACCGTCGCTGGGAGGTTGGCGGTAACGGGGACACACCGCTTCATTCCCTCGCCGTGGGGACAGGGACGAGGCGGGGAGAGCTTGATCTTGGACTGGGATGAGGCGAGGGGACAGCGGGATCTGTGCACGGCGGACACGGGACGGGGGGAACACGCGGGGACCGGTGGGACACGGAGATGGGGGTGGGTGGGACGTGGGGACAGACAGACTGCGGAGCAGGGACAGCCATACCCTGGGATGGCCGTGGGGACAGCTGGGACGCGGGGATGGATGGATTGTGTGGACAGTGGTACCCGCTGTGCAGGAATGTGAGGGTGGCGGGACACGGGGACAGCTGTGCCCGGGGGTGTGGGACAGCCACGCCTGGGGGCAGGGGCACAGTGACACCCTGGGGTGGCACACTCGGAATGTGGGACACGGGGACAGCTGGGACATGGGGGCAGCTATGCCCCAGGGTGTGAGGACAGCCACAGGCAGGGGACTCGAGGGGGCAGGGATGTGGGGACAGCCATCCTTGGTGACGTGGGGAATCAGGACACGAGGACAACCGCGTCCTGGGAAAGTGGTGACTATTGGGATACAGGGACAGCCCCACCAGGGGACACGGGGACAACCATGATACACAATGCTGTTCACGGGGACAACTGTGACACGGGGACACGGCCACTCTTTGCTCTCTGTGTCCCCAGACCTCGCGTGACCCTCATCCCATCCCCGCTCCCCCGGCCACCCACGGACCATGAACGTGCTGGCCCCGGTCCGCAGGGACAGGGTCATCGCCGAGCTGCCCGCGGTGAGCAGGGGGACACGCCAGCCCGGGGGTGGCCCCGCCGAGCCCCGCGCTCACCCCGCTGTCCCTCTTTGTCCCCGCACAGTGTTTTCGGAAGGAGGCCGCCCTGCACACCCGCCCCGCCTTCCACCCCACGGTGGCCAGCGCCTGCCAGGAGGAGCGGACGGGCACCGTGGGGTCTGTCCCGCGTGTTCTGGGGTCCCCGCTGCCGGGCTGGGGGGGTGACCAGGGGCCCGCTCTGCCGCCAGCCGCGGGTGGGGGTCCCCGGCGTGGGCGCCGCGTGGCTGCCGGCGCTGCCCGGTGCCGAGCCCTGCGTCACGGCGCTGGAATGCGGCGCGGGGGGGACACGGGGGAGCGCGGGGCGGGCGCGGGGCTCCGGGAGGAGCCGCGGCGGGGCCGGGATGCTGCGCGGGAGGGACACCGAGGGGACACCGGGGATCTGGGATGAACGGCGGCAGGGCCGGGATGCGGAGCGCTGCGGACTCGAGGGACCGGCCCAAAACCCCTCTGCCCCCGGGGACAGCCGGGGGTGCCCCCCACCCTGCTGAGCCTCGCGTCGCGCTCGCTGCAGGTTCAAGATCTCCAAGATCATCGTGGTGGGCGACCTCTCGGTGGGGAAGACGTGCCTGATCAATCGGTAACGGGAGCCCCGGGGAGCCTCGGAGGGGGATGGTCTCGGGGGAAGCGAGCTCTCTCCTCCAACGGGCAGGGGCAGCCCCTTGGGCTGAGCCCAGCTCTGGTGCTGGGCACTCCCGGGATGGGGGGCACTGAGCCCCCACGGTGTCAGGGGATGTTGATACCGCCCTGACTCTCCCCCAGGTTTTGCAAGGACACTTTTGATAAGAACTACAAGGCGACCATCGGGGTGGATTTCGAGATGGAGCGGTTTGAGGTGCTGGGGGTGCCCTTCAGCCTGCAGCTGTGAGTAGGTCCCAGCCCCCTCCCCACACGCCCCTGCACCCCCCTCTCATGTCCCACACCCTCCCCAGGTGGGACACGGCCGGCCAGGAGCGTTTCAAGTGCATCGCCTCCACCTACTACCGGGGAGCACAGGGTGAGCTCCCTCCTGCAGCCCGGCTGCCCACCCCCCTGTCCCTGTCCCTGTCCCTGTCCCCATCTCACCCCTCCTCCCTCCCCCAGCCATCGTGATTGTCTTCGATGTCAACGACGTGGGGTCCCTGGAGCACACACGGTAGGTGACACATGGCCCAGGGTTGGGGCCAGGGGTGAGCGTGGGGACCTTAAGGGCTGGGCAGAGAGGGGCTGTGAGGCTGCTGTGCTGTGTGAGCACAAGGACAGGGCTCGGCCAGCAGCTGGTGACAGTGGCTCCCACAGGCAGTGGCTGGCTGATGCCCTGAAGGAGAACGACCCATCCAACGTGATCCTCTTCCTGGTGGGCTCCAAGAAGGATCTGAGCGTGAGTGTGACCCCCTCCCCGTGGGCAGACTGTGTCCTGGCTGTCCCTGTCACCCACTCATGCCTGGCTCGGTTGGCAGACCCCAGCACAGTACAGCCTGATGGAGAAGGACGCTCTCAAGGTGGCCCAGGAGATGCAGGCAGAGTACTGGGCTGTCTCCTCCCTCACTGGTGAGTCCCAGCTGGGTGGAGGGCTGCAGATCCCAGCGTCAGCCAGGTCAGGGGGCACTCAGAGGGTCTCTTCTTCCCGTGGGGCAGGGGAGAACGTGCGGGATTTCTTCTTCCGAGTGGCGGCGCTGACCTTTGAGAGCAGCGTGCTGGCCGAGCTGGAGCGCGGCAGCGGCGCCCGTAGGATTGGCGACACCGTGCGTGAGTAGCCCCGGCCAGTCCTGCCGGCGTGTCCCCCTTGTCCCCCCACCCACCCACCCACCCTCCTCCTTCCTCTGTCCATCAGGGATCAGCAGCAAGGAGAGCGACCTGTACCTGTCAACGCCCCGCAAGAAGCCCAAGTGCTGCCAGTGAGGGGACAGCCCCAGCCCCCTCCGTGCTCACACCTCTGGACCAAAGAGGGGCGACCCCGGCCGGCCCCGAGGAGACGTCCCTGCCACCCCCAGCCCCCCCAGCCCCCGGCCTGCCTGGGCACCCCTGGCTGGGGTGGGCAGGAGCACCCGTGTGGCTCCTGTAGCTATGCAAACCCAGGTACTGCTCGCAGGGGGAGATGCCTTCAGGCTCCCTTTTGTCTTAATAAATTTTTTTTTATGCTTTGTAAGAAAGACCTGGGTCTGGGGTCTGGGGGCTGGGGCTGGCTGTGAGTCTCCCTGTGCCTGGGTGCAGCCCCCAGGTTCATAGGCAAGCAGGAGGATGGATGCTGCCACTGACGATGAGCTCCTTTTCCACTGAGGATCATTCCTGTCCTGTAGAGCCAGCAGCCAGTCCCCTCGGGGGGACACACGAGGTGCCAGTCCCACATCAGTCCCAGCCAAACTGGTGCTGGTCGAAGCGGGGCTGCAGGCGAGGGGGGACACAGTGGGAGCACTTGTAGCGCTCCTGGATCCACTTCCCTCCCTCGCTGCTCTCCATGCAGATGGCAGCGACACCTGTGGGGACACACGGCGGGGCTCAGCACTGGCCACCACAGCCTGTGGGAGTGGTGGTCCCGCTGCACCCATGGGTGCACCCCGGGGTGCCCTCTCCTACCTGCCACGACCCCCCCCAGCCGCTCCACCAGCTCGATGGCCGCTCTCATGGTGCCCCCAGTCTCAACCCACTGGTCCACCAGAAGGATGCGCAGACCTGGAGGGGGGAGAGGCTGTGCATGAGTGCCCCGTGCCCACCCTGCAGCCCCCAGAAGGGCAGCACCCCGCTGGCTCACCGGGCGAGATGGCGTCGGTGCGGAGCTCCATCAGCTTCTGGCGGCCCGAGTAGTCGCTGTAGGGCTGTGCCTCCGTCGGCACGCACAGGTGCCCGGCTTTGCGGATGGCCAGGAAGCCTTTCCGCAGGGTGGCAGCGGCTGCAGCGCCTGCAGGTGGCCACAGCACTGTCAGCACCCCCAGGACAAGGGACAGAGACGCTGTGCTCGCCTGTGACCCGTGCCCTGCTTACCCAGGATGAAGCCCATGGCGTCAATGCCGGCCACCATGTCGATGGCATCTCCCTGGAAGGGCTGCAGCAGGTCGGCCACGCAGTCCTGCAAGCCCTGGGGGGAGAGCGGAGGGGCTGGGTGCCTGCAGCCCACGGTGGGCACCCAAGCTGGGTGCCCCAGCAGCCCCGTGGAGGTGCAGCCCTCCCTGGCACCCCCGTGGGTGCCATCCACCCCGGGCACTGGGTACTTGCGGGTGGCAGTAGAGCCGGGAGGGGTCCAGCCAGGCATAGTTGGGACCTTTGACGTTGGGAGCCATCAGTGCCAGGTACCAGCCCTTCTCCCGGGTGGCAGGGACGTGGCACAGGTCCATGCGTGGGGACTGCAGGCGCTGCAAGCACTGAGCATGAAGGGGGGTGAGACTTCCCCACCTCCAGCCTCCACAGGGCTCCCCACGGCCTGGTGCCCCCCACCCACACCCACACGTGGCACCCCAGGGCCCAGGGTTCCCGTTCTGGCTCCATACCTGGTGCTGGTGGCAGGGCTGAGCCGAGCAGGACCGTCACAGGAGCGTCACAGACAGCGACAGCTGAGCGGGGGCAGCCCCTGTGGCACTGGGCCAGCGCCCTCGGCCAGCTGGACACTGGGACAGAGCCAGGCAGGAACCCTTCCCATGGGCCACTGATGTCCCCCAGGCTCTGCTGTCCCAGCCAGGCAGTGCTGTGCTGGGAAGCAACGGGGCTGTGGCATTTGCACCCCACGTCGGTGTCCCCAGCACCAGCTGCCTGTGCCAGCGTGGGTGGCACAGTGGGGTGGCACCCTTTGATGTCGGGGTCAGCCAGCCAGGGTGATGCTCAGGGGGATGTCCTGCAGCTTTGGGCAGCACAGGGGCTTTTTGAGGCCACTCACGTCCCTGTTGGGTGTCCAGGCACTGTCCTGCCCTGCTGAGAGCTGGCTGCCACAGCATCCCACTGAGCCAGGGCTGTGTCCTGACTGCCAATGGGCTCCAAGGGCAGGAGCTGGCCGGGAGGAACAGCCCTGGCAGCGCTCTGGGAATGCCGGTGTGGGCGGCCAGCCCAGCTGGGCACCGGGCTCTGGGCTGTCCTGTGGAAGGCACATCCGCGGGATGGGATGCAGGGACACAGGGAGGGTCCCTGGGATGGACATGGGGATGTGCAGATGTGGGGAGCACCGCGGGAAGGGACCCGGGGATGCAGGGAGCATCTGTGGGCTGGGATCCGGGGCCGCACAGAGCATCCTCAGGGAGAGACGCAGGGATGCAGAGAGCATCCTTCTCCCGTCGGGGGCCGCGCCGGGGCCGGGGGCTGTGCGGGGGCCGGTGCGTCACGGGGCGGAGGTTTGGGGCCGGCTCGTTACCGGCCCCGGCACATCACCCCACCGGCTGCCACAGCAACGGGGCCGGTCCCACCGGGAGGGGTGACCCCTTCCCCGCGGGCTGCCGGCGCGGGACGTGCCGCGGCTGCGGGAGCGGCTGCAGCACCCCGGCTCTGCGGGACCCTCCGCACGGTGCCGGGCCGTGCCAAGCCGTGCCGGGCCGCCCCGCGTGGGCGGGCTGCGCCGCTCTATAAGGCGGCCCCACGGAGGGGAGCGGCGCGGTGTGCCATGTGCGCCCCGGGGCTACTCTGCCGCCTCCTCCTCCTCCTCCTCTTCCTCCTGCTCCTGCTGCCACCTGCACCCGGAGCAGCCCCGCCGGGACGGCCCCGCGCCCGCCGCGGGCTCACCTACCCCGGGACGCTGTGGTGCGGTGCGGGCAGCAACGCGGACAGCTACGAGCAGCTGGGTAAGGGCGGCAGGGATGCTGCTACATGTTATCTTCCCATCCCATCCCACTCCCTTCCATCCCTTCCAATTGGTTCCTCAAATCCCATCCCATCCCATCCCATCCCATCCCATCCCATCCCATCCCATCCCATCCCATCCCATCCCATCCCATCCCCAAGCCAGTGCTGCTCCAGCCCAGCCCAGCACTGGGTCAGTCCCCACCAACCCTAATCCAGACCATCCCAGTACTGGTCCACTCCAGCCCCTGTTCCCATCCTAGTTCAATCCCTGTCTGTCCCAGTTCAGTCCCCACCCAAGCATCAGTCCAATCCCAATTCACCTCTACCTAGTCCTCATCAAAATTCTTTCTGGTGCTGGTCCATTCGTGATCCACCCTCTGTCCCCAGCCTACTCTGTGGTGCATCCTGCTGCCATTCCAGTCCCCATCCCAATACTGCTCCATTCCCTGTTGTTATCCCGATCCCTCTCGTGGCCCTGCTCCAGGACCACAGTCTAGCCCCAGTCTCATCCCCACTGTGGCACAGCGCAGTCCCCATCCCAGTGCCAGCCTTGTCCCCACCCAAGCGCTGATCCAGCTGAGCCCTTCCCATCCATCCTTACCTACCCCAGTATCATTCCATACATGTCAGCCCAATCCAATCCAATCCTAGTCCTAGCCTGGCCCAACCCCAGCCCTGCCTGCACCCCCGTTTCCCTGCAGGGGAGCACCGGGACACGGACCGGTGCTGCCGGGACCACGACCACTGCCAGCACGTCATCCACCCCTTCACTGCCCGCTACGGCTACCGCAACCTGCGCTGGCACACCATCAGCCACTGCGACTGCGACCTCAGGTGAGCGTCCCCAGACTGCCCCGGGGCTCCCTGCTGTCCCCCCGGGGGGTGGCAGCCCCCTGAGCCCGGCTCTGCCCCGGGCAGGTTGAAGGAGTGCCTGCGGCGGGTGAACGACACGGCCTCGCGCGTGGTGGGCCAGGCCTTCTTCAACGTCATCCAGGTGCCCTGCTTCGAGTTCACCTACAGGGAGGAGTGTGTGGAGCCCTATCTCTATGTCTGGTGAGTGCCCCCCTGCCCTGGGGACTGTCCCCTGTCCGGGCTTGTCCCACCCCGTGGTGCCTCCTCGATTTTGGCAGGTGTAAGACGTACAACACGGTGGCCGTGGCGGTGCCCCGAGAGCCGGTGCTGTATGAATTTGGGGGGGAGCTCATCGACAGGGCAGCCAGGCCCAGGGGAGTCCCCCTGAGCCCCCCGTGGGGCAGCACAGGGGAAGGAGCCCTCCCAGTGGATCATCACACCAGGACAGCCCCCAAGGCAGGCAAGAAAGAGAGGAAGAGAAAGAAAGATAAGAAAAATAAGGGGAAAGGTCTGAAAAAGAAAGGCTCTTCTGAAAAGGGGGCACGGAGCCATCCTGCAGCTGCTGGCCCTGCTGATCCCTGGGCCCTGCTGCCATCCTTGGGGGAAGCATCCAACACCATCCTGAGTGATGCCCCAGCACGGGAGGGAGTGGGCAGGGAACCAGTGCCAGCCACTCCCTCCCCAGTCCCCACCACCAGCGGGAAGAGGAGGAGGAAGGAGAGGAACAGAAAGAAGAGGCTGAAAAGCAAAACTAAGGCTGAGCCCACACGAGAGCTGCAGCTCTGAGTCCTCCCTGAGCCCTGCACGGGTCCTGGCTGTGAAATAAATTTACATCTGCTTGAGCATCCTTGGCTTTGTCTCTGGGGGAAAGGATGGCACCGGGGGCAGAATCCAGGGGAAATCCCAGGGCTGATCCCATGGGAGGGGAACACCTAGAGCTGGGCGGGTATCCAGGAGTTTGAGCTGTTCCTCACTGCCCCCTCAGTTCATGTCATTGTCTGGAATGGGAACACAGCTCTTGGCCACATGCTGGCAGCAGGGCTGAGCCCCAGTTTTAGCTCCCCTGCTAGGGGGTTGAATTCCAGCTCCCCAGGCATGCCATTTTCTCTGGGAATTCTCTGAATTGCACCACCCAAGCTCTCTCATCTTCTTAATGCCTTTCCTTTCCCATGCTCCCACACCAGCATCAACTCCTTCTCCCTTCCTTTGGGAGGAACAAGGGCTTGGCCCTCCCTGAAGGCTCCTCAAATGCCTGCAAAGCTCCTTAGAGTGGGACAACAGACACTTTTCCAGCCCTGGGACAAAGGCAGACACTGCTTGGGAAGAGCTGGGGCAGCGAATGCTGCCTGTGTCCCTTCCTGGTGGGTGGGGACCCTGTCTGGGCCCCTGTAGCCAGGAGCAGGGAACAGGGCATGGCCACCAACTCCTCCAAAGTGCTTTCAAGGGTGGAGCGTGGCTCAGCCCAGTGTCCTGGGGAGGTGGTGGAAAGATTTTCCTGCACCAGCACCAAATACCAGCCTTGGAAAAAGCTGGAGTGCCAGGAGCCAAGCAGACAGCAAAGCCCATGCTGAGGAGCGTGCAGTGCAATCCCAAATCCCTGAAATAAGCGGATCACACGAGGCCAGGGGGGAATACCAAGGGTGGAGGAAGGCGTTGCTTCCTCTCTGCCTGCAAAGCCCCTGAGGCAGCCACAGCATCCCGGCAGGAAGCACGGACAGGGGGCACACGGACCAGCTTCCCAAAAGTAGAACTTTTATTGACAGCAAGGGAAAACTAAAAACAAAGACAGCCAGCAAGGAGGCAACAACACACAACTAGCCTCCTCTTTCAGGTCCAACCAGTAAGGAGCTGCTCCCCGTCCAATTCCTATCGTACAGTCCCATGAAATAAGAAAATAGCGCCAGGTTCAGCCACCTGTGACCTCGGAGCTGTGGGCCCCAGCCCACGGGTCTCCCCACTGGCCTGGGTGGCTTTGGGAGGAACAGGACCCTGCCAGCCCCTCAGCACTGCAGAGGGGATGGCATTGAAGCCAGGACCTGCATTTCTCTGTGCAAAGAGCTTTGCTTTGTCTCCCGGGTCGCTGCCATTCTTCAGGAGCATTTACATGCAAAGAAGAGCTTTGTTTCCTAAGATCTGCTGTTCCTGCTCATTTCCTATCAAAGGAGGCTGACCAGGAGCACTAGGAAGGAACAAAGACTCTGCTTCCATAGAAAATCCCTACTAACAAAGCAGGAGAGGGGAGAGTGTGTGCAGCAGGAACTTTCCCTCTCAGAAATGTCTCTCCCATGTGGGCAATCCCACACTGGGCTGCTTCTTTATCCACTTCATCCCTCTCCCGGTGTCTCTCCCTGTCCCACAGCCACAGGGAGGTGCCCCCGATGTCTCCACGTGGTGCATCCATAACAAAACCTTATTTGTTAACAACAGAAATCAGCTTCTCTGCGAAACTTGTAGCACACAGAGGGCAACACCAAGCAACAAAGGAAGAAGGAGCAACGACTTCCACCAAGCAACTCTGCTCTGAGCAAATCCTAAGGGAAGGGCAGGGTGCAGGCAGAAAACCTCTGAGCTAGCATTCAGTAAAAACTCTATTTATTCAGCCCTCTTGGTTACAGCTGGGCAGGGGAAGAGGGTACAGAGGAGGAGGCCATGCACTCCGGGCTGCTCCGTGCTGCTCTATCCCACGGGTCTGTCTGGGGGAGCTGCCGCAGGCTGGCGCTTTATTTCGCAGTCTGATTAAAAAAAAAATAATCAAAACTAAATAAATACTGTTTCAAAAGAAGCCAGAGGAGAGAGCAAGCCTTTGGTACAACAGCTGCATCTCCAGCAAGACCCCGAGCTGCTGCGCTGGACCCCTCCAGACACAGCTGGGGTTGGCACAGGCTCTGCTGAGCCTGTCACGCATGAAAACATGGAGCAAACAACAACAGGAACTCTGTGAGAACTCTGGTTCGTTTGTCACAACCCCCACGACTTTGCTCTGTGGTCTCGGGACGAGGGGAGGTGACAGTCAGGGTTTGGGAGAATCCAAAGGAAACGGGCTCACTCCAGGGCAATGCACTTTCAGCTCCATTTGCTTCCCAGTCTTTGGGGTGAAAGCAGAGTGCTGTGCATGTACAAGGACAGAGTCCTCTGACCTCACGTTTGCTTTGCTAAGTCCCCAAGGTGCCTCAAAACCGGAGCCCAGAACGCAGAGGCCGATGCAGTGTTCCTTTCTATGATATATTTTTCTTATATATAGTATATATTTTTAAACCAGCCCTGCCAAGTCTATTCTCTCGCTCAGGTGTACATCACCAAGAGTCATTTCCCACCATGCCACGACGTATAAAACAGGAGTTAGGTGTCTAAGGGAAGTCGCTTCCTATTGCTCCCTCTCCTTCCCCCTTCCTCGGAGAGAAGAGAGTGGAGGTGTCGGGTGTCAGGTCCTATCGATCCATCTCATCCAGGAGAGGCGTGGCGTCCCCGGCGATGGACATGGGCGTGCTCTCGATCATGGGGCTGGGAGAGGGGCGAGGGGTCAACCTCTGCTTCTGTTTCCTCCGCTCAGCCTCCTTCTCCTGCAGCCACTGCTCGGCCATCTTGCCCCAGTCGATGGCAGCGTGGCTGTTGGTCCTGCAAGGACACGGGGACAACGTGAGATGTGACAAGTAAACTTCCCTGCCCTCCCCTCCCCATGGGGGAAATAACCCCACAGTGCTGCTTCCACAAAAACCAAGAAAAGCAATGGAGACAGGACAGGAATAGGAGCACTCAGAGCTACTCACTTTGGCTGCTGCCTCTGCCTGGAGCTGGACGAGGGCTGTGACTGGGAGGACTGGGGTGTGGTGTTGGCCTGCAGCTGGTACTGGGGTGTGGTGATGGGCTGGCTGGGAGTAGTGTAGGAGTAGCTGGGGGTCATCAGAGGAGTGGCCACTGGCTGCTGTGCTGGAGTTGTGAAGACCTGTGGAGAGCAGAGGCTGTCAGGGGACAGAGGGTGGACCCTGCCAAGCTGGGGGGGTTCTGCACTGCCCTGCTCACCCAGGAGGGTGCCCACCCCTCACTTTGCATGCCCCCAGCCTGGCTGAGCACAGCACATTTGCTCCCCTGAGAGCTGGGCCAGCACAGCCTGCCCTCCTCGCTCAGCCCAAGGGGAGATGCTGGAGCCAAGCAAAGGCAAGGGGCACCAGAGACACTTGGGGCAAGCCAGCAGCAATGACATCCTGCAGCAGGCACGAAGAACAGATAAATTCTTCCCCTGCAGGCTGCAGAGAAGGTGCAGCAGCTCCCAGGATGGCTCCCTCCCACAACCCAAGCCAGCTGGCTTCTTGTCCCATAAAGAGCTTAGTGTCTTTGCCTCCCGGTGTTCACCTCCCCTTTTTTTTTTTGAGATGTCTTGATGATTAATAAATCAGGTTATCCACAGTCCCTGCCCATCCTCAGCTCAGCATTTACTGTGCCAAACTTCCTGAAAGCCTCCCAAGGTGCTCTAAAGGAGGATCACTCCTCCCTGCAAGCCTTGTCTTGCAGCATCTCTTCTTAGGGTGCAACAGCTGGGTGTGTTTCTTGCACGCAGGCTCCTCAGTCCTTCCACAGCTGGAATTTGCCTTGGTGCCAGCTGGGAGCTTGCAGAGTGGGCTGGGAGCAGGCACACATCAAGAAAGGCTTCACCATGAGCCAAAACCGTCCAATTCCATCTTACACCCTGCAAAGCCCCTGGGTGTTGGGTCAGGCTGAGGTGTTCCCCGCCGGTGCAGCTCAGAGATTAGTGCTGAGCTGAAAAGCCCTGCAAGCTCAGCGCATACCTTCCCAGCTAATCTCCTCCACTGGCAGCTCACGCTGCCAATTCAGGGGCACAATCAGAAGGCTGTGTGCCCTCACTGCTGGATCCCCCCTCTCCACCCTGCCACATTCCTTGGGGGCCAGACCAGTTTGCTCCTTGCTCCAACTCCCCCCGGAGCAGGGCTGTGTTACGTGCCTCATTTCTCCAGTCACGGGAGGCAAAAGGAAACCTGATTCAAGAATCCAGCCTGTGCAGCACCATGGGGACAAAACCAGGACTGGGGGACCCCAGGCTGTGAGGGATTCCTTAGGTTCCCAGTGGTTTCTAGCAGCAAGGAGAAGCCAGCAGAAATGGAAGTGACACCTACGTGGTAGGCGCTGCTGCCGCCTCCGCTGCCTCCGTAGCCGTACTGGCTGGAGCCCCACTGTGCTGGGGTGGCATTTGGGTTCTGTCCCTGGCCTGTCACAGCAGCAATGGCACTGAACATCTGGGAGGTCATGTTCTGTGGTAGAGCATTCACTGCACGTGTCAGGTCTGAAAGGGAGACACACTGCATTAGGAAAAATGGAGCCTGGAAGAGCAGCTCACATCCCAATCCCAACTGGAATGGCTTGCACTGACCTGCCAGGTTGATGTTAGCTGGAGTAGCATTAATGGAGGCTGGAGTCCTGGTCCGACTGCTGCTGCTGGGGGTAATACCTGAGTAAAATACCAAGAGGTAGATTAATTCTCCTGGAAGAGCAGCCATTGGTCTGAAACTCAGGATTTGAAATTGTTCTGGCATGATGGTTTGCTACGAGGGAATGGTGTGTGCTGGATTGTATGGTGGGGGAGACAAAGGAGAGGAAAGGGACTGGTCCAGACTTTGCTGCACAGCCCACTTGATGAAAGATTAACACTCAGGAGAGCTCCCAGTGGGTTGGTGCATGGAGCCAAACACTTCAAGCATTGCTTCCCACACAGAGAAAGATCCTAGGACACATTTTTGGGACAAGGAAGATGGAACTGTCCTTTAATAAATGTCCCTGATATTGTGTGATAAACAGCTGAGGCACTGAAGTTTTAGGCTGCTCACCTGGAACAGGGTCCTGGTAATGATCCTTAAACCATCGGAAAAGTCCATTCACAGTAGGGAAGACTTGGCCCCGGTAGCGGAATCCCTCTGGTGTCACTGTCACATACTCTATCCTGGGAGAGCAGGGACAGCATGAGACATCACAGGCTGTGTCAGCCACTCACTGACAGGTCACACTCACAACAGGCATGCACTAAAACCACAGGCACTGGCTGTACTGATAATGAACAGATAGACCCACCCAAGGCACTTTATTTTCAAACAATTGCTTCAAACTACCCTACCTTTCCATGAAAAATCTGCTTTTCCATGAAAAACCCATCCTTCCCTGCCTACACTGCCACAACACCCACAGCACAGGGCAGTGCTGCTCGTGGCAGCCAGATGGTTAAGAAACATGGGAGTCTCCTGGGTGAGACTGACTGCTAGAATTGGGTCCTCCACTGTCAGGAGGCCAAATCCTGGCAAAGAGGAGGCGTGATTTACAGGGATTTTGACAGAGCTGGAAGAAAAACTGGCAGCAGTCAGCTGAGGTTTGGTACTGGCAGTACTCAGTGCAGATGCTGGGCTTGCCTCTCACTCACCTTGGTTTGCCTCGAGGCTGATATCCCAAGAGGAATTTACCAGGTAGGTCTTTACAGGCACTAATAAAGTATGGAATAAATGTTGGCTTCTCTTTCTTGGTCTTTATCAGCAGCTCTTCCAGCTTCTAATTAGAGAGAGAAAGAAGATAAACGCTGCAGGGGAGCCCACATTTTCAGCAGCACACAGAGCCCATGGATATCTTCCTAAGAAGTTACCACATCCTGGGATTGTCTCACCTTCTTGTCTCCACCATTGCAGTCCTGATAGTATTTGTGGTTCAACAGGTCTCTGGCAAAAGAAGCCATTGGCTGGACATATCGAGCAACAATTTCATCCAGGTCTTCAAATTCCTTTGAACAAACACATTTAAAGAGGCATTTAGGCTGTATTTGGTCATACACTCTGCACAGAAAGGCTTGAGGAAAAAAAAAAGAGAGAGACAAGTATTGTCTGAGGATTCAGAGAATGTACTGGAAGAGTGTGAAAAGATAAGAGTGTGAAAGCAGCTACAAGGACAGAAGGGCAGTGTCAACTTGTAAAATAAATCGTTCCCTTTCCCAGGCATGTTCTGCAGGGCTTTACCTCTGTGTTAATCCAGAGCATGGAGCCCAGGCTGAAGGCATTCTCCTTGCCCTCCTCCCGGACATCCACGTGCTGGTAAATGCCATCGTTGACCTTCCAGGTGACAGTCAGGTGGTTCTCCCCTTTGCTGCTCGGCCGGATTATCACATCCCCTTGGTCCATGGTCTCCATCATCTTCTCTGCTTGCTTGAAGCTGATGTTGTGGAATGATGGGTGAGCAATTACCCTCTTGATGTACGCTGGGGAACAAAGGCAACCTTCAGCCTTCCAAGAGGAACAGCTTTAATGCAACTGTATCTAATTGTGCTGATTGTCCTGACTGATGCAGCCTGGGAAGGCTGGAATTACAAGGGAGAGAGAAATTAAGAGAACTCACTTGTCCTCTGCTGCTTTCTTTTCATGTCTTCTTCCTGTTTGTGATCTGCTGCCTCGGAGTCGAAGTCGTAGTAGGTGTCTTTGGGCAGCTTCCACTCATTGTTCTTGTCCATCAGGTCTGAGGTCCTGCAGGTCAGGTCTGCACTGAACTTCTCAATGTCAATCTTCATGATGCGGCAGTGGACGGTCATTCCCACCTGCAGAGGAGGAGCAGGCCAAGGTGAGCAGCAGTTTGGCTGACACACCAGAATCCCTGTGCTACAGAACAATCCATGTGGGATCCTGCTGACACTGAGGAGGTACAAATCACCTCAGCTACTTCCGACTGATACAACCTTTAAAAGTGATCTTTCTACACAAACTGGAAGTCAACTGACCCCACAAATTACCAGAATCAAAAGAGATTAAGGGAAAAAGAGATTAAGGGCAGTTCTCCAGACATCTATTACCTATTACCCACACCACACAGAAAACTGCATGTCTGGAGGGTGAGGACAATCACCTTTTCTATTTCAAATATCTTTCACAATGGGAGCAGCAAAACTGGCCTTCAAGATGTGCAAGAAAGCAGTTAAGTGTGTTCAGAAGCAGACACCCAAAGGACTGCTCTAATAAAATGTGAGGCAGAAAATCCACCACCCCCAAACTGCAAAGTCTTAGCTCAGTTAACCATGATGAAGTTAATTAACAACTCTTTAAAGAAATGCTGAGACCTCTGAGCTTACAGACTATCCATCACCTGCATGGCCTGTTGGGGACCCCAAAAGACAGCAAAGATGTTCAACCACTATTTTATTATGTGATAAAAAGGGGTTATTCCATTTCTTTAAGAACTCTGTCCTGAGTAGGAGACCAGTAACTCTGATGACCTCCACAAATTAACGGAGAAGGAAGAAAAAGCTATAAGAGGGAAAATGACCCTTGCCTGAGCAAAAGCAGTTCTGTGAACTCTTTAGAAAGCCAGAAACAAAGAGCAGCTCTGCATTAGAATGCCTTCTGGTCTCCTAAACCCAGACTCCAGCCAGACAACAATAAATCCTCCTGCAGCACAACGTGTTAACTGATTAACAGGGTCCCACCAGCTGCCAAGGGAGATTTGCACTGTGGGACAAGGACACTAACCAGAACCTGAACTTCCTGCTGATTTAAGTCCTGGAATGAAAATAAGGTTGGAAAAGTCATTTAAGAACAGTGTTATTAACCAAACTCTGAGTCTTTGGTATTGGCTCCAGATTCTTCCAGCTCTTGCTGGGAGTGTGAAAATCCACTGCTTTCATACCTTCACCCTTTCTTCTGGCCTCTTGACCACCTTGTCACTAAGAAATTTTGTTGGGATGAAGCCAGCAACACCATTATCCAGACGTGTCTTCACTCCAATGGCCTGACCTGGGCAGGAACCGCTGTCAAAATGGTTCCAAACCTTGAGCAAGGCAAAAGCAAATAAATCATTCAGCATGGAAACAAAATAGCCCCAGCAGTTCATACTCAAAACAAGTCCAAAAGCTGGGTCAGCAAAGTGGTGCAGCCAGCAGAGACTCGTGGAAGGGCAGGGGACGGAAGACTTCAACAAATGCTACCCAGTAATGCAATCTTCCTCCTCTAGTTCTGCTCAGCTTATGGGACATTGCAACCAGGAAGGTCAGAACATTTTTAGACCCTGAACACCAGCCTGTAGCCAGGGCTGCTCTCTAATGAACATTATAGGGGCTTAAAGTCATGGATTACTCAGGCTGGAATTCGCAGTGTTTAGAAGGGACCTAAAGTACAGCTGCATTAAGCAGCAGGTGGTCCAGACAAGTTCTTAAAATTGAGAAGGTGGCAGAGCCTTCTGTTCTCAGTGTCACAGGCAATTTCTCTACATAAAACACAATCCCAGACCACAAACAAGAAGGCTTTCTGTATCTGCAAAGAACTGGTCAGCTTAGCCCCAGGTCCATTTCACTCTAAAAGCCATAATGCAGCCATAAAAGACCTGTCAAATCTATACTGAAGCAATTAGTCAGAAGTGCAACAGATTTTATTTACAGCCAAAGGCCACATCAGGTTGGGATCCTGGGGCGCTGCAGACACAATCTTGGCTCTGATTCCTTGTCTCCCAAGAACCCTAGACAACATTCCTGCTGATAGTAACCCCCTGAGAAAGGCAGAGAAGCAGCCCCACCTCACTGAGCTCTGGGAAGTTGTCCTGCTGGCAGAAGGGGCACTGCCAAAGGCCAGTTTCATCATTCCGTATCGCCTGGTCGTAGCTCTCTCCCTGAGGACGCCTGTGGGCAATCCCAGTCACATTGCAGATGATCATTTTACCTGTGGGGTGATGGGAGAGGGGAAGGAAAGAATGAAAAACTGCAGAGCTGGGCAGTTCCCTCCATCTAAGGTTGTTAACCATACATGAAGGTGTTAGGAGGTCACCCAAGGACTTGAAAAGCTGCTTCACACTAAACCACAGCACTGTCCCAACATCAGGCTCACTAAGATCCCTTTGACCCACCTTGACACATCCTGTGTCAACTCAGGAGGACAGAAAGCAGGGATGTGAACAGGGATGTACCTATGTAAAATGTCTCTGGAGTTTCTTTGGTCAGCATATTGAAGACCTCCTCTGTGTTGGGAGAACGGTACGGGGTTCTCAGGTCCTTGTATCTGCAGCTTAGCTCAGCTCGAATGTCATACAAAGTGATGTGCTTGTCACCATAGCCCTGTGTGGGATTCAGAGGTTATAAAGGCATGAGCAGCAGGAAGAAGGTCAGTAGGGAATCCAGTGTAAGTTTTGGAAGAACTCAAGCAACTTATGAAGCAGCAAATTTAAGAAAGGGGAATACAGCAGGTACCAACAAATGGTGAAACTCGGTCACAGGATGTTGAGGAGGTCAAAAGGACAAACATATTTAGAAAAAATTTCAGGGAGAAGAGCTTAAATGGTAATTACTGTTCCCTGCCCCAAGTGTACTTTCTGCAAGCATTTACTGCATGCCATTGTCTGACACTGACTGCTCATTGTGGCCATTTATACGTTTTACAACAGCACAGCTAATGCCCAGCTCCCAAAAAGGATAAAGCCATAAAACAAGAAAATCTCAGCTGGGCAGCAGAGCTTCCCCTTGTTTCTCAGCACCAGGAACCCCCAGTGCACCTGTCTTTCCAGTTCTTCAGCAAAGGCATCAAGATCCAGGTCTTTCAGGCGCTCGGGGTTTTCCAGGATCTCCTCCAGAGCTCCTGCAGGATTTGCATCCTCAGCTGACTCATCGTATTCCAGGGCATCCACTGCCATTTTCCTGGCCCATTCATAGGTTTCAGGATGGACCCTAGAGCCATCTAGGACTTCAATGTAGGAATCAGTGCTGAAACAAAACCAATGCTCAGATCAGGCCTCTGAGCTGTTCCTGCAGCTCAATGATCAAGCACATTGTTGAGCAGGACTGCTGCCCTCCATGGAACAAAGTACTCCAAAAATGACACTGAATTATTCATTGCTAAACCAACAGGAGCCAGGGCAAGACCTGGCAAACTCCAGTCTGCAGCTCCAAAGACACAGCCAGGTATTTTGGATGCTGGGTGGATTTGATCCCTGCATACTGCAGCTGCTCTATGAGCACACAGCTCTCTGTAGTTTCTCTCCTCACACATTCAGTGCTGCCAATGAGCTGTTTGGATGGGCTACACTTTGCCCTCAGCAGCTCTGGGATTTGTATCCTGCAAGAACCAAGGGATCTAGCAGGGTTGTATCACTCAGTACAGGGATTCAGCCAGGTGCTCTTTCTCACATTCCCTTTAAAAGGCAAAAAACCCTGGAGAAAGCATGCTTCTAGTCAGAAACAGGGTTACAGCTGTCCTCAAAACACCTCTTGTGCAGTTACCTGTAACTTAATGTCCTATAACTTCCCAGTATTGCTACTGGTTTAAGAGGACACCAAATTGCTGAGTTATTTCTCAAGTTTGAAACTTTAGAAAAATAAAATACTGTTGGATGGACCAGGCAGAAACTAAGCTCAAGTGCCCATGGGTTACTGATGATTCTATGACAACTATTTCAGGGAACAATTGGTTTTAGTTTAGTTCCTCTTGACCACAAAGAGTCCTTCACACCAGAACAAGCCATACAATTAATTTTCTGCAGTTCACACTGCTGCTGTGCAAGTTTATCTGCCCGTAAGAACCAGATTAATAACCAGCAATACCTGAACTTGGCCTAAAGTCAGAGGGGCCACACAGAAACTCTGAGGAACACTGACTCAGGGAAGGTCACTGGATCACCCTGTCACTCACAGTGACCCCATACCCCATAGGACATCAAACACAACCCAATACCCACCTATCACCCAGGGATGCTGTGTCAATTTTGATGAAGCCAGCACAGTTGATGAACACTTTGGGTCCCATGTGACACATCGTAACCAGCTGGGTCCTGTTCTCCAGACGGGTGTTGTTTTGTTTTAAGATCTGCAGAGAGAGGCAAGAATAAAAACCTTGAGAGAGGCAAGAGTATAAACCCTGCTATTCAAACATAAGATTGCCCACAGAGGCTGGGGACTTTCTCTCCCTGGAATTGTTCAAGGCCAGGCTGGATGGGGTTCTGAGTAACCTGCTTTAGTGGAAGATGTCTGTGGCCATGGCCAGGGGTTGGAATTAGATGATCTTTAAGGTCCTTTCCAACCCAAATATTTTTTGTCTGGGGAAAAAAAAGCAGAGGATTCACACAGCACACTGCAGTGTTTAAAGCATCTGACACATGCCCATCACAGCTCTTAAGCTGTTGCTCCATGCCAGTGTCTCAACATTGTGTGAAAGACGATGATTCCACATCATCACAGCTCCAACTCTCAGGAAAAGCTTTGGCTTCTTGCCTCGTGTTTTCTATACTGTGGAGGTGTCTTGACACTCTGACAGCACATCCATTCCTGTGGGTTTGGGACTGGCTGGGATTGATGGATCTGCTGAGCTGTTTGTGTTTCTCAAGGACACGAGTCCACGTGCAGCTTCGGGGCGAGGCACAGCGGGGTAAAAACACACATCAACAGAGCTGCCAGCTGCACCTGGCACACGGGACCCTGACTCACCTCCTGAGCACTCACAGAGTGCTGGTCATGTGCTGCTTTTGCAGGCAGGCCCAGAAGCCTCCTTACCTTCAGCAGGTGAGTGCCTTTGCGTGGTCCCAGGCCACACACGTACTGCAGCAGAGCCTGGCTGTGGGGGTGAGCAATGGCCCTGTTCACATCCACCCCCACCTCGTTCACACGGTTGATGAATTCGCAGTAGAGCGCGTTCAGCAGCTCCTCCTTCACCACGTGCTCCTGGCAGAGAGAAGAGGTGTTAGCCCTGGAAAAGATGGGTCTGTGCAACCCTCTGCCACGAGCCAAACACAACACACTGGCACCCAAGAGCTGTGTTGCACCTCAGCTAACCCTGAGAACAGCCTAAAGGCTTATGAAAAAGAAGCAAAAAAAAAAAAAAAAAGGAATGTGCTCTTAGCCTAACTATGGCACAGAACAGGCAGAACTTGCACAAGTTTAACCTGGAAACCTTTTCTTTGAAAGCAAACCCTCACAGGCTGCTTTCTCTTGCAGAGAAGGATCTTTCTTGCCCAAGGAAAAATTTACCTGCAGAGGGTGGAGTTTCAGGCAGAGAATATCCTCGTCAGAGCTGCAGACCTGGGCAAACTCAATGAGGGGGTCCTGGATGCGGCGAGCGAGGGACACGGCCTGGCGCAGCAGAGGGGGGTAATCCCGGAACTCATTCTGCAACAGGACACAGAACCAGGGAAAACCCCCGTGGTGCTTTCACACTTTGTACCACAAGCTGCAAAGACTCATCAGACAGGGACTGCAGCAAGGAAGCACTTGGTGCTCATGGCAAAGAAAGCTGAGGTCAAAGGCTCCCAGGAGCTCTTATGCAATTAGTAATGGAACAATCACACTAATTTCCAACTACATCAATATCCACTTTGTGCATCTGCTGGTGCTGATCACTTCAGGGAAGCCTAAGATGTTTTGCCTTGATGCAAAGATCAGTACGTGACTGTCCAGATGGATCACATGAGACAGAGGATGATGCAAGGCCAGCACAACAAATGGAGGATGACACAGCACGAATGAGCAACAGACTAAGGGAGTAGCAGAAGGTTCACCTCAGACTTCTTGCTGTTCATGTAGAGGATGGCCAGTTCATTGTCCACCAGCTCCACTCCGATAGAAGACAGCTGCTGCCCTTGGTCCAGCTCATGAACAATTCTCTTTACATCCTCCATCAGCATCTGAGCATCCCTAGGGAGAGACAACCAAGGAGACTAAGGGAAGAGCATAGAGATGGGTCCTGGAAACAGTGAAATGTAGACAGGCACAAGGAAAGGACTGCAAAGAGACTGGCAAGGGGAAGCAGCACAAAGACTGACCTGTTCTCGCCTGCAATTGTCACCACGTGAGGCTTCTTGTTCAGGAGGAATTTTTTCAATGTTTCAATATCCTGGGCCTGGAAAGGAAAGTAGAAAAGCTAGAGGGTTTCTGTTCTGAGCTACCTACATTCATCTCAGTGACAGCTGCACCAAGGCTCACCTTCTTTTCCCTCTCCTCCTCACGCCAGGCATTCCTTCTCTTTGTGAAATGCGGCAGTCGGAGGAAATCTGTCACCTCACCCTCTCCATTAACGAGGGCACAAAACACAGGGTGGTCCCTGTCAAACAGAGATCACTCAGACATGGAGGACTGCTAAACCTAAACAGGCATCCAGACACTATTCTCTCCCTCCTACCTGGCTGATGAAAAGGCAATGCCCAGCACCCGGATCCCCTTCCCTTGGTTTTCATCCATGAAATCATCGTCTTCCTCCACCTGCTGATCTGGCCTGTATGCAGCAACCTTCAGCCAGTTGTACAGTTTGCGGCTGCAAGCCTGGGAGAGCAGAGAAAGGACAAAGAGGAGTGAGAAAATCCACTGCAGAGGCCTGGCATAACCCTCCTCTGGAGGGAAAGTTGAACCAGACTCAATCCCTGCTTCCTCCTCCTCCCCAAGAACTTGTGTATGACGTGTCAGCAGCTATCCCCAGAACACTGCAGGGCTGCCAGTGTTTGTAAGCCCAGCTCTGCCTCATCTCACCTTGAGGACATACTCCTTGGCCTCCACTAAGAGCTTGTTCTTTAATTCTTTGGCCATCTGCACGTAGAGGAACTGGTTGAGGGAGCGCTCGATGGCCATGGTGCGCTGCCGGTTCCACTCCTGCACCTGGTGACTGAACTCGTCCCGGTAATAGAACTGCTTGATTTCCTCAAAGTATGTCTGGTCACTGCCATAACTGCAGCAAAGGAGGAGAGGAGATACAGAAAGGCTCCAGACACCTGCATGGACCCATCACTGGCAGGCTCCTGCACACCTCAGGTTCAGGTAGCGGCTTGGAAAAAGTAGGGAAGAGCCAACCCTCCCATCCAAGACTGCTTTAGCTGCTGAAGTGATGCTTCAGCATCACAAATCACAGCCATACTACACAGTGTGGCCACTCAGATGTGCAGGGAAGGAACTAAGTTGGCTGGGAAACAAACATCATCTGCAAAAATCCCAAGGTTTCAGAGTTTGCTTTCAAGTGAGTAAGACAGATGTCTGCTAAAGTTCTCAACAAGGTGATGAAAAAAGCAAGACCCTGAGAGGCCGCTTGACTTTGAGGTGCAGGAAACTACCAGGCCATGACTTTCAGAAACAATTTGGGTTACAGAGGTGCTCAAAGAGCACTGCCCGAATGAGCTCTGCCAAGTCAGGGATGGCACAGCCGGGGGAACTCACCCCTCCACTCCTTTCATGTCAATGCTGATATCTATGGTGAGCAGTGCCTCATCCTCTGCCAGGCTCATTTTCAGGAACTGGTCATCTCTCAGCTCCTTCACAGGCTTGTTCTTCATGTACTTAAAGGAATAGGCATAGTGGGCTTCATCAATATCCTGGGAAAGAGGAGAGAGTCAGCATGCACACAGGGTATTCATGAAGAAAGATCCTTCTGTATGCCACAGCAGACAATGGTTTTTATTCAATACCCCCTCAGCCCTATGCCTGCCAGTCTGCATTTCCTTCCCCAGCAGGACACAGTGGAATTGCTTCCCAGTCCCAGAGAAACAGAGATTGTTTCAATAATTGAAGGCAACATCTCATCTGGTAAAATGCTGAGACTAAAAATGCAGCACACTGCTGAGCTGGGCTCTGCAACAGCCTAGCTCAGTGCTGCTCTGAGAATTATTCAGAGTTGCCACTGACATGGGAGAATAAGCATTTGTGTGTTATTTAGATCCTTCCCTGAACTGACCCACAGAGTCAGAGCTCCCTTCCTTACCTTCTTCCCCTTTTTGGTTGGTGAAATGTTGATTTTAGCTCGTTCTTGGAAAGTCTGTCTCAGGACCTGTCTGACCAAGGGCTCCCTGGCGATCTGCAAAGCCACCATGTACCGAGCTCCTTCCAGCACTGCTTCTGGGCTTGGGAATTGACTGCAGGCAAAAAGGCAACATGAAGCCTTAGAAGGATGTCCCCAGATCCTCTCACTTGTGTTACACCCACAATAATTCCACAGAGACCCCCCCACACTGACCTACACACATAATCCTTGGCCAGCTCCAGGGGCTCTGCAGGGAACTGCTCTGTCTCGTGACGCTGGTAACTGTCTCGGAGATTCTCTCCAAACTGCTCAGGTGTCAGACCAAATTTCTTAGCCAAGCCATCTGGTAAAAAGAAAAAAATCAAAACACTGATGAAAACACGGGTATTGTAGCTAATAGTGAGCAAAACCACCAGTCTTCCTTCCACAGGTGAGTCACAGCACCCTGCAGAGCATGTGGGCCAGGCCACTGCACGCTCAGCAGGACAGAGCAGAGCCTTACCCAGCCCAGCTGCCTGGCAGATGGTGTACATATCCCTTCGGGAAGCCTGCTTCAGCTCAGGCCCCTTCTGCTCATCATCCTCTGCATCCTCCCCTTCACCTGGAGGAAGGATACATTAGAGAGGCATCCAGACAGCTGGGGCATGTCAGAAGAACAATAAAGAGATTAAACACAACCTACACTGTGCAACAGAGGCCCTAAATCCCACAAAGGCCTCTCAAAGATAACAGTGGCCTTAAAATTATTCAGGGTTAGAAAAACACTATCTTCAGTGTCACTTGCAGTTTTAATAGGAGTATCTCTGGGTTGCACATTAGAACATACATCAAGTTTGCTGATGCCACCCCTGCCTTAATGGGTGGCATTCATATTCCACTGGAAAGCACCTTGTGTGGCAAACCTTAAATATTTTCAAAGGCATCTGAAAAACCTGGAACTAACTTGAGACAGAATGATCAGCAGAGATGCATTGTGCATTTCCCTAAACTTTCTTCCTATTCTTTCAAACCAGGATCCTCAAGCAGCCCACAAGGAGAAAACTATCAAATGTGGGGAGACAAACCTTCCTCTTCTTCACCATCCTCCCGGATACGCTTTTGCTTTTTGCGAGCGGCCTTGGCAGCATTCTGCATCTTGGGGATGTCTCTGCCATAGTACAGCAGGAAGTGATTGTACACGTCCTTCAGCTCGTCCATGGACTGCACGTCCTTCAGCCTGCAGAAAGCCAGCACGTTACACCCTGCCTGCAGCTAGGTCATGCTCAGAACACTAAAGGAACCTGCTCTGACTCAGGTCAGGAAGAGGAGCCCTTGGATTCATCTCCCAAAAGAATTTTAAGTATTTCTCAGTATTGGCTTTGTGGGTGCTCTGCAGTGGCCTGTTATGTGATATTTTCTGAAAAATTTCTTGGCCAGCATTTCTTCTCTTGGGAAGCTAGGAAGCTTCAGCCTCTCTATGTTTTATTCTTCTGGAATGTGATTTGGAGAATTATTTACCCTACATGTGAATTGTTTTTAATTAATGACTAATCACAGCCAGCTATGTCGGACTCTCTGAGTCTGTCACAAGATTTTATTATTCATTCTTGTCTAGCCTTCTGATGTCTCCTTTCTCTTTCTTTAGTATAGTTTTAGTATATCATTTTCTTTTAATATAATATATATCATAAAACAATAAATCAACCTTCTAAGAACTTGAAGTCAATTCTCATCTCTCACCTTGTCATAAGACCCACAACAATTAATAACCACAGTGGCCAGAGTGCCTGTGCTGTTTGGGCAAGTCAATGGACATTTTAAGGAATTTTGGAGTGAATATAGAAGTCCTGGCACCCTACCTCTCCATGTCAGTAGTATCCAGGGCCCTTATTCCATCAGCCAAGGGCTTGTCTGGGTCAGCAGAGATTTGCTCATACTGGTAGGCCTGCATCTTCTCAAACAGTCGTGTCAGGTTCTGCTTGCGGATCTTCAGCTGGGTCCACTGACACAGAAGCAAAAGAATTCCAGTGAAACACCCCACTGTGGTGTGTTACCTGTCTCCTCCCTTCCCAAACAGGGACTTGCAGGATTTTGGAATATTAGTCATCTCAAAATGATCATTAAAATCTTCATCCAAAGCCAAACGTGACATGAGGCAGGCCTCATCTCAAAGATGTATTATAATAACAGAAGAAAACCAAACTTCAGGTTTGGGTCTGATAGCAGAGAAGCAACCTGCACTGCTGGCAGGAAATGTCACTACACACCAGGAACTCAGTAAAGGAGAAGGATTTTTTGCAATCCTATTTTGTCAGATATCCCTTTACCACCATAGGGGTAAAAATCCCAAACATGGCCAAAATAAACTGCTGAAAGTATCAGGCTATGTAGGAGGACAAATGTTGATGGGAGAACCAGAAATGAAAACATTCCTCACCTTCTCATCCCACTGCCAGACCCTCCACAGGTCGTTGATGTGCAGCTCTGGCTCCACATACTCCTTTCTGTAGAAGGCGATGAACGGGACCTGGGTCAGAAATGAGACTCATCAGCCCTGAGCAGGGGACTGGGCTGCTCCTGGCAGCCAGGAGCCCACACAGAGCTCCTGCTCCATGTGGGACAACAAACTAATGAGGCAGCTCTTACTCCACCAAAGAATACATCACATAAGCCAAAAAACTTCTGCAACATCAGGCAACACCTCAGAGAACAGATTGGATGGACCAAGCAAGGCTCAAGAGAAATTCTCACACCTCATTCAGCCTCAATTTGTCCACAATCAGGGAAATACAATGACAGCAGCTCTGTCAAACAGGCCTTAAAAACCTGCATTGCCACAGCTCACATAAAATGAGTTGCAGTTCCCAATGGAGCATCATTCCATCCCAGGAGAGGCAACCAGGAATGGCAACTCAGCCCCTTCTGTGCGCCCTAAATGTTTCCAGCAGCCCTGCTAACCCTGTCAGGAAAAAGGAGACAGACCTTGGTAATGATGAAAAGTTGCAAATTACCTCAAAATGCTGATTTCTCATGAAATTCAGGGCTTCTTTTATCTTCTGGATGGTGCTGGGCCCCTTGCGGCCGAAGCTGCTGGCTTGTCCACGGTCAAGGTAGTCAGAAGTCTCCTGATAAGGAAACACATTGTGTTCACTCTGCTCCTGAGCTGAACCCCTGAAAGAGCAGCCCCAGGTTAAGGCTGAGAAATTGTGGTTCTTTCAACTTTTTTTGTTCCTTTTTGCTCTGTTTCGTGGATGCAAAAATGAAGACACACACATCAAATGACCTGCTCAAAAGGAGAAGTGAAGGTGGGACAGGGCACCACATCCCTATCATCAGAGCCCTGGAACAAGTCCCAGGCACAGTCCTTTACCTGCAAGGAGATGGTGGGAGTTGCAAAGGCATTCCTATAAATCCAGTCAGCTTCTTCCTCCAGCTCATCATCTTCAGCACTCTTCACTGGGATGGATCTCAGCTGGGAAGAGACAACACCATGAGCACAGGCACGTGCAACACCAGGGCTTGCACTGCCATGTTTCCAAGGAGCCTGGAAATTATTGTTTGGAGCTACAGGTTACCTCTGGGGACCCCCACCTATGGGGTGCCAAGGATATCACTTCAATGTCTGCACCTTCTGAGCACACAGGAAACTGCATCAGCTTTACACTAGATAAAGGCAGCTACAATCCTGTCAAAGGCTTGTGGAAAGGCCTGCAATGGTGCAAAGTCTGCTGTGAAAATTAAGTGAGGATATCTCCACTTCCCACCAGACACCCAAATTTTCTGCAGTTACATCCTCTGCTCCAGTCTATCTGTGCCTTGCTACCACTTTTGTTGCTGCAGCCACAGAGTAACAAAAGATAAAGCAGCTCCAAAGCCTCTCTGGGCACTCAGTCTTCTCTTTCAGAGGTGCTGCTCTAATCACTGACACCCATGAAGATGACAATATGTGTGAACAGGTCACCAACAGCCACCATCACAGACAGCATTTCCTTCTGGCACGGGGAAAAAGGGTCCTGTGGAAAACTGGCAGCTTCACACATCCCATTTCACAGAGAAGGCTAATAAACCTCTGCATGGAATTACACTAACATACACTAAAGGGAGATGGATTTTTCAGGTAAAGTCTGAATATAGTGCAAAATAAGGACAAAAATATGAGACACCAGGACTCCTAACAGCACAAACAGCACATTGTACTGAGAGCAGTGTAAGTTTCATCACCTTGACTAAAGTTGGTTACAGCAGTTATGTGTTGGCTGGCGTACAGGCAAGCTAGAAACCTTCCCATGTCTCCTCTGGCACTGCATCTTGCTCTCCATATACCCAGCTCAAGGGATTCCTAACATCCCAAGCCCTGCACTTCAGCAGTGCAACACTGGCACCCAGTGGCCACAGGGAAGCTGTGACTGGAGCTAAACCCAGATTCACACAAGTACAACAGCTCCCACTGATACTTCTGAATGCAGTTTTAGCCTGTACATTTGACAGGTAAGGTTGACAAAGCAGGAAAAAGATATTCCAAAATCCACCCAGCAGCTTGCCAGCCTACAGGTCCAAGCCTGGGAGCCAAAATGCTTTCTGTCTCACCTGGAACCTCTCAGGCATGTCTGTCATGCGGATCTCGTTGTCCTGGTCTGTGAGGTGGCTGCTCTCCAGCTCACTGGGCTCGTACATCTCGAAGATGCTGCGGCGGCTGACGCGTTTCTTGGCCGCCTTCTTGGGCCGCACGCGCGTCTCCCCTTCCGTCTCCTCGTCCTCGTACTCGTACTCCTCCTCCATCTCCTCGTCGTACTCGTTGTACTTCTCAAACTCATCGTAGTCAAAGTCCACGCCGAAGATTTCCTGGGCTTCCTGCAAGGCACTGGAAAGCAAAACCAAACCCCTGTTGTTCAGCCCCACAGCGCACAGAAGAGTTCACAGAACATCTTTACAGCCACAGAGTCTGAGCTTTAGTTTTCCACCCAGGCTAAAAAATCATGGACAAGTACAAACTCTGAGCTTTACTGCAATTATTTCTCTTAAGGGCCTGGTTTTGGTATCCCTTTAAAAAAAATCCAGGGGAAAAAAGAAAAAAGGAAGGAGCCACACATTTCAGAAATCACACACTAAAAGCTCTGTATCTAAATTTACCAGGTTTCTTCTGGGAAAAAGACCAGCAGTACCCAACCACAAGCTGAATCACTCTGCAGTTGAAAGATCCAAATAAGTTGAGCACTATTTTCAAGGCTCCAGGCCAACTTCCAATCAATACTTACGCATCTGTGTATCCTGGAAGCTTCTTTCTCCATTTTGGCTTCTTCAGAGGTTGTCCATCATCATCCACAATGAAGTCATCAATGTCTGGACATTGAGAAACAATTTAGTGGTCAGGGAACTCAGAGATAGAACTGGTACCTCTGACAAAGCTCAGCCAGTGCAACTATGAGCCTCCACCACAGACTTAGGCTGCTGCTGGCTGTCAGATGGCCCAGCTCCCCCCAGCATCTCCTACACCAATCTCACACAGTCCAGGAGCCTGAACCACAGTAACAAGCTGGAACAAACTTCCAGACAAACTTCCAGGGTAAGCCATCTGAGGTGCAGCTCAGTGCACTGAAAATACAGTCAGAAAAGGTCTGGCTGCTTTGGACAGTAGAAAGAATTCTTGAAACTTTTTTGGTAAGGTAGCAGCAGTGAGAGGCTGATGCTGAAGAGAGGTAAGACAGGCATGCACTGTGCTATGGGGTACTAAACATTGCCTTGAGTGCCTTCCTCTGAAGCATTTTCATTTTTGAGGCAGCTTAGGAGAGGTGTCCAAGACCTCAGCACATATAATGTGCTACTGCACTAAGTGGTTCAGACAGACAAACTAAACCTGTCACCCAGAGACCTTTAATTCTAAGGACTGCACTAATCAGAACAGTAAGAGCTTCACCATGACAGGGTCACAGCCTTTTAGATACTTCTAGTTTAGAGAAAGTCTGAACTTTGTTCCTGTGCTTTAATCCTAGAACAAACATTGGATGTAGCTGACCATCCACACTCACCAGATTCATCTTCCTCCTCCTCCTCTTCCTCTTCCTGTGGAGCAACAGGAGCTTCCACAGCTTCTCCTCCTTCCTCGCCTTCACCATCCTGAAAGATTTCCTCAGCAATGGCTTCCTTCTCGTGTTCTTCTTTTCCATAATCTTCTGCTTCATCGTCCTCATCATCAGACATTTTTCGCACACGCCTGAATTTTTGCTGCAAGGACAATTTCTTGTTAGTGCTCACAATTCCTGGCTCAACACTGCACTTCCTCTGCAGGCACCTGGGAGGGAGCAGGATGGAGCACAGGCACACAGGGGAGAGGAGTCACCCCCTTGGGAGCTGTGACACTTGTATGTTGTCACCACCACTGCTGGCCTGGTTGATGTGACTCTAATGTTTTAGAATGAGCTTTAGAGCCCATAACAGCCTGTGCTGACCTTGAGGTTAGCACCACACAGGGATGGAAGATGAGACTGTCCTAAAGAGGTGGAAAGGGAGGAGCACGGCAGACTTTAGGCACCAGAAAAAAGTGTTTTGCAAACTCTGGGAAGCCAGGTCCCAGTCACTTGGGCAGGGATAGATTCTGCTTCCTTCAAGCACTCAGCTATCTCTTTCCAAGAGGGCAGGAGCTGATGTGAGGCACTGTCTGCTCCTGCCAGGCTGGAGCCCACCTCCCCTGTGCTAAAACACACCACACCATTAACAGCAGCATGGGAACACAACTCACTCTTTTGACTTTAACGCCCAAGTTTTCTTCAATGAGGTCAAAGTCATCATCCTCCAGGCGGTCATCAAAAGCTAGAGAAGACAGCAGAGCTAAGTTACACTCCCCCTTTGCTAATCTGGGAATGCACTCAACCAAAAGGGTACAGCTCACCCAGCTCACCCAGACCAGGGCAGAGGTGCTCTCTGCCAGCATTTGCCCGTGCCCTGCTGGTACCAAACATCACAAAACTTACTGCGCTTTCTCTTTTTGTGGCCAACGTCATCCTCGGAGTCCCCAGAGTCGCTGGCTTCCTCCTCCTCTTCCTCATCATCATCATCGTTAATGAATCCTTTCAGGTTCCCCTGCTCATCCTGATCATCGAGGTTCAGCTCCTCCTCTTCCTCATCTGGGATGGAGAGCAGCATGTGTTAGATACTTACTGGTTATCCACTGGGACCCGTGCAAGCAGCATCTTCCTCCACACCATCCACACAGAGTTTTAACTGAACACTTCTACTGACACAGAACCCAGCCAGCTGCTCCTGCCAGATCCCCATTTCTTGTCTCGTGCTCTCTCTGCAGAGGGAACAGGTGGAGGGGTCACACTGGGAGAATTCCTCTGCTTTAACATTTACTATCAAACTGTGCGACTGCAAGTCCCACGAGGGTGAAGCAGCGTGTGCTTATTGCCAATTATAAATACCACTTGGAGCATGTGCAGGAAGGGAAGCACTCAAACAGCTGAGATTATTGACTACAGATGGCCCTGCTGTTATAGCACAGTTATTGCTCCATCTGCAGAGCCACAGAATGCAGAACAGAACAGCAATGAACACAGACAATTCAGCAAACTCACCATCCTCATCTTCCTCTACAAACTTCTTGGTTACTCTGGGTACAACCTCCCCATCCTGATTGTACTCCTCCTCTGACTCCTCTGCTTCACTCTCCACAAAGTCAGACATGGCTGCAACCTCTCACAGAGCAGCTGGGGAAAGAGGACACATCTTTGGCATCAGCTGAGCAATCAGAACACAAGCACTTCCCCCTTCAGGTTTTGGAGAGAAGGCACCTAAAGCAAGAAGGTTTTCAAATTAGCTGCAGAGGCCCTGAATTACCCAGTGTCCACCTTGTCTGGACATCCCTGTCAGCAGAGATTAGGCAGCAGCCAAGAGCTGCCAGCTCCTGCCAAGCCGTGTCTGGGTGAGGAGGGCAGGAGCTGTCACAGCAGCACGGCTGGAACGTGCACACAGCCAGAGCTCCAGCCCATCCACACCCTCCCACACATTGGGACAGCTCCCACTGATGCTGCACGGTGCCAGGCACACAGCCCAGCTAATTAGGATCCTAATATGATTAATGCTCACTCAGTTAACAAAGCCAGGGTGACCCTGACCCTGGAAAGGGCCTCGACTGAGCCAGGCTCTGCAGAGCCCACAGAGCAAACTGGAGAGGGGTCCTGGGCTGGGGCAGGGGGTTGGTGGCTGCCCACAAGCCAGAGCCACAGCCAGGATGTTCCATGCCAGGGGCCTCCATCCAGAGTTGAGGAAGCAACAAGAAAACTACAAAATCAGTGTGTATTTTATATCCAGAACCTTTTGTTTGAGGCTTTTCCCAACTGGGGTTTCTGGACACAACATAAATCAAGCCAGGCACAAAGGAAAGTGTTCGCCAAGTTCTGTCTCTCTAAGCCTTCTACTTCTGGTGGTTACAAACTCATTGATATTTTTGAAATTTTCAAAGGAAGTTTTTTTTTTTTACCTCCTTTTTACATACATCAAAACAACTGAACCTTACAAGAGTCAGCTATGAGGAAAACCAAATGAACTCCTCAAATGTCTGAGAGGATGAAAACATCGGCCCAGGAAGAAGTACAGGCCTTTGGGAAGGAGCAGTACAAAAAGCACTTCAGAGGTGTCAGATCTAAAGCCAAAACCTCCATGTTCAATTACATCTGATGTAATTCAGCAAACACACAAAAACAGCAGAGGAAAAAAAGAAGAGGAAAGAAATCCCTATGGCAGGGAATGATACCTAAACAAACACGCTTTAAAACATTCCCATAATCATTTCCCCACTGCAAACAACCCACTGAAGGAAATCAGTCCCATACAGGATAACCTGATCAAGGCTTTGCCATGACACGTCTCGTGTGCAGGATTTCTTGTTCTGCCCCAAGATCCACACATCTGCTGCACAAACACAGCAACTTGTAGAAAAACAGGGACTTAGTGCTCAGTTAGAGTTAAAAGGTCCAAGGCTGATCTTGGATGATCTTTTAAGTCTTAAAATACGAGCAGCTCCTAAGGAACATGTCATCCATATCTCATTAAAGAAAACCCACAACAAAGATGAGGGGAAGACCTCTGCCAAATTTCAGACACGAGTGGAGAGAGCAGCTCATACTCCTTGGCTGCAGAACATGTGGCTGTGGCCAACTTTTATGCAGGATGCTCCAGACAAGCAGAAACCACAGCAGGCCAAGGCTACTGCTCTGCATCCAGCCAGGATGTGGCTGCTCTGGTTCAGCGTGGGATCCCCATCCTCAAGAGGACACTTCAGAAGTTAAACACTTGGATTTAAGCACCCCTCTCAGAAATATCACCTCAGAGGGCAGCACTGATGCCAGTTAAATGTGTGTTCCTGATGCAAATGGCACTGATGAATCATGTGAGTACACAATACAGAAACAGGCATTATGATTACCAGCCTGTGTATAAATATTCTGCCAACTTCACACTTTCTCACCAATCCTCCTGCTCCAGGTATTCACCAGGGTGTATTAACATACACAAACCTGCAGGCTGAGTGGCTTTTCCTAGAGCATTTCCAAGTCTAATAACCTTGTTTATCTCCTGCCCATGATCAATACACAAACCCAGCTCATCACAGCACCACATCCAGTTTCATCATTCTCTGCCAGTGAAGTGTTTAACTCATGATTCCAACTTTCTTCCTCATCACTTGCTCCAAAATTTCCTGGCAATTTTACTCCATGTCAATTTTAATTTGTCTGGACATGGGGAACAAATAGGACTCAAGAAAACCATCTTAGTTAATGATCCAGCCAAGCAGGTTCCACACGAGCCAACCACCCACAAACCCAGGTGCTTTCAGCTCCAGTGAAATTCACCTCAGGACAGCAGGGGTGTCACTGAGCATGGAAAAGAGATGCAATGTATTAAATCAGATATTGATTAAAGGTGCCTCTCCCACCATCTGTCCCAGGGAGGCCTTAATGTGAAACAACACAAGCCAGGGAAGTGGGCAGAGGTGCAGAGGCAGAACTTGGTGTGGTCACACAGGGAGACCCGAGGAGGGTTTAAAGACTCTGCACCAAGGAGTGTTGGGCCAGCCCAGCTGTCCTGATCAGGAGTGTCTGCACTTTGCTCAGCTCAAGGGCACAGTGGCACTGATCCAGAGTCCACAAGCACGTTTTAACTGGGATTGTTGAGTTTTGGTCAGGGCAGAACCAAGATGGACATTGGCTGCAGACTCTGTGAGGTGAGGCAGGGCCTTTACAACAAGGGCTGCTTTGTGAGAGCCTAAGGATTTCAGAAATCATTCCCACATCCATCTGTCTGCTGACTACTCAGGACATTGGGAATAGAAATGTCCCTCAAGAACTTCACCTGAGCAGGTGTGGGGTGAGAGAAAGCAGAAACATCTGACACTGTCTCAGCTACAGGGATGCCACCTAAGGCAGGAAACCTCAGTTGTGTTCAGAGAATAACCAAGAAGTGTCCTCAGAGCAAGATATATTTATTATTCAGCAATCAACCTCAGGACAGCAGTGTGAATACACAAACCAACAAAGGCAGGCCCTCACCTTGGCTTTGGGAGAGCCTGGGTGCAGCAAAGACAGGCCTTGACTTCTCCCCATCCTTTGTGGAAGAAACTACATCAATCCCACATTAACACTTGTTTTGTGGGGTTTTTTTTTTGGAGGGGAAAGTGCTTGGGCAGGGATGGTTCTAACCTCTGCCACTTCATGATTCAACTCACAATCCATTTATGATCACACAGATCCAGGAGGCCACACTGCCAAAGCCACCACTGAACATCAGCTCGCACTGCCACGTTTCAAAGGGTCAAACTGCAGAGGATTCAGAAAGCTCTGGGAGAATAAGAGAGCTGGGGAGCTCGACTCAAAATGCAGAGCCTAAGTAAGCCAAATCTATTACTTTTGTTAATTAAATGCTCATGAAATTAGTCTTAGCACAGTCCAAGTACATCCACAGGAGTCCAAGACTGACAACAAATGTCTGACTGGGAAAAACTCAAATGAACTGCAAAGATACCCCCCAAAGCTCTCAGTGATTTCTCAGTTAAATCAATATCAGTATCATTAAAAGAAAAAAAAAAATCTTCAGGCTATGTCCCACCACAGAACTCAGACAAAACCATTTTGGCATCTTTTGATTTGAAGCTTATAAACCTAACAGAAACAGTCCTGTGAAGCACTGCAAGGCACTCCCACCATGAGAAACCACCCTCACCTCAATGCTGAGCTCTTTTTCACAGGCATTTCTTGGTATCCACATGGACTTCTGACAGCCACTGGGGCCTGCCAGCCCTGACATCAGCAATATATCATCTTATATTTAGCTTTTACAGCTGTTTCACAGATTTCTGAAGTCTGCATCTGAACCTGACACTCCCACCCTGCTCAGTGGGAGGAACACAGGGGGAAGTGATGACTGGGGACCAATGATGGGGAAAGTCCAGGCAGCCACCACAGCTCAGGAACTTCCCATACCTGCTTTGTTGGTTTTAATGCTGCTGCTGGTCCCACGGCCCCCGATGCTATCAGGTGGCAGCACGTCCTGTGGCAGGGTGACACATTTAATAGCACGTTGTGTGAAAAAACACTTCCGCCTGTTTATTTTAGCCCTGCTGCATCATAATTTCCGGCCAGAAACAGAAAACTGATGCTCCCTCCTCGCTTTCTCTGACCTGCCCATGACTTCATGCACCTGGATCATATCTTCTGTCAGCAAGCTTCTCCCCTAAGGTGAAGACACAAAGGCTTTGCTTGCCCAAAAACCTGCTCTGCTCCTGCCCCTGCGTTTTGCAGCGCTCCCTTTTTGGGATGGTCTAACCAGAATGGCCAGGACAGAAACTGCCAACCATTTACTCAGCAGCATAACAATGTTTTCTATTTCATTATCTCCTCCTTTAAAGTAATTTCAAAATATCCTTCTTAGGCTACAATGGGGTGTTGAAGTCGTTTTAAAAGAAACAATTGTTGAGACACCTACTGCTCTTCCCTGAATAAGAAGAGCTGATGTAGAGCAATTTTGTGGTGTTTGTTACCTTCCTTACACCTTCTGCCATATCTCATTTACCATACTAGCACTCCCACCCGGCGTTATCAGGTCCCTGCAACCTCACCATTTACTTATCCTAAATAATTTAGGAGTAACCTTCCTTCTCCACATCATTGTATTCAGGGAAAACAAACAAACAAACAAACAACAGAAATTACTATGAAACTCCACAATAACCTCACTCCATTATGAGCACCAATCAAAGGTTTGACACCTTTCAGTCATTTATTAAACACAAAAGGGTTTTCCCAGGCCCTCGGTTTTTCAGGGAGCACCTCGCCACAAGTTTGGAAAGCCTAATGCGGTGGTCTGGGAATCACACCTGCGGAGCAGAGATCCGGGAATCACACCCACAGCCTAGGGAGAACCAGGACCACCAGCGTGGTGAGAAATGAAGGTCAGGCCCTTTTCCCCACTCCAAGAAAAGCATCCCGATGCTCCCCACGCCATCGCCTCACACCCACAGCTCTCCCCAGCCGACCCCGCAGCCCCGGCCCCGCTGCAGCACGGCTGCGGCACCTCCCGGCCCCGGGGGAGCCACCCCGGCCCCGGCCACCGCCTGGCCTTCCCCGGGCCCTGCCCGCCGCCGCCCCGGGGGGCTCCTGCTGCCGCCAGCCCCACCCACGGCCACCACCGGGGCCCGCGGCGCAGCCCGACACCAACCTCGGGCACGTCCCTGCCGCCTTCACCGGGGCTCGGAGCCGCCGCGGCGCCGGGTCGGGGGTGACGCCCAGGCCGGGACAAACGCGAGTTCGCCCTTTCCCCGGTAAGGGACCCCGGTTCACCGCCGCCCTGACGGGCCCGGCAAGGCCTTACCCGAGGGGCCGAGGGAAAATGGAGGCGGTGGCGGCGGCGGCGAACGCGGGGGGCGGAGCGGGCGAGCCGCGACCTCCCGGCGGGCGGAGCGGCCGCGCTTCCGCTTCCTGCGGGATGGAGGCGGTGCGGCGGCCGCCGCTGCTGCTCCGGCTGCTGCTCCCGCTGCTGGCGGCGGCGCTGGGCGCGGCGGGGCGCGGCGACCCCGGGCCCGTCACCTGCGGCTCCGTGGTGAAGCTGCTCAACGTGCGGCACAACGTGCGCCTGCACTCGCACGATGTGCGCTACGGCTCCGGTAACGGGCGCGGCCCCCCCGCGCTCCGCCCGGCTCCCGCGGTGGGCTGAGCTGGGTGTGATTGACGGTGGTTCTCCTTCCTCCGCAGGCAGCGGGCAGCAGTCGGTGACCGGGGTGTCGGCGGCGGATGACGGGAACAGCTACTGGCGGGTGCGGGGCCGCACGGCCGCCGTGTGCCAGCGGGGCACGCCGGTGCGCTGCGGGCAGGCCATCCGCCTCACGCACCTGGGCACCGGCCGCAACCTGCACAGCCACCGCTTCACCTCGCCGCTCTCCGGGAACCAGGTACCGACCGGGGAGCACCAGCCCGCGTCCCCGGGCTCGGTGTGTTTCCCTGGGAATGACGGGGCCCGCCTTGTCACTCGGCTCTTGGCGGGTGCCCTGAGTCCCCGCTGGGTTGTTCCTGTCCCTGCCCTTCCCGCCTGGGGTCCCCTCGTCCCCCATGTTACTGCCAGCTTATTGCCCAGTCAGTTTCCTAGGTTCTCCCAACCAGACTCCCACATGTCTACTAGCATTTCCTAATTCCTGGCCCCAGATGTGTCCCCACCGGCCTCACCTTGTTCCCCAGTTCCCCAGAGTGAGTCTGTCCTTAGGCTGGCTCCCTACCAGCACTGCCTTGTTCCCTGGTCCCAGCTGGGTCCCTGCCAGTCCCACCTTATTCCCCACTCCCTCCCAGCTCCCTAGTGCCCTGCCAGTGCCTGAATCCCAACCAGACCCTCAAAGTCCTAACAGAGCCCCAGTCACAACCAGATCCCTCTGCCCACCTCAACCTTTCCATTTTTTCATCCCGGCCCCAAACGAGCTGTTCTTCACCCCCAGGAGGTGAGTGCATTCGGGGAGGCTGGCGAGGGTGACTACCTGGACGACTGGACCGTGGTGTGCAGTGGCACCTACTGGGTGCGGGATGACGAGGTGCGCTTCCAGCACACCTCCACCGACGTCTTCCTCTCGGTGACCGGCGAGCAGTACGGCCGGCCCATCCACGGGCAGAAGGAGGTGCACGGCATGGCCGCCTCCAGCCAGAATAACTACTGGAAGGTGATGGAGGGCATCTTCATGCAGCCCAGCGAGGCCTTCCAAACGGAGCAGTACCACGCCGAGTTGTGAGGGACGGACAGACTGATGCTGAGCTGCTGGGTGCTGCCCTGCTGTGTTTGAGACTGCTGAGGCCTGGGGATGGCTCCTGTCCCCACCCAGGACTGACACATACCATTGACACAGGGCCCCAGCACAAAGCAGATCCCGATGTCCTGAATTCAACGTGGAGCAGATTCCATTGTCCCAAATATGACACTAAACAGGCCCCAGCGTCCAGACCTGACCCAAAGCAGCTCCCAACATCCTAAAATCACTTCAAAGCAGATCCCAATGTTCAGACCTGAGCCACAACAGAGCCCAACATCTTAGATTGGCACAAAGAAGGTCCAGACATCCCAAATTAGTGCAAAGCCAAGCCAAACATCCAGACCTGACCCAAAACAAATTCCCAAGTTCCCACCCTGTCCCTTTGCAGCCCATTCTGTCCAAGCACGTTGCCCTTAAAGGCCTGCTGTCCCTGGGAGCTGTACCCCAAACTGCCCCTTGTGCCCTGCAAGGACCTGGGGCTATAAAAAGTGCTGAACTCTGCCCTGTGGTGTGGCTGTTTGTGTGGGGGATGCAGGGGACGTCTGGCACTGGGGGCCAGACCTGGTGTCATCTGCACTTGCCCCACACTGGTGCTGCCCCTAGTGTCACCCACTTGCCCCATCCTAGTTCCAGACCTAGTGTCACCCCCCCGCCCTGCTCCTCACTCCATTTCAGTGTTGGACCTGCTGTCACCCCCCTCACTCCATCCCAGTCCCAAACCCAGTGCCAGACCCGGTGTCACTCCTCTCCCATCCTGGTGCCATCCTGGTGCCATCCCTCCCATCCTTGCTGACCCCATGCCGGTGCCGCCCTGGTGTCACCCCTGTCCCCATCCCGGTGTCCCCGTGCCAATGCCGTCCTGGTGTCCCCGCTGTCTCCATGCCGGTGCCGCCGCGATGCATCCCTGTCCCATCCCCGCGTCCCTGCTGTCCCTCTGTCCCCGTGTCCCGATGCCGGTGCGGCCCTGGCGGGGCGCTGCGGCCGCCGCTGTCCCCGGGCAGGCGCCGCCGGGCCCCGCCCCGTCCCGCCCCTCCCAGCGGCCACTCGGGGTGCGCGGGCGGCCCCACGGGCGGCGGCGGCGCCGGGGCCGGGGCCGGGGCCGGGGCGGGCGGGAGGGAGGGGGTCTCACCGGGGCCGGGGGCCGCACCGGGGCCGTGCCCGCCATGCCGCCGCCGCTGCCCGCCGCGCTGCTCGCCGTGGTGCTCGTCGCGCTGCTCGCAGGGCTGCTGGCGCGGTCAGGGCCTGGCGGGGGCTCGGGGGACGCGGCGGGAGCTCGGGGGTGTGACGGGGCTGGGCGGGGGGCACGGCGGTGGCACGGGGGTGACAGCGGGCTGGGGGTGGCAGCGCGGCGGGTGGGGCTCTGCTGGGCTGGGAGGAGCTCGCCAGGGTCGAGGGGAGGCCCGAGGTGCTGGCAGTGGGGGTGCGGGTGTTTTGGGGGCCCGCGGGAGTTTTTGGGGTGGTAAGGGGGGGTTGGGGTAGTGCCGGGGGTGCGGGGGGCATGCGGGGCTAGGGGTGAGGTGTTGGGGGTCTGGGGAGAGGGAGCAGAGGGTAAGGGGGACAAAGAGGGCTTGGGGGGTGTCAGGAATTTGGGGGGCTCGCAAGGCTGGGTGTGGAGGGGAGCCTGCAGGGGATTGGGAGGTTGTAGAGTTTGGTGTCACAGGCTTGGGGGCTTGGAGAAGTTCAGAGGAGCTCACAGAGGTGGGCATAGGGGGCCAGGGGGTGTGGAGGTGTCTGGTCTTGGGAGGGGGCTGTCAGGGATTGTTGGGGATGGTCCTGCAGGGTTTCTTCTCCACCGTGAGTTCCTGGAAGCTCCTATCCAGCTGAGGGTGCTGGAGCTGACGCTCAAAGGATGAAGGGCATCTCTAGACCCCAACCCCAGTGGGCAGGCTGACCCTGGCCTTCCCCCGTCCCCACAGATGGCTGGCATGTCGCCTGGCTGTCACCTGGTGCCGGCAGAAGCTTCATGCAGAGCTGAAGATCGGCTCCTTTGGTTTCTTCTGGGCCCAGAACATCAGCCTCAAGTTCCAGCGGGAGCAGCAGACTGTGGTGGGTACCTGGGCAAGGGGTGGTTGCTGCCAGACAAGGCAGGGAGGGTGGTTGCTGTCACTTCCAGGCTGGCAGCAAATCCATGGAGCCACTCTCCTGTTGAGCACCCCCAGAGCTGGTGCCAGGCCCTTCCTCCCATGGCCAGACTTGGGGTTTTGCTGTTCCTTGCATGATCCCAGGCACTGGGAGTGGAAATGTTGAGATGAGCATCACAAGGCAGAGCCAAGTTGTTTCTTCTCTGACCTACCTGTGTGTCCTTACAGGAGATCGACAACATCTGGATCTCCAGCAAACTGAGCCGGGAGCTGCCGTACGTGCCCCCACCCCAGCTCCCTGCCTGCTCCCTTTGGGGGTCTGCCTCACCCCTCGCCCTGCTTGCCATCCTGCTGCCTTTACACCTTTCTGCCATCCTTATTGCCCTGTGGTCAGCTCTTTGAGGGAGTGACCCACGCTTGGAGGTGACAGTGTCTTGTGGGTGCCCTTGTGCTGGTCCTGCACGTCCCTGGGGTAGGGGAAATCCCTGGTGGCAGGGCCAGGTGTGCCAAGTGTGAGCTCTTGTCAGAGCTGCCTGTGCTGTTGCTCCCCAGGCGCTACTTTGAGCTGTGTTTTGGCGAGGTGCGAATCCGCACGGATCTCCAGAAAGGCCCTGGGTTCCAGCCGTCCGTCCCAAAGGCTCCCAGAGAAGCTGATGGAAATGAAAGCAGGACAGAGCTGACCCTTAAACCCTCCCTGCTGAGGCTCCTTAGCCAGGTGAGGCACTGGCTCGGTGAGAAGCTGCTGTGGGCTGCGCTGCTGTCGGATATCCCTCACAGCAGCACCTTCCCCCCAGCTCTTTTCCATCCACATGGATTCCATCAACATCATGGTTCTGCACGTGGCCACCTCAGAGTCTCTCTGGCACATCCAGGCCAGCCAGACACGTCTCCTCCTGAATGGCAATGGGAAGAGGTAATGCTGCGCTCGTACCTCTGTCTGCTTCCAGGGCAGGGAAGCTCCTCTGACCCCAGCCTTGTGTCTGTCCTCTCTCTGTCCCACTCAGCAGCATCCTGTGTCACCTGTGGTGTGACGCATTAACCTCCTCTGAGGCTGGCCTGGTTCCTTTTCCTGTCACAGGAAGCTTGAGTTGTGTGTTCTCTAAATAGTGTGGCGTGCATGGAGTTAGGGCATGCTCTGCTTTTGGGAGCACTTGGAGCAGGGACCTGGGGGTCCCTGTGTCCCACAGGAAAGAGGGCAGGAACTTGTTTTGGCAGCAGCAAGATCCACATCCTCCTTCTGTTCTCTGCTTTCCCCAGCCTGACATGCGAGGTGAGCCTGACAAAGGTGAACAGCAAAGTCCTCCGGAGCAGCCAGCTGGTGAGTGCTGGAGGAGGGAGAAATGCCACGCTTGGAACCTGGGCACTGCCTCTCTGGGACACGCTGAGGACCTGTCCCAGGGTGTCCCTGAGGCTGGGTGATGCTGCCAGGTGCTGGGCTCTCTGCTGTGCCCAGCTCTCCACCTGCAGCAGGCACTGGGAGGGCACTGTGTGACTCCCTGTGTGCTCTTTGCTGTGTCCCCTGTGTGCAGGATGACACGTGCCTGGCAGAGCTGGCCCTGTCACTCTCTCTCTCCCTGGAGATCAGCAGCAAGCGGCGCCTGGTGGGCGTCCGGCTCTGCGTCCGCACGCTGCAGGCAGAGCTGCACGAGGGGCTGTTCTGCAGCCCCCTCCTGCACCACGTCACTGCTGGGACCCAGCACAGCAGCGTGGGGGAAGAGCCCAGCACAGGTCAGGACAAGGACAGGAAGAAGCTTGGGGCAGGGCAGGGGCTGGTGGCCCCCATAGTTGCCTGTGGAGCCAGAGGGGTTTGGCTGTGGGATCACTCCCTCCCGCTCCCGAGTGTGGGGGTTTGGGCAAGTCCTTCCCGTGACTCTCTCTGTCCTTCTCCAGGCCCAGGGGAGCCCTCAAAATCCCTGTCTGTGCTGAGCAGGGACACACTGAAGCTCATCCCCAGGAGGGTGGAGATGAAGCTGGAGAACACTAGCATGGTGCTGTCCATGAACAGCCAGAAGAGGTGAGGGGCAGGCTGTCCGAGTCCAAAGTAATGCTGGGGACATGGACCTGGGGACAACTGTACCGTTCCCTGCTCATCCCTTGGCTCTGCTAGACTGCAGAGAGCAAGTTCTAGAGCCCACTCCAGTGGGAAGGACTGAGCTGGGGCTGGGGCTGAGCTCTTGGGAGGGAGGAAGGCACGTGAGCTGGTTCTCCAGTAGGACAGCTGAGGGAATCCTCAGGCAGTGGAATGAGAGCACTGAGCTGTGCTGCAGCTGGGCTGCTGTGTTTGTCCATGCCAGCATGCTGATCAGCTGGTGATGAGAGACAGGGAGATGGAGGACATGACAGTGCAGTTCCCTCCTGGCAGTGACACCCTGTGTCTTCCAGGCATCTCACCTGGAGCCTGAAGCTGCTGCAGTTTCTATATCAGCGTGAAGAGGAGCAAATCCCATTGCGCAACTTCACGCCCACCTCAGACCTGGACCAAATGAGTGTAGACCTCCAGCTGGAGGGCAAGTAGCCAGGAGGTCACTGATGGGACAGGGCTGCCATCACTGCCCCCTGCCACCCCTCATTTGTCCTCCTCTGTCCCCCCAGATGGCCTTCTCCTGTCCCAGAGCCGCCAGCGCATCGTGTGCCTCAACTCCCTGAAGACCAGTGTGCAGGTGAGCGAGCACTGGGCACACTCTGTCCCCTGGGGGTGGCTGGTTTGGCTCCTGGCATGGGATTTTTGCCACCTGGCCCTTTCCCTGCTCTAGGTCACAGCCATTGACCTCTCGGCTGCTGTGCTGCTCAACACCTGCATCATCCACTACCGTCACCAAGAGTTTTCGCACTGGCTGGGGCTGTTGGCACAGGAATACAGGTGCCGGGCGGTGCCTGTCCCCAGCCAAGGGCACAAGGGAAGGTAAACTTGGCTTCAGTGCAGCTGCTGGTATCACAGCTTGTTTCCTCTTGCTGGCCACGCTCTGGCATGGTGCCTGGGCACTCAGCACCTTATCTGTGCACCGTCTGTGGGATGGGGAGGCTGGTCAGGAGGTGATCAGGGAGCCCCTGCAGATAGGACATCTCTCTGGGCCTGTTCCTTGCCAGGCTCTGTGGCACACAGCTCCCAGTAACAGCCCATCCCTGCTTGTTCTGTGCAGGAGCTATCCCCAAATCCTAGCACCCATCATCCTGTGTGCCTCGCTGTCCAACGTCAATGTGTCCGTGCAGCTGGGGGACACGCCACCCTTCGCCTTGGGCTTCAACTCCATCTCTGCAGGTACAGGCTGGATCAGGGAGGTGCTGGGCTCTTCTTGGGGTCTGCCAGAGAGGCAGCAGGGTGGGAGTGGAGAGGGTGGTGCTGCCGCTGTGCTGCGTGCGTGCGTGCGTGCGTGTGTGTGTGTGTGTGTGTGTGTGTGTGTGTGTGTGGCCAGGGGCTGTCAATCCCTTCTTGGTTGTGTCTGGGGTGCCCATGTTTGGGTGAGCCTTGCCTGCACTTCCCCCCTCCTCTGTGCCCACAGACTACCAGCACCTGCGGCCACAGAGCGTGCACCAGCGAGTGGTGCTGGCCGTGGACCACCTGTGCTGGCGAGTGGGCAATGACTCCCACATCCAGCGTGCCCCACATCCCCCCAACATGCATGTGTGGGGAGAGGCCCTCATCCTCGACTCCTTCAACCTCCAGGTGAGGGGCAAGCCGAGGGACCAAGAGGCGGCTTTCAGTCTCAGACTCCCATGTGGGTGGCACAGGGATGTCCTGCAGCCTGAGAGTGATCATCCTGTTTGTCCTGCAGGGCAGCTACAACCAGCCCCTGGGCATGTCCAGCGCCCAGTCGGATACGCTCTTCCTGGATTGCACCATCCGTGGGCTGCAAGTGGAGTCGTCTGACACCTGCACTGAATGCCTAGCCAGGGTCCTGCCCCTGTTCTGCCCGCAGCCTGGTGGGGCTGAACTTGCCAAGCAGCCACCCTCTGCCTCCAGTGAACCCTGGGGGCTGCTCTGGAAGGTGGATCTGAAGGTGGAGGATGTGAACCTTTTCACACTCTCAGCTGTAGTGGGTAAGTAGCATCCAAGCTGATCCCAGATGGCTGTCCTGGAATAACCCTGCAGTCAAAGGAACCTGGCATGTTGTGCTGTGCCTCCAGCACTGACACGCTGTCTCTCCAGGTGCCCTGGAGCTGCGGCTGGACACGCTGACTGTTCTGGGAAGTGCTGAGAGCTGCACGCTCAGCGTCCAGGGCATGGTGCTGGCCTTGGTGAAGAGCATCACTGAGAAGATGCAGCCATGCTGCAAAGCTCCTGCCATCCCCAACCCGGTGGCCAACGTCTCCGTGCTCTCTGTCACCTACCACAGCAGCATCCGCTCCCTGGAGGTTGGTTTGGCTGTTGTTGTTGACTGCTTTGTCCTGTTCTGGGGTTAGATGGGGCAGGGGGAGGATTGGCTGGCACGAAAGGTGCTGTGGGGAGGATGGGGCTGTTCAGCACTGGCCCTGGCAGTGACGTGGTGCCTGCTCACTTTCTCTGGTGCAGGTGCAGTGCGGCGAGGGGCTGGCAGTGCTGTGGAGCCCACCTGACCACATGCACCTGTACCATCACACCCTGGCCACCCTGCAGTGCCACGAAGCCTTGCGGAGCGCCCTCGGCCACAGGACGCTTCCCTGCCTGCCCCCAGAGAGCCCCATGTCCCACCCAGCCACCCCTACTGAGTCACCAGCGCCCCTCCAGCCAAAAGGGCCCCCTCCCAAAAGACTCCTGTCACTGTCCCTGGAGCTGAGCTCTGCCAAGCTCACAGCCTTTGTCTCTGAGGCCAACTACATCAGCCTGGCTGCGGAACGGACCTCAGTCAGCTGGCATGGCGGTGCCCTGCATGGCTACTGCCCTGAGCTGGCCGCCGGCTTTGATGGACACAGCATCTTCAGCTTCAAGGAGGTGGAGGTGAAGCTGCTGCCGGAGCTGGAGGAGGTCGTCCGGCACCGCGACGCCTTCCCCACCCTGCGCACCCTCCGCAACCGCAGCTGGGCCTTCTCCTTCGCCAGCGTGACCATCGAGTTCCCCTACCAGTACGACTTCTCCCGCACGCTGGACGCTGCCGTGGGCGTGCAGAAGTGGCTGAAGGGCCTGCACAGGCCCGGGCGCCCCGCCAGCACGGCCCTGCCCCCTGACCTCCTGCTCAAAGTCACTCACTTCTCCTGGGTCTTCCTGGATGACGTCTTTGAGGTCAAGTTGCGAGACAACTACGAGCTGATGAAGGACGAGAGCAAGGAGAGCGCCAAGCGCCTGCAGCTGCTGGACGCCAAGGTGGCCGCGCTGCGCAAGCAGCACGGGGAGCTGCTGCCTGCCCGCAAGATCGAGGAGCTCTACGCCTCGCTGGAGAAGAAGAACATAGAGATCTACATCCAGCGCTCGCGGCGCCTCTACGCCAACACACCCATGCGGAGGGCCCTCCTCACCTGGACCCTGGCCCACCTGGAGCTGGTGGCCATGGCTGATGAGTCCTTCCATGGCACGGAGCGTGTGTTGGAGCAGATGAGGGACATGGATGATGTCAGCCCGTTCCCCCCAGAGGGTCTGGAGATGGTCACCCAGTGGTGCCGCATGATGAAGGGCACAGTTGGCAGCTTCTTTGGTGAGTTGCTTTGTGGGAGGGTGCCCTTGGAGGACAGCATGATGGCTGTGTGGCCTGGGCTGGCACCACGTGGTGTGTAACCAGGGAGGGAAGACGATTTTTGGTGGTTCAAAGGGAGCGGGAAGGAAGCAGAGGTGTTACAGGATGATGGCTCCCATTGTGTTCCAGAGTGGGGGGCTGCCTGTCTCTTTGCTGCCCCAGCCCTCAGCCCTTCCTTCCCCCGCAGTGCGGATCCGTGACTACCCGCGGTACCTGTTTGAGATCCGGAACTGGCAGCTCTCGGGCCGGCTGCTCGGAGCTGAGCAGTGTGGCCAGGCCTGCTCCCGGCGCCGCCAGCTCCTGAAGCTGGGGCTGCCCTGGGGTGATGCCACGGTGGAGAGGAACATGCCACCCTTGAAGTTCTACCATGACTTTCACTGTAAGACCCGGAGGATGGGGGGCTCTGTGGTGGGTAGGGACAGGACAAATGGCTGAGCCAACCTCCGTGTCCCCAGCTGTGATCTCCCAGTACACCATCGTGTGGGGGCCCTGCTGGGACCCGGCCTGGACCCTGATCGGCCAGTGTGTGGATCTCCTCACCAAGCCCTCAGAGGACCCCAGTGCCCCATTGCCCTGGTGGGACAAGAGCCGCCTTCTCTTCCATGGAGACTGGCACATGGACATTGAACAGGCCAACCTGCACCAGCTGGCCACCGAGGTGGGTGCTACTGGACTGGGGAGCAACATGGTGTGGGGTCAGCTCACACCTGCCTCTCCTCATGCCTGACCTTGCAGGACCCCTACAACACTACAGAGAACATGCACTGGGAGTGGAGCCAACTCTCCTTCCACTGGAAGCCTGGGCAGTTTGTCTTCAAGGGCAACTTGGATATCAATGTCCGGACAGCCTCCAAGTGAGAGTGGGGCCACAAGCATGGGGGGCCCTCACCAGTGCTGGGGGGTGACTGGGGTCTCTTTTCTGCATTCAGATATGATGACTGCTGCTTCCTGCACCTGCCTGACCTGTGCATGACACTGGACCTGCAGTGGCTGTGCCATGGGAACCCCCATGACCACCACGGCGTGGTGCTGCGCTCCCCTGAGTTCCTGCCCGAGGTGCCAGTGGGGCAGCAGTATGACTCCTACCGTGCCTTCCGCTCCGAGAACCTCAACCTCTCCATCCGGATGGACCTGACACAACCCAGTAAAGGTGGCTGACAGTGTTCTGGGGGTCCCTTGGGGACAAGGGGCATAGAGCAGGGCTGGTTTTGGGTTGTGTCCTGGCCCCATGGTTCTGGCTGATGGTGGGTATATTCTCAGAGTACTCCCAGCCCCGCATCCTGCTCTACAGCAGCACCCTCCGCTGGATGCAGAATTTTTGGGCCACATGGACCAGCGTGACACGGCCCATCTGCCGTGGGAAGCTCTTCAACAACATGAAACCCAGCAAGAAGAAGCTGGGGCAGCATTACAAGCAGTTGTCCTATACTGCGCTCTTCCCCCGACTGCAGGTAATTCCCAGGGCTGGGAATTCAGTGTTTCCTCCCTGCTCTGCCTCTGTTGGACTCTCAGCTCCTGCTCTCTGCTCCCTCTCAGGTGCATTACTGGGCCTCCTTTGCCCAGCAGCGGGGGATCCAGGTGGAATGCTGCCAGGGACACATCTTCACTCGGGGCACACAGCGGCTCATCCCACAAGGTGAGTGGGAATCCTGTCAGCAGCACTGCAGGTACAGCAGGGCCCTGGCTGACCCCTGTCCCTGTCTCCCAGCTGGCACGGTGATGCGGCGCCTCATTTCGGAGTGGAGCATCACGCAGATGGTGAGTGACCTGAGCCAGGTCACCGTGCACCTCATGGCCTCCACTTGTGATGAGAACGCTGACCACCAGCTCGACACCCTGGTGAAGAAAACCCACCTGCTGAGCCTGTCCTCCCTCACCTACCAGCGGCACAGCAACCGCACAGCTGAGGAGGTACCACTGCAAACAGGGCACAGCAGCTTGTGCTGGTCTGGTGGCAACTCCAGGACAAGGGGATGTTGGTTGTTGGATGCAATAGGGAAGGGATTTGGCTGGGGAAGAGAGAGAACTTCAGGGCCTCCAATCTACCTGACTTTGTGCCCATGCTGTGGTCCCTGGGGTGGTCTGAGCTCCAATCCCCATGCTCTGCCTGAAGGGCTGGCAGGGCTTCTAGTCCCAGTGCACAAGGCCACTGGGCAGGGCCAGGGGTGGCTTTGCTGTGCTGAGGCACTGACCCTCTGTGCCCAGGAGCTGCCCCTGCGTGATGGGGACGACGGTTTCCACACGCATCAGCTGCACTTGGTGGACCTGCGGGCGTCCTGGACCACCACGAACCGGGACATCGCCTTCGGCCTCTACGATGGCTACAAGAAGGCGGCTGTGCTCAAGCGGAACCTGTCCACCGAGGCCCTGAAGGGGCTGAAGATCGACACACAGCTGCAGGCCAAGAAGCTGAAACGGGGCCCCCTCTCTGCTCACTCCATCCCTGCCAGAGTGACCGCTCCCATCACCAGCGGCCGGCCTGAGAGAGCCTCCTCAGGGGGTGAGCACAGTGGGGAGGGGAGCAAGGGGAAGCACACAGCTCAAAGCTGTGCATGTTTCTGTACATTTAGGACATCCCCCCACAGCTTTGCACTGACCTTTCTTCTTCCCAGGGGCCTACATGCTGCAGAAGCTCATTGAGGAGACGGACAAGTTTGTGGTTTTCACAGAAGAGGAGTCGGGGGCCAGCGAGCAGCTCTGCGGCATTGCTGCCTGCCAGACCGACGACATCTACAACCGCAACTGCCTCATCGAGCTGGTCAACTGCCAGGTACCTGCCTGTCCCCTGGCTCTGACAGGGGCTGTGCCTGCCCCAGAAAGGTCCATCCGACCCCTGGGGTCTCTCCCCCCACAGATGGTTCTGCGTGGTGCAGAGACAGAGGGCTGTGTGATCGTGTCTGCTGCGAAGGCACAGCTGCTGCAGTGCCAGCACCACCCCGCCTGGTATGGGGACACTCTGAAGCAGAAGACATCCTGGACGTGTTTGCTGGATGGCATGCAGTACTTTGCCACAACAGAGAGCAGCCCCTCTGAGGGGGAGCATGGCCAGCTCTGGCTGGAGGTGAGCATGTGGGTGAACTATGTGAGGGACAGGCAGTGCTGTCAGTGCCCTGGCCAAGCCAGGGAAAGTGGGGACAACCAGCAGTGCCTCCTTACCTCCCCAGGTGAAAAATATTGAGGAGCATCGTCAGCGGAGCCTGGACTCGGTGCAGGAGCTGATGGAGAGCGGGCAGGCAGTGGGGGGCATGGTCAGCACCACCACAGGTACTGCCCACCGCCTGTGGGCTGCTGTGCCCACCCCAGTCCCAGTCGGGTGTGACCCCAAGGCTGGTAGAGCTGATAGCACCTGTCCTGTCCCTGTGTGGCTCCAGGAGGTGGCTGATGCTCCAAGCCCTGCACTGTGCAGTCCCACTGTGCTGGGACATGGCAGTCTGACTGTGGTCCCTCTGCCTGTCCCCAGACTGGAATCAGCCCTCGGAAGCCCAGCAGACCCAGCAGGTGCAGAGGATCATCTCTCGCTGCAGCTGCCGCATGTACTACATCAGCTACAGCCACGACATTGACCCTGAGCTGGCCACGCAGATAAAGCCCCCTGAGACCCCTGCCAACCAGGAGAAGGAGGATCTGCTGAAGAAGCAGGAGGGTGGGTGCATCCAGGCAGTGTGCTGTGGTGGTTAGAGCTCTGGGCTGACCCATGGCTAACTCCAGGGGTGGCTGAGGTCAGAGGGCTGCATACAGGAAGGGTCCCCAAGACATTTCTAGCCATGCTGAGGCCCAGCTTGCCCTTTGTGTCCCTGCAGGAGCTGTGGACACCTTCACCCTGATCCACCATGACCTGGAGATCTCCACCAACCCCGCACAGTATGCCATGATCCTCGACATAGTGAACAACCTGCTGCTGCACGTGGAGCCCAAACGCAAGGTAGCCCACGGGGCTCCAGGTGTCTGTGCCACTCACTGCACCCAGGCAGTCCTAACCTTGCCCTATTCCTGTGTCCAGGAGCACAGTGAGAAGAAGCAGCGGGTGCGTTTCCAGCTGGAAATCTCCAGCAACCCTGAGGAGCAGCGCAGCAGTATCCTACACCTGCAAGAGGCTGTGAGGCAGCACGTGGCCCAGATCCGGCAGCTGGAGAAGCAGATGTACTCCAACATGAAGGTGAGCCCACAGCCCTGGCTCCCTGGGATCCACTCTCCAGGGCAGAGGGTGCTGAGGGTTGTCTGTCCTTCAGTCCTTGAAGGATGACAGCAAAAACGAGGTCCTGCTCGACCTGAACCACCGGCTGCAGCAGCAGCTGAGCCAGGAAAAAGCTGACCTGCAGCTGGAGAGCGAGGAGCTGAACATACTGATCAGGTAGGACAAGGGGGAATGGCTTTAAATTGAGAATAGGTTTGTATTGGATATGAGGGAGAAATTCTTCCCAGTGAGGCACTGGCACAGGTTGCCCAGAGAAGCTGTGGCTGCCCCATCTCTGGAAGTATTCAAGGATTGGCTGGGTGGGGCTTGGAGCAACCTGTGACAGTGGGAGGTGTCCAACCCAAACCATTCTGATTCTATGATCTCAGCCTTCCCCAGCGTTGTGTCCCCCTTACTCCAGGACTCCCACATCCCAGCTCTCTCCTCTGTGCTGCAGGTGCTTCAAGGACTTCCAGCTGCAGCGAGCCAACAAGATGGAGCTGCGAAAGCAGCCAGAGGACGTGAGCGTGGCACGGAGGACTGAGTTCTACTTTGCCCAGGCGCGTTGGCGCCTGACAGAGGAGGATGGGCAGCTGGGCATTGCTGAGCTGGAGCTCCAGCGCTTCCTCTACAGCAAGGTGTGAAGTTGGACAGTGCCCACAGCCCCTGAGCTGGGGATGGGGACATTGGGAGCTGATGGCTTTGTCTGCACAGGTCAACAAGTCTGATGACACGGCCGAGCATCTGCTGGAACTGGGCTGGGTGACCATGAACAACCTGCTGCCCAACGCTGTGTACAAGGCAAGTGGCAGCTGAGGGAGCAGCTCTGCATCCTGGGGACCCACGTGGTGTGGGCAGAGTGGCCTGTCCTCACCCCAGCCACCCGACCTCTTCCCTGCAGGTGGTGCTGCGTCCCCAGAGCTCCTGCCAGTCTGGCCGGCAGCTGGCCCTGAGGATTTTCAGCAAGGTCCGACCTCCCGTGGGAGGTATCTCCATCAAGGAGCATTTTGAGGTGCCAGGGCTGGGCCGGGAGGTGCCAGGGTCTCTGTGGGGCACAGGCAGTGTGTGCCTGGCTCTGACATGTCACTTTCCCACAGGTGAACGTGGTGCCTCTCACCATCCAGCTCACCCACCAGTTCTTCCACAGAATGATGGGTTTCTTCTTCCCTGGCCGTAATGTGGAGGAGGAGGAGGTGGGGGATGAGGAAGATAAGTCCAAGCTGGTGACAACAGGTGAGAGGCTCGTGATCACCCTCCTCTCTGGATGTCCTTGAGTGGCTCTGGCTGCGTGTCCAGGATTATGTTTGTGGGCAGCTGCTGTCCTGCCGTGAGTTGAAGAGCAGGGATTTGTGGTCTCCCCTGTGGAGGGGGAGATGGTGGGAGGGTTGGGGTCGTGGCTAACCCCTGGCTGGACACCACCACCACCACCTTGCACCCTGTTTGCCCCAGGGATCCCCGTGGTGAAGCCACGGCAGCTGATCGGAGCCGATGACTCGCTGGGCTCAGGGAAGGGAGTTGCTCAGGGACTTAACCGGACATCAGGGGTCAGAAGATCGTTCCGAAAAGCACCTGAGGTACCTCCTGCTGCTGTGAGGGGGGAATCTGAGAGCCCTGCTGTGGTGCCAGTCTGTTTTCCCTTAACTGCAGGGCTGGGTAGCCATGTCCTCCCACACTTCCCTCCCACGCTTGTCTGCTTTCTCCTGCTCCCTCCCACCATGAGGATTTGCATCCTTTACAACCAGGCGCCTGCACGCTTGATGTGATCGCTGTATCTCATTTTTCCAACACCGTGCCAGAGCAGCTCTCACCTTTCCCTGATGAAGCAATGCTGTGGCCTAGTGCCCGGCTGTCCCTTCCCTGCTGGTTCCTGGCTGTGTCCCTTCTCCTTCCCTTCTGCTCATGGCTTCTGCTCTGTCCTCAGCATCCCGTGGATGACATCGACAAGATGAAGGAGCGTGCAGCCATGAACAACTCCTTCATCTACATCAAGATCCCGCAGGTGCCACTCTGTGTCAGCTACAAGGTGTGGGACCAGTGGGACAAGGTGTGCTTGGGGTGGTCTGGGCCATCGTCCCCACACTGCCTGACACCTCTGTCACACAGGGGGAGAAGAACAGCGTGGACTGGGGTGACCTGAACCTGGTGCTGCCATGCCTGGAGTACCACAACAACACATGGACATGGCTGGACTTTGCCATGGCGGTGAAGAGGGACAGCCGCAAAGCCTTGGTGGCACAGGTACGTGGGACCACGTCCCTCTCCCTGCTCCTGGGGCTGCTCTGCCCAGGATGGAGATGGTAATCCCAGGGTGGGTGGCACGCTTCCCAGCATGGGAAGCAGCTGCACTGGCTCAGCAGCTCAGGCTGTCACCCGGGGTGTGGCCACCTGGGCTGGCTGAGCCCCCTGACTCCCGGGCAGGTGATCAAGGAGAAGCTGCGCCTGAAGCCGGCCGCGGGCGCAGAGGCCCGGGGGAAGCTGGAGAGCAAATCCGACGGGACCATCCAGCAGCAGGAGGAGGACGAGAAGGCTCGGCTGCTCATCGGGCTGAGCGTGGGCGAGAAGAACCCCAGCAAGAAGTCGATCTTCGGCAGGCGCAAATGACGGCAGCACCCGGCAGGCCGGGAAGGGACTTGGGATGCCCCGTGCTCCTGCCTTGGGGAGGCACCCCGAAGGCAGAGGGGGGGCTGTGCTGCTCAGCAGTGCCTGAGGAGGGCTCAGCCACGTGCAGGCCCTCTGTAGCCCCGTTGTTGTGGGGCAGGGGTGGAGCAGCACGGGGATGTGGGGCACAGGGTGCTCCGGGGCTGCTTTGTGGGGTGCAGAACCCTCGTGCCAAGGGCCCCTGGGAGCTTCCCCCCCTCCCTGCTGTGCGGGTGCTGGGCCCAGCCCCTGGGCCTGGTGAAGCAGCAGGATCGCTCCAGGCTGGGAAAAAGGGGAACGGGAGAGAGTTTAAATAAAGAGTTTTTAATTTGGAACAGGCTTGGGTCAGTGGCTTGTTTCTTGCCTTGCCCTGCAATGCTGGGCTCAGCACCATGCCCCACCTCAGCCCGGCAGCCCCCCATCCTTGGGGGCTTCACCCCTTGCCCTTCCCCAGCAGTTGCTCCGGGCACCCGATTTGGGGTCAGGGCACACGAGGGCTCAGCCTGTGCCTTTACCCCTCTCCGTGAGGGGGTAAAGGTCCTCTCTGTGAGCCCAGGGCTATGCTGGGGCTCGGCAGGGACTGCAGGCACCCCCTCAGCACGGGGGGTCCAAAGAGAGAAGGAAAGGTTGAAGGGGGAGCCCCAGAGTGTGTAAGGAAGGGGTCTCGGAGAGGGGCTGGGATCAGTCCCGGGGGTCCTGGGTGGGGGTGGGATCAGTCACGGGTGGGTGAGCAACCCCCAGGTGTGTAGTGGGGGTCCCAGATGGGGGGGGATCGGTCACGCTTGGGTGTCACCGTTCAAGGGGCAGCCCTGCCGCCGAGCCCCGGGGCGGGGGGTGGTCGCGGCGGGCGGGGCGGGGCGGGGCGGCGGGGTTATGTAAGGCGGCGATTACCGGGGACCGGGCCCGGGGCGCGGCCGGGCGGCGCCGCGATGGGAGCGACGAGCAGCGGCCCCGGCCCGACCCCGGCTCCGGTGCGGCCCCCCCAGGTGCGTGCGGCGGCATCAGCCCCGGGAATCCCCCCGGGCATCTCCCGCCCCGGGGTCCCCTCGCTGACGCTATCCCCGGTTCCGCAGGGCCGCGCCGTGGGGTCGTGGGTGCGGGCGCTGTTGAGCCGAGCAGGGTCGGTGCCGGTATCGGTACCGGTGCCGGTACCGGGGCTCACCTTGGCCCCGCGGGGCCCCGCCGAGGAGCCGCCGCTGCCTGGGTGGCCGCTGCCGCAGCTCGTCTCGTTGTTCCTGCCGGAGTTCCCCGTCCGCCCCTCCGCCCGCCAGCAGCAGCTCAAGGTGCCGTCCCGGAGCCCCCACCCTCCGAACGGGGTCCCGCTGCATCCGAACGGGATCCCCGATCGTCCTCCCCCGGGCGCGTCCTGCCCGTGCATCCCGCCCCGGCCGTCCCGGGCGCCCTAACGGGTCCTCTCGCACCCTGTACCGGTGTCCCTGCTCGTCCTACCGGGGCTCCTGCACGTCTCTACCGGGGTCCCCCAGCGTCCTGAGCATCCTCCCGCGCCGTCCGCGCACCCCGTGCCGCCATCCCGGCATCGCCGACTGCCTTACCGAGCTCCCCTCGCACGCTCTGCCGAGTCCCTGCGCATCCTACCGGCGTCTCGGCCGTTCCGCCGGGTCCCCTTCCATCCCCGCCGCCGCCGGGCGCCCGTGTCGGGTCTCGGTGTGTTCTACGGGGGTTCCTCCGCACCCCACCGGAGTGTGGCATCCCACCGAGGACCCGCGTGTACCCGCGGGGGTCCTGTCCTCTGTCAAAATCCGCCGCTGCCGCCTTGGGGTCCCCGTGTCCCTGTGCCCCATACTGGGTCCCTATGAATCCTTCTGGGGTCTCTGTTGGGTCCTCCAGGTCCCCGTGTGTCCCCAGCGTCTGCTCTGGGTGCTCTGTCCCCCTCACCTTACCCCCCGCAGGACCCCAGCCTGAGCCCCCCAAATCCATCTCCATGGCGTGCTCAGCCCCTGTTCCAACCCTCAGATCCTGGGCTTCGTGGCCAAAGGCTCCTTCGGGACCATCCTCAAAGTGCTGGACTGTGGGAGGGAGAAAGTCTGCGCCGTGAAGGTGGGTGCTGCCCCTGGGGCCCATGGGTGCCCCCACCTGCCCTCTTCCCCCCCCTTGACAGTGCCTCGCCCCCCCAGGTTGTGCCCAAAGTGGAGGTGCTGCGCCGTGACACCCTCAAACAGTGCAAAGAAGAAGTCAGCATCCAGGTGAAGGGGGGCCCAGGAGGGACCCCAGCCCGTGAAGGGGTTCAGGGTGGCCATGGGGACCCCAGGAGGCCGTGGGAGCTGCGGAGGGAAGATGGCAGAAGCGGGGTCCCCAGCCCCTCGCAGCCCCTGCCCCGGGTGCCGCTCACTTTCTGCGCTTTTGTGTCCCCAGAGACAGGTCAGGCACCCGTTCGTGCACGGGCTGGGGGACAGCTGGCAGGGCCAGCGCCACCTCTTCATCAGTGAGTGACCATCTGCCCGCGGGCTCCCCCGGCCCCCCCTGCCCGCGCACGTGTCCCCGCCGCCCGCACACGTGTCCCCGCACACGCGCGCTCCCCCCGCCGCCCCGGGGCCATCCGGGCGCTGCGGCTCCCGGCTCCAACCCCGCACCCACCGCGGGCCTGCGGGTGGGGACACGGATGGGGACAAGCCACGGCGGGGCAGGGACCAGTGTGGGGGTGAACAGAGCACCCCAGCGCCGGTGCCTGCCCGGACCTGACGGCTGTGTCACCTCAGCCCCTGCAGTTTGTGTGCTCCCAGTGCCTGTGTGACCCCCAAGGACCGCTTGGTCACTTTGGTACCTCGTGTGGTCCCAGGTGCTTGTGTGTTCCCACTGCCAACAGGGCTCTGGTGCTGATGTCAGCCTGGTACTTTTACGTTCCCATGCCACCTTACTCATCCCTATGTCACCTGGTGCCTGCACTGTCCTGCTGCTTGTGCCACCTTGCTGCCTTTATAACTCCAGCGCTTCCACCACCTCAGTGGTGGAGTGACCCCTCTGACAGTGGTTCCAGTGACCCCTCTGCACCCCTGTGTCCATGCCACCCCAGTGTCTGAGCCCTCTGCACCCCTGTGTCCATGCCACCCCAGTGTCTGAGCCCTCTGCACCCCTGTGCCCATGCCACCCCAGTGTCCCTCGTGCCACTAAGGCATGTCCCCTGTCCCCGCAGTGTGCACCTACTGCAGCACCGGGGACCTGCATGCGCTGTGGCGCGCGGCTGGCTGCCTGGCCGAGGCCACCGTCCGCCTGTTCGCCGCCGAGCTGGTGCTGGTGCTGGGTGAGTGACCCTCCACACTGGGGACAGTGACACTCCACCAGTGTCCCCACTAGCGGAGACTCAGGGGTGGCAGTGGGCGCTGTACTGGGAGGGGACACATGGCACTGATGGCTCTGTCTTGTCCCCAGTGTACCTCCACGACCTGGGCATCATGCACAGAGATGTCAAGGTGGGTGGCAGTGGGGCTGGGGGCTGGAGCATGGGGTGGGGGGGGGTCTCTGAACCCCCAGCATGGAGAGGCCACCTCAGTGCCTGTCTCCTTTCAGATGGAAAACATCCTCCTGGATGAGAGAGGTAAGAGCCTGGTGGCACTGCCTTGGGGACACCCCATCTGTGGGGACACCCTCTCAATGGGGACACTCTCTCTACGGGTTCCCACGTGATGTCTGACCCCACAGGGCACCTCAAGCTCACTGATTTCGGCCTCTCCCGGTACCTGCAGTGGGGCGAGCGAGCCCACACGATCTGTGGCACCCTGCAGTACATGGGTAAGGTGGGCTGTACTGGGGGGGCTGTGCTGGGGGGCACAGACCCTCGGGTGCTCACCTACTCTCCCCACAGCCCCAGAGGTGCTGAGTGGCGGGCCCTACAGTCATGCAGCCGACTGGTGGTCCTTGGGAGTCCTGCTCTTTGCCCTGGCCAGTGGGGAGGTAAGGACCACAGGGTGAGGGGACAGGGACACCTCAGGGAGACCCTGAATTCACTCTGTGCTCCCCCAGTTCCCTGTGGCTCCAGCGGGGGACCATGTGGCCATGCTGGAACGTGTCAAACAGAGCAGCTACGAGAGCCCACCCGAGTTCAGCCCTGAGCTGGCCCGGCTGCTCGCCGAGGTAACCCTCCTGCCTGGATTTTGGGGTCCCCACTGGCCCGTGGGCTGGATGCCGAGATTTCCGTTCTCACTGTCCTCTCTCTGCCCGCAGCTGCTGTGCCACAACCCCCTGTACCGCCTGCGCTACCTCCACCACTTTCAGGGCCACCCCTTCTTCCGCGGGGTGGCCTTCGACGCTGACCTGCTGCAGAAGGACCCGGTGGTGGTGGCAGTGGCCCCGCGACCCCCCGAGCAGCCCCCACCCGACCCCGCCACTTTCGCCGACTTTGACTACGACCTCGCCGCCCCCCCGGACCGGCCCTGGCCTGGCTGAGCCACCACGGCTGGGACCCTCGGCATCGCTCAGGGACATCCCCTCCCCCGGCAGCGGGTCGGACCCTGCTGGGCCGGGTCCCCAAGGGGTTTCCCGGGTACCCCGGATCTCATCCCCGGGTACCTCAACTCTGTACCTCTCCCCGCGGGAGCAATAAACCCGAGAGCCGCGGGCACTGCTGCGGGTTCTGCCCTGACTCGTGGTGGGCAAAGCGGGACCACAGGGGCGGGGGCGCGGGGCTGGACCCCCACCTCGGGGCGGGCCGGGGCAGATCTAGGGGGCCGTGGGGGGGTGGTTTTCCTGGGGCAGGTGATGTGGGCAAGCTGAGTCCGCCTGCCCATCCTTCTGTCCATCCGTCCGTCCGCTCCCCCGGCACTGCGCGGCAGGGGCGTGGCCAACGGACGAAGCCACGCCCATTCATCCGCCCATCACCGGCCGTGGCCCCGCCCCAACGGTCGCCCCGCGGGGCGACGCGCGCGCGGCGCAGCCAATCAGAGCCGCGCGTGGTTTTCAAACCGGCGGCGCGCGGGCGGTGGCGGGCCCGGACCGGGAACCAGGGCCGAGACCGAGACCAGCCCCACCCGGCGGGCCCGGAGCCCAGACCGGGAGCGGGGCCGAGGTTGAGAGCTACTGCAGCCGTAGTCGAGACCGGGAGCGGGGCCGGGAGCATTGCCGGGCCATGCAACGCGCCAAGACCCCCGCCGTGAGTGCGGGCTGCAGTGGGGTCGGGTTTGGACGTTCCGGTGGGGCGGCGGGGCCAGCCCCGAGGAGGGTCCCCGGGGGGGTGGCGGGTCCCGTGCGGTCCCGGTATCTGTGTGTGTGTGGTGGGGGGGAGCTGCCGGTGCTGCCGCCGGTGACCCTCCGGTTCCCCGCCAGGCGCAGAAGCGGCCCCGGCGCGCCCCACTGCAGGAACTGCAGCTGCAGTCGGGCGCCGACCGGACCAGCCTGACCCCCCTGCTCCGCCGGCTGCGGCTCAAGGTCGGTGTGCGGGAATAACGAACGGGACGGGCCGGGTAACGGGGAGGGCTGCGGTGTACCGGAACCGGGAATGTTGGGCGGGTGGGTGGTGCTGGCGCAATGGGAGGACGGGCGTATTTCCTGCATGGGGGAAATGGGGACACTGGGGCAAATGGCTGCGGGTGCAGGGGGAAAGGGCAGGGCTGCCCTGACCCCCCTTTCCCCCTAAAATGTCCTGTAGGACTGTGCCACACCAGTGTCCTGTGCCCGGGGCCCCCGCAGCAGCATCACCACGGTCCCTCGCACCCCAGGACCCCCGCGAAGTGCTACTATGGGCCCCCCCAGCAGCACCACCTCGGTGCCTTGCACCCTGGAGCCCACCATTTTGGCGTCCCCCAGGACCTCCACCTGCGACCTTGGGACTCCCATTCTTAAGCCTGGTGCCGCTGAGGCCCCCAGCAATGCCACCCTTATTCCTGGTGCTTTGGAGACCTCCAGCAGCCCCAGCCCAGAGGCCCCTGGCAGTCCTGTCCCAGTGTCCAGCACGCCAGAGCTCCCTGACAACACCATGTCAGCCCCTCTGTGCAGTCCAGTACTGGGACCCAGCACCTCAGAGCCCCCCAGCAGCACTGTGCCAGCCTCTGTGTGCAGCTCCATCCCAGTGCCCAGCACCCCAGAGCCCTCAAGCAGCACCATTCCAGTTCCCCAGTGCAGCTCCATCCCTGCGCCCAGCACCCCAGAGCCCTCCAGAAGCACTGTGCCAGCCTCTGTGTGCAGCTCCATCCCAGTGCCCAGCACCCCAGAGCCCTCCAGCAGCACCATTCCAGTTCCCCAGTGCAGCTTCATCCCTGCTCTGAGCACCCCAGAACCCTCCAGCAGCACTGTGCCAGTCTCCCTGTGCAACTCCATCCCGGTGCCCAGCACCCCAGAGCCCTCCAGCAGCACCATTCCAGTTCCCCAGTGCAGTTCCATTCCAGTGCCTGGCACCCCAGAGCCCTCCAGCAGCACTGTGCCAGCCTCTGTGTGCAGCTCCATCCCGGTGCCCAGTACCCCAGAGCGCTCCAGCAGCACCATTCCAGTTCCCCTGTGCAGCTCCATCCTAGGATCCAGCACCCCAGAGTGCCCTGGCAACACCGTGCCAGTCTCCCCGTGCAGTTCCATCCCAGTGGCCAGCATCTTGGAGTCCCCTGGCAGCACCATGTGCAGCCTTGTCCTGGGGCCCTGCACTCTGGAATCCCCTGGCAGCACCACCCCAGGGCTCCCCAACATTATGAGCTCGGTGTCTTGCAACCCAAACTCTCCAGGCAGCTCTGCTCTACCCCCCTGCAGCTCTGGGTCCCCTGGCAATGCCAGCATAGCCTCCTGCACCCCAGGGCCCCCTGGCACCAGCTCCACTCCCCAGAAGACTCCCTTCCGCAGGTGGCGAGCAGCACCTCCAGACTTTTCCTGCAGCTCTGTGGCCTCTGAGCCCCCATCTACAAATGGGAGTGCTGATCATCTGCATTGCCAAGGCACCCCTGAGGGAGCCGAGTTCCCTGCCCCTGTCTCTCCAGAACAGAGCCCACCTGGTCTCTCTGCCATCGAGGCAAGTGGGTTGGAGCCTGCTGGGTCTGAAGCCACTGTCACCCCTGTCACCTCGCCTGAATCAACCCTGGGTACGGTGTCCTGGACGTTACCACTGGTGTGGCTGGAGAAAACCCTCAACACCTCGTTCCTGGTGGAATCCCTGAGGCACAGCCTGCCCCTCCGCAAGCTACAGCAGGATGCCAGCAGCAGTGTCACCCCTGTGCCCACTGCAGTCGCCAACACCAGCACGACCCCTGTACCAACTGTGGTCACTGGCACCAGCACAACCCCTGTGTCAACTGTGGTCACTGGCATCAGCACAACCCCAGTGCCCACCATGGTCACTGGCACCAGCATAACCCCTGTGCCCACTGTGGTTGCTGGCACTGGCACAACCCCCGTGCCGACTGTGGTCACTGGCACCAGCATGACCCCTATATCCACTGTGGTTGCTGGCACCAGCACAACCCCAGTGCCCACTGCAGTCGCTGGCACCAGCACAACCCCTGTGCCCACTGTGGCCGCTGGCACCAGCACAACCCCAGTGCCAACTGTGGTCACTGGCACCAGCATGACCCCCGTGCCAACTGTGGTTGCTGGCACCAGCACAACGCCAGTGCCCACCACAGCCATTGGAACCAGCATGACCCCAGTGCCCTCTACAGCCACGGGCACCAGCATGACCCCGGTGCTCTCCATGGCCACTGGCACCTTCATGACACCTCGGGACGTGTGGGAGAGGAGCATGAACACATCCAGGGGAAGCCTCCCCTGTGCCAAGGACAGTGCTGCGGAAACAGACTCCCTGCTCTGGCAGTAAGTATGAGGACATGTCCCCCTGGGTGGGGCTGTGGCACCTGTGGGCTGTCCTTGCCCTAAACCCCTCTCTTTGTCCCCAGCTGTCCCCGGGAGCAGCTGAAGACCCTGCCACGGGCAGAGCTGGAGGGGAGGCTGGAGAGCACCCTCATCATCATCGAGGCCCTCTCGCTGCAGCTGCGTGACTGGCAGGAGAGCCAGCAGCTGCGGCCTGACGTGGGGCCGGCCAAGCAGAGGGACGCGCTCACACAGACGGACACCACCCACCCCGAAGGGGTAAGAGTCCTCTCCAAAGTGATGCCACCCTGTCCCCTGCAGCCTCAGTGGGTGCTGTGACAGTGTCCTTGTGCCGCTGGCAAGACAGTGACCCTGTCTGGGTTGGTGGAGTGGAAGTAAAGCGCGGCTGCTGCATCACGCGCCGGGTGCGGCATTATCATGCCCGGATCAACCTGCTGAGTCTGCTGGATTTGAACCCTCATGGGGGGAAACATCCCTGGTGCACATGGCAGGAGGAGGGGAGGTGTCATGGCTGGCCGGCTCTCGCTGGCCCCAGGGTGGAGCAGGGCTGGTACAAAGTGCCCTCTGCTCTGGTGGATGCCCTTGGGAGGAGGAGATCTACGGGCAGCTCTGCCTCAAGCTGTGGAGGAAAGCAGAGGCTGTGCAGTGGCAGTGGAGTGGGATCTGCAGCTGGAGCTGGGTGCCTGGTGACTGTCACTGGCCATGAGTGTGCCAGATCTCAGCCACACAGGGCACACGTATCCCCCTGGTGCTGCCTGTGCCAGCTGCCATAAGACCAGTGTCCTTGTCCCTTCCCCAGAGCACCTGGAGCAGCCAGAGCCTCCTGTTCTGGGGCCTCGCGGATGCTGCTTTTCGCAGCTTGCAGGATGAGCAGGGAGCCCTCGCGCAGGAGGTGAGCTCCACACATCCCTCTGCTTCCCCTTTCCCCTGGGTTCTGGGAGACCTGTTGGCACTCACAGCAGCTGTACCCGGTGCCTTACGGTGCTGTCACCTCTCACAGAGGGAGCAGGAGAGGACCCTGGTGTCCCAGTGCCAGGCTGTGCTTGAGAGTGCTCCCAGCAAGGTGCAGAGCTGCCTGGAAGAGCGGGATGCCATCAGGCAGCGAGTGGATGAAGCTCTACGAGCTAAGGATCAGGTGAGGGGGTAGCTGTTGTGGGATCAAGGCAGTCTCAGCTGTCCTCATGCCTTCTGTGGGGCATCCTGCATCTCTACCCACTTCTGGGAATGAGAATCTCCCTGGCATCCCAGAGGAAGAAAATCCCAATGTGGAAGGCAAGAAGTGCTGTGTGCTGGAGCCCTCTGGATGTATTTTTGGCGTGGGTTGTGCCCCCCTGGGAGCAGGAATCCTAGGCTGGTGCAGGGACGGCTCCTGGGAGTTTCCCCATGTGTGACAGCGTGGCTGGAGCAGCATCCTCTCCTCTGCAGGGATATCTCTTCCTGGAGGCTTTCTGTGCCCATGCCAGTGCCCAGATCAGTGCCCGTGACCAGAGCCTGGCCTCCCAGCAAGAGCTGAGCACGCTGCTGGCCCAAGCCATCAACCTGCAGGTATTGAGTGTGGTGCTATCCCCAGCTACCCCACACTGGATCAGGGTCTGGAAGGGCATTGCCACATCCTGAGCTTGGGTGATGGTCTGTGATGGGCTTGGGTTCACCAGAGGTTTTCTGGTGCTGCTGCTGGGAAGCTGCTGCAGATTTGGCCTCAGGGCTGGTACTTGCCTCCCTTCATGGCCATTAAATATGGCTTTTCTACCACGGCAGTGCTGACTCATTCCTCCTACCCTACAGGCATCCCTGTCTGCCGAGGCGCAGTCTTTCCGGGAATTCTTAGATGCCACCTTTGAAAATCTGGAGAAGGAAAGGAGGGCCCTGGATGAGGAGGTGAGGGGGGTCCCCTGGGGGCCCAGCCCCTCACTGCCCTGCCAGTGCTCTGTGCCCTCGTTGCCATGACCTGTGTGTCCCTGGTCACACAGCCGGACAGTGCACCAGTGCCACAGCAGTGCCATGCTGAGCTCTGCCTGGTTCTGTCTCCCTTCCCAGCGGGAGCAGATGAGGGCCCTGGTGTCCCAGTCCCATGCCCTATTGGAGCATGTGCCTGGCAAGCTGCAGAGCTGCCTGGAGGAGCTGGCTGCCGCACGGGAACAAGCAGAGGAAGCCCTTCAAGCCAAGGAGGAGGTACAGGGGTGCCTCTCAGTGCTCTGAAGTGTCAGAGGCACGGGGTGATTTGGGGCACCCCTTGGTGTGAGAACACCCTAGGGAGAAGAGCACCCCAGAATAAGCACCATGTCTCCACAGGCATCCTGCCAGCTGGAGAAGACCTTGGTGACCCTGCAGGACACAGAGGCTCAGCTGGAGCAGCTGACAGTGGCCTACTCACGCCTGAGCAAAGGTGGGGGTGGGAGACGTGGGGGCTGGAGCTGTCCCATCCCCACTGCCCCATCCTCCCTGGCTGACAGCTCTGTCCCTCGCAGACCTGAACTCTGTGATGATAAATCTGGCCAGCATGGAGCAGGAGCGGGATGCGCTGCAGCAGGAGAACGAGAAGCAGTGGGAAGAGATGGCCCAGTGGGTTTGAGCCCTGATGTCCTGAGCCCCATCCCACCTCTGGCCCCCAAAACACAGCACCCCCTGATCCCATTGCATCCCCTCAGGCTGGCGCAGGAGAAGAACTCCCTGCAGCAGGAGTGCAAGGAGCTGTGCCAGGAGCTGCAGGAGGCCACCGAGTGCCGGGAGGTAGGAGCTGCCTGACCTTGCCTGTGCCATCACGTGCTGCCGGCCCCCACCACAGCCTCTCCTCTCTGGGAAGGCTGGCAGATGGCCAGGAGCAGGATTAGCCCTCCTACGGAGGGGGATGAGCTAGTCAGGGCGGTTGACATCCCGCACGTATCCAGGCTTTTCATCCTGCCCGGCAGGGATTCCCAGGGAGGGGGCTGGGCAGCTCTTGGAGATAATTTTCTTGGAGATAAATTTCCCCTGCAGGCATGGAGCTGTCCCTCAGCCTTTCCTATGTCCCCAGTAAACTGGTTTGTAGGGTTTGGGCTGCTGGGATAAAGCTGTCCCTGATTAGAAACAGCACCCTGAGGCATGGGAGGGTCTGTGCTGGGGGTCCCAATGAGCCCCCTCGGGTCTCTGCTTGGCTGCTCACGACTGTGTCCCTCCACCCTCTTACAGTTCCTGAATCAGGAGAACCAAATGTGCCGCACACAGCTGCTGGAGGTGGAGGCCAGGCTGAACTCCACGCAGGCCACGCTGCAGGAGCGCATCCTGCAGCTCAAGGAGCTGATGGAGTCCCACCAACGCCTGCGGTACTGCCCCACTCACCAGCTCCACTCAAACCCCTCTATTTCTGGGAAATCAAGCCCTTCCTGGGGTGTCAGAGGGGACATTTTGACCATGGTCACTGCTGCACCAGCCAAGTGTAGTGGTCCAGGTGGGTGGGAGAGGCTGTGGGGAAGGCCAGCAGATCCCATCTTGAGGGAAGCTGCCTAAATCTGCGGGATTTGCACCATTGCTAGTTCATGGTGAGAGGCAGGCATGTCCCCATCCCACATCGAGGAAGGGAAATGCTGCTCCTGCTGAGGCTGATGCCATTCCACAGGGAAGAGCAGGCTGCCCTCAGCAAGGAGCTGGACAGCACCAAGGCTGAGCTCCTCAGCTTGCAGACAAAGAGAAATAAAGTTTCTTGGTGCTCCACGGACATTATGGAGAGCAAGATGCGGTTGCAGGAGCTCGCTGACTGCCTCAAGGCTGCTCTGGAAGAGCAGGTAGGAGCCCTGTGCTGGGGACAAGCATGACAGGATGGCCGGGGGGGGGGGGTCACACATCTGTAGCTCTCTGTGGCATGGCTTTGAGACCCTGTGCTTGCTGGGACAGTCACAAGTTGCACTCTGGCACTGTACTCTCTTCCCCCTCTGAAGGATGATGATGCAGCTCCATCGAGAAGCAAAGCCTGGACCCCAGGTCCCCGGACCCCGGGCTGGCAGACCCCACGCCGTGCCTGGACCCCGGCCTTCCGCACCCCGGCCTTCCACACGCCGTCATGCCACACGCCACACCGTGCCAGCAGCTCCTTCGTGGGCAGCGTCCTGAACGCTGTGGCAGGGAAAGGTGAGCTGGCACCCCTCTCTGGGTTTTGGGGAGTCCCGGGATAGGGATTGCTCCCTCCCATGCTGGGGGATGTGCAGGGCTGGGCACAGCTGCTGTCCTCTGCTCTTGCAGATGCCAATGAAACCACCAGAAGTGGGAGTACAGTTGCCAAGGACAAACTTGCATCTTTGTCAAAGGCAATAGGTATGGGGGCTGTCACCCTGTCTGGGACCCTGCTCTGAAGCTGCAGGGCTGCTGTGCAGAGGGATGAGCAGGCATGCCTTCCTTTCTGTGCCCTGGGGCTGATATTCCCTCTGTGTTGCTCATGAGGCTCTTTCCTGCCTGCAGATCCTGAGGACACTCTGCTGGAGAGTGTGAAGGAGCTGAGAGCTGTGGTCTCCAACCTTGCCTTGCTGAGCTCCCGCATCCAGGAACTGGAGCAGAGCGAGTTCAGGGCGCTGCAGATGGAGATGTGAGTTCAGCGTGGGCTCATGTCAAGGGTTGGGCAGGGGCATCACTGTCCTGGGCATGGCCTCTTCTGCAGGCAGCCTGCCTGGGTCTGCCTCTTGCCCCAGCCCTGGATTAGACTTCTCCTGTCATGGCTAGATGGGCTTTTTCCAGCTGGCTGGGCTGGACCAGGTATCTTCTCCCACCACGGGCCCAGGGGCATGCCCAGGAGGGGTTTGATACCTGGTGCTGTGCTTGGCCCTCTCACCACCACTGCCCTCTCCCAGCTCCGACCTGCAGCTCCGCCTGGAGACAATGACAGCTGAGAGCCAGGAGAAGGTGGATGCCCAGGCTGCCACCATTGCCAAGCTGAACAAGGCACTGAGGACCAAGCTTGAGGTAAGCCAGAAGTGGGCCAGCGCTCACCCCAGGGCAGAGCTGAACTGGGACGGGCGCTGATCTAGGACATGGAGAAATCTGGTGATGCCCCATGGGTGCTCCTGGCTTGTCTGACCTCCAACATGAGAAAACCCACTCTGGGTGCTGGGGGTGGCCAGGGCTGGGCACTGCCTGACCCTGCTTCTTCCTCCCTGTCAGACTGAGAAGGAGCTGCAGGACGTGGTGAAACAGCAGGAAGAGAAGATGTTGCAACTCATCGACAAGAGTGGGGAAGTCATGGTGTGTGATGGGGGCATGGGTGGGCATCACCCTGGGGGGCTGCCAGGCACAGGACCCCTCCCAGCATCCCTTTTTCCCCTGTAGAGGCTGAAGGCAGAAGTCTCCGAGCTGAAGCGCTTGCTCCAGCGTGCAGAGACAGAGGCCAAGGTGCTGTGGGAGGAGATGAGGGGCAAGGAGCACCAGGGGGACACTGCCTACGTCCAGGAGCGGGTCATGCTGCGGCGGGAGGTGAGGCCAAGGAGCTGCAGGGCTGAGGGCTCCTCGTGTCACCCCACCATGGACAAGGAGACCTCTTCAGACCTTGCTCCTCCCACCCTTTTCCCCACTTCAGAGCTTTCCCCCACAGGGATCTCAGCAGGGCATGCTCCTTTTGCAGGTGGATAAACTGAGGCTGCTGCTTGTGGAAAAAGAGGATGAGAACATACGGCTCACTGACAAGTACCTGGAGCAGGTATGGGGAGCCTCAAGGGGCTGCCCTGGCTCCAGACATAGAATCAGAATGGTTTGGGTGGGAAGGGACCATAAAGGTTACCTAATTCCAAACCTCCTGACGTGGGCAGGGGTCCCCTCGCCCTTCTGGGCTGGTCCCTGCCCAAATTTGGAGCAGAGTCCTGATGGGCATCTCCCACCACCACAGGTCCGAGGGTTGGAGATGAAGTTCCATCATACCCAGAAAGTGCTGAGGACCCACGAGGAGAAGCAGGAGAAGATAAAAGAGGTGAGATTTAGTTTATTTCTCACCCTTGCTGTGACTGCAACAACACCAACCCAAACACTATTGCTGCTGCTGTCCCCAGGTCCTGTCGGCTCTCCCTGAAGTGGCTCTGGGTTGCCAGGAGCTCCAGAGCCTGCTGCGCTACCTGGGCCTGAAGCCAGCCACCAAGGAAGCTGCTGAGCCGCTATAGCCTGTAGCCTGAAACCTTTCCTGTTGTTAATGTTGTAATTATTTATTGAATAAAGTTGTGTTGGCTTTTACCCTGCCTGCTGTGTGCATTCAGGAAGCTCCTGGTGCTGTGGGTGGGGACAACTTGTCCAGCCTGTGCCGGTTGCTCCTGTTCCGTCACGGGGCTGTGGGCACAGCTCCCTGCCACCCCAGGGCCTCTCCTTCTTGGCGGGGGAAACGTCCCCCCCTCTCTGCCAGTGTTTGCTCTCAATAAGGAACCGCGTTCCCCAGGCTCCCACCCTGTGGCCCCGGCAGCAGCCAGAGTGCCCGGGCTGAGCCAGCTTCCCTCCCCTGCTCCCTGCTCCTCCTCCTGCCCTAGATTCCCTCCCTGCCCTGCTCTGCAGGGGCTTGTCTGGACCCTGCACCCCATCCTGGGGCTGCGGGCATGAGCCTGTTGCGTGGGACTTGTTCCAGAGGTTGGATTCCTCTCCTTATCACAGGGATGGTTCCAGAGGTTGGATCCTGCACCCTCATCACGGGGCTGTGGGCACACGCCTGTTGCACGAGGATGTTTCCCCCTCCCAGCCTGGCTCCAGCACGCAGCATCCCATGGCTCAGCCAGTGCTGGGAGCTCTGCCAGCTCCTGCTCCCAACCCCCCTTGGTCGCTGCTGCTGCATGCAGGGGGGGGCTCCCTTAGGGGCTCCCCAGCTCCCAGCACAGTTCCAATCTCACCTCCCTTCTTCCCTGCGGGGGCAGCTCCGGTGGGATCCCCCTCCCGATGTTCCTGACCCCACGGATGCTCCCCACCGCCATGGGGACCACGCGGCACCCTCCCTCCCCTGCGATGGCCCAAAAATAGCACCACTCCAACAGGTGCTCCGGTTTTTAATGGCCTCTTTCTCCTGCCCAAGGGGGATGGAAATCACCTTCCCCTGCCCTCTGCCACAGCCGTGCCGCTCTGTGTGGGGCGGGTGCCGTGACACGTGGGGCGCTGGCACCGATTTATCTACCTGGGAAATGTTTGGGGCTGTGCCTCCATGTCCTGGGTGCGTGGGTGGCTCGTGGGGAAACAGTGCTCTCTGCTCCCTGGCCCTGCCTTCTTCCCTGCCCTGTGACCCCGTGGGGTCGGGTACAGCCTCCCGAGGTGCAAGGCTGGCAGTGGGGGGCCCCGGCTCTGGCATGAAGGAAGATGTGCTCCCTTCCCTGGATCAGGGCCACGCAGGGCGGCTGAGCCTCCTTTTACGGCGGGATTCAGCACAGCGGGGCCCTGGCAGCCGTCCCCGTGGGGCGAGTGGGGACACTGGTTTTGTCCCTGTGCCGGCTCCGGGTGGTTTTTTAGGGGGGTTGGTCTCCTAAAAAGGTGGGTTATCCCCACCCTGTCCTGGAGGATCTGGGGCTCAGTGCTGCTGGCTTCTGGGCACAGAGGTGACCTAGATGTGGTATCCTGCACAGTAACAGTGACCCCAGCCTGGGGCTGGCACAAGGGGGTCCCTGGCCCAGGGGTGATGAAGGGAACGCCTATTTTTATATAATAGTGGAAATAGGGGGCACAGCCTGGGCGTGGCACGGAGGGATCGCTGTCCTTAGTTGGTAGTAGCAATAGGGGGGCACAGCAGGGTCCCCAGCAGCAGCAGGGGGCTGTCAGAGGTCCCTGCCCATAACCAAGCAGGGGTGGTGGGGCAGAGGGGTCTCCAGCAGCAACTGGAGATGGCACAGTGGAGTGCCTGAGTGGCATGAGGGGACCTTCCCATGACAAGGGGTGACTCAGCTGTGTCCCTGGGCGGCGGCAGGGGGGGCACAGAGGGGTCCCCATCACCAGCAAGGCGTTGCAAAGGGGTAATACAGTGGGGTCCCCAGCCCGGGATTGTCACCTTAGGGCCGCCAGGAGCTCGGGGGTTGTCGCTGGCGGGGGGCACGACCCCGGTGGTGGGGGGGAGGGCCGTAGCCGGCGGGGGGAGCGGGCGGTGGCGGGGGCGGGCCGGGGCGGGGCATGGGGCCGGTCCTGCCCGGTGCCGCCCCGCCGGTCACGTAGCTCTGCGGCACCGCAGCCACATTTACCGCGGGGCCAGAGCGCGCAGCCCGCAGTCCGTACTCGTCGCCGCCGCCCGACACGGTACGGGGGAGCCGGGGGTCGGGGAGAGCCGGGGGGCCGAGGGGTGCTGCTGGGGGAACAGCTCGGGGGTCCCGGCGGCGGGAGGCGGCAGCCCCGCCGAGCCTCCCGGGTGTTTCCGTGGGGTATCCCGGGGGTCGGTCCGCGCTGGGGGGCTCCAGGGCAGAGAGACCCCTGGGCATGGGGGTATTGTGGGTTTGGGGGGAGCCAGGATACTCCTCCTGCGCTGGCGGAGCTCGCGTTTCTACGGTGCCGGCCGGGGCATCGAGCGCCCCGGCTCCTGGGGGCATCACCGGCCCCACGACGGCGCCAGCCCTGGGGTATCGCCATCCTTGGAGTACCCCAAACTTTGGGTACCTCCATCCCTGGGTTGTGCCGCCCTGGGGCGGCTCCGTCCCTCATTCCCGAGCTATTTCCGTCCCCCCGGTATCCCTATCCCCATGTTATCGTCATCGCATGCGTAACCTCCCCGGGAGTTATTCCCGACTATCGAGTATCTCCGTCTCCGGGGTACCCCAAAGTCCGGGTAACTCCAGGCTCAGGTAGAGCCTCCCTGGGGTTTCTCTTTCCCCTTTTCCCGGAGTATTTCCGCCCCCCCAGCACCCCCATCCCCGGGCTGTTTCCGTTCCTCGTGGGGTATTCCCATCCCGAGGGTACCCCCATCCCGGTCCCCTCGTGTCCCGCGTGGGTCCCCGCTGAGCAGCGCTCCCTCAAGATGGCTGGGCTGGGGGCGGGCTGGCAGGCAGCAAAATGGCTGGGAGCTGCCCGGCATCCTCCACGATCCCTGCCACGAGGCTTACACAACGTGCCCTGGCCGGTGGGGTCAGGCTTGCAGCCCCGTGGGGGTCCCGGCTCCCCGGGGAAGGGGCTCTGTGTGGTTTCGGGGTGTCGCCCCGCTGGTGCGTGACTCAGTCCCCGTCCGCTCGCAGCCACCGCCACCATGACGCACCAACACCCCGCGCTGACGGCCGAGCAGAAGAAGGAGCTGTCGGACATCGCGCAGCGGATCGTGGCCCCGGGGAAGGGCATCCTGGCAGCCGATGAGTCCGTAGGTCAGTTTGGGGGGGGGAAAATCTGTCCTGCCACCCCTTTTCCCCACTCTGGATGGAGGCTGACGAGGGTGCTGGGTGCCTGCAGGGAGCATGGCCAAGCGCCTCAACCAGATTGGGGTGGAAAACACGGAGGAGAACCGCCGGCTGTACCGCCAGATCCTCTTCAGTGCCGACAGCCGGGTGAAGAAATGCATCGGGGGCGTCATCTTCTTCCACGAGACCATGTACCAGAAGGCTGATGACGGCACCCCCTTCGTCCAGATGATCAAGGACAAGGGCATCGTTGTGGGCATTAAGGTGTGGGGGGTGTCCTGGTGGGTTTGTGGGGTGCTGAGGGTGCTTGGGGGGTGCTGGTGAGGCTCAGCGCTGCCTTCCTCTCATTCCACAGGTGGACAAGGGTGTTGTACCTCTGGCTGGGACTGATGGCGAGACCACCACGCAGGGTATGTGTTGCAGGGGCTTTGGGGTGTGGAGCCAGGGGGTTTGAGGCCATGGGATTTGTGGCTCTGGGGCTGACGTGCTGCCCCCCAGGTCTGGATGGGCTGTGGGAGCGCTGTGCCCAGTACAAGAAGGACGGGGCAGACTTTGCCAAGTGGCGCTGCGTGCTGAAGATCAGTGAGCACACTCCCTCTGCTCTTGCCATCATGGAGAACGCCAACGTCCTGGCCCGCTATGCCAGCATCTGCCAGCAGGTATGTGCCTGCTGCCATCGTCAGTGATGCCATCGTCGACAGTGATGGTAGGATGGGTATTGACTCGTGTGGGCAGGTATTGCCCCACGGGGGTGGGCACGCATCTGTGAGGCTCAGCACTGCGCCTGTGCAGTGCTGATGATCCCTGGGGATCATCCCCAGCGGCTGGACATAACCCGTGTTGGGTAACACCTCACGTGGGTGGACATGGGGCATTGCCCCGTGGCATGGGCATCACCCATAGGGTCAGGCATCAATCCATGGGGCCAGGCGTTGCTACGTGCACCTCACAAACCTGGACATTACCCCATAGGGCTGAGAACTGACCCTCCCAGCTTGGGCATCCCCCCATGGGGCTGGGAATCACCGCCAAGGGGGGCCTTGAGCCTCGAGGCTGAGCATTGATCTGTAGGAGTGAGCGTTGTCCCACGTAGCCATGGGGCTGAGGGGTGCCCAAGGACATCACTGTGATGGCATCTGCTGTTGTGCTGTTTGCAGAACGGCATTGTGCCCATCGTGGAGCCAGAGATCCTGCCTGATGGTGACCACGATCTCAAGCGGTGCCAGTACGTGACAGAGAAGGTGAGTGGTGGGGTGGCAGCAGGGCGGGCACCGTGCTGTGCCATGCCAGGGAGACTCCATGCTGCCTGTCCTCCCCAGGTGCTGGCAGCTGTCTACAAGGCACTGAGCGACCACCACATCTACCTGGAGGGAACCCTGCTGAAGCCCAACATGGTGACCCCTGGGCACTCCTGCCCCACCAAGTACAGCCCGGAGGAGATCGCCATGGCCACTGTCACCGCTCTGCGCCGCACCGTGCCCCCAGCCGTGCCAGGTACCAGCTGTGGCACGTGGCAGAGACCAGGAGAGTGATACCCTGTGTCCCCTCCTGTGCTATAACCCTGCTCTCCACAGGTGTCACCTTCCTGTCTGGGGGTCAGAGTGAGGAGGAGGCTTCCATCAACCTCAATGCCATCAACACGTGCCCGCTGGTGCGGCCATGGGCCCTCACCTTCTCCTACGGGCGGGCGCTGCAGGCGTCAGCGCTCAGCGCCTGGCGCGGACAGAAGGACAATGCTGATGCTGCCACTGAGGAGTTTGTCAAGCGTGCAGAGGTGATGGGGGTGGCCCTCCTGGGAGGGGAGTGCCAAGGCCTGGGAAGGTGGGGACACCGAGGACTGTGTGCCCATGGGAGGAGGGGTGGCTGAGGATTATGTCCCACAGGCTGAGAGAAAACACCAAGGGCTGTGCCCTGTAGGATGCCAAGGACCATGGTCCCCATGGAAGGGACACAGTTCTGTCTCTGTGGGGGGATATTGAGAGCTGTGTTCCCACAGGGGAATGATGGGTGCCAATGGCCACATCCCTGGGCTCTGCTCCCCAGGTGTCCCCATGAGCTGGGGGACCCTGAAGGCTGTGTCCCCAGTGACTTGGGGACTTTGAGTGACACCCCAAGTGTGACCACTGACCTTTCCTTCCCTCGCAGGTGAACGGGCTGGCAGCGCTGGGCAAGTACGAGGGCAGCGGGGACGACTCGGGGGCCGCCGGGCAGTCCCTCTACGTGGCCAACCACGCGTACTGAGCCCCGGCCGGGCACCCCACCGGCCCCGGCCCCCGCCCCGGCCCCTCCCCGCCACCGCTCACACCCCGCTTCCACCCCAGCCGCCCAGGGGAGCCGCCACGCGGGGAGGGGAAGGGGAGAGCGCCCCGCGGGATGTCCGCAGATGGAGTGGGGGGTCCGGCTCAGCCGGGCTCTGGGGGGAGCCACCCGGGTGCCCCTTTGGCCGGGGGCTCCGGCCGGGCCGTGAGGGGAGGAGGGCAGGCCGCGTGGGGGGCAGGAGGGGAGGCCTGGGGGTGCCCCTGCCCTGCCGTAGCTTTGCAGTCCTGGTCGCTGCCGCCCTTGGGGCGCCTGTGTTGTGTTCGCCGTGTGCACCCCGTGTACCAAATAGCCTAACAACGAATAAATGGTAGAGACAGCGCTGTGCCGCCTCTTTCCTCGCCGCGGGGCACGCGGGAACCCTTGTCCCCCCACCCTCTCTGTCCCTCCGCCCTCTCCGGGCATCACCGGCTGCGTGTTGTGCTCACTTACGCAATGAGCTGAGCTGGGTCTCAGCCTTCCCATACTCATCGTGAGGTTCCGTGAGCTTGGCGCGGGATGGGCGGGCTCCCCCTAAGGGCGATGGGGCGGGTGAGGAGCTCCTGTCCCCTCTCTCCGTGTCACCCGCCCGGTCCCGGTACACGGCGCTGCTCCGGTGCCCACGGGAGGCGACGCCACCTGTCCCTCCGCGGCACTCGTAAAGGGCAAAGCTCACCGCCTCACGGCCGATGTGTGATCTGATTGGTTCCACTGCCCGCCCGTCTGTGCCGCCGCGCGGCGCACCCCGCGCCCATTGGGTGTTTTAGGTATTCTGAGCCCTGATTGGCTGGGCTGACGTAGGGCACGCCCCCCCGGCTGGGCCAGGAAGTGAAGATGGTGGCGGCGGCGGCGGCGATGGCGGCGGATGAGGCAGGTACTGGCGGGTGTGGATGCTTGGTGTTTGTTCGCTGTCTCCCGGCTCCCCGACCTCGGTCCCCGGGGAGCCGGGCCGGTGCTGAGCGCTGTTCCCGCAGAGCGGGCGCGGGGCCGGCGCGCCGCCCTGTCCTTCGCGACCATCGCCGTGGTGCTGGGACTGCCACTGTGGTGGAAAACGACCGAGACCTACCGCGCTGCCCTGCCCTACACGGACATCGATGGGCTCGGCCAGCAGCCGGTGAGCACCGGGCGGGCCCGGGGGCGGCGGCTCTAGGAGCTCGGGAGCCCGGGCTGACGCTGCCCCTGTGCAGGTTCAGCTGGTGGTGCCCATGGCCGTGGTCTTCGCCCCGGGGTCGGTGCCCGGGGACTTGCCGAGGCCGCTGCCCTTCAGGGACGTGCAGGAGATGGAGATTTCCGTGAACCGTGAGAGACCCCCTGTCTGTCCCTGCCCCGTCTGCTCCTCACGGGTGGCCTCGTCCTTTTGTCGGGGTCCCAACCTGCCCATGGCTTCCCTCCCGTGCAGCCCGGAGCTCCCCGGACCCCGAGCCCCATTCACCAACATCACCCTGCCCTGAGCTGGCAGTGCAGGGAGCAGGGGTGGGAAAATGTGGTCCCAGGGTGCTGCAGGGAAGGGACCAGCTCCATTGCCTGGGAATGGGGACGATGGAGCCCTCGGAGGGTGGGATGTGTCTGGCTGGTGTGGGGCTGTCTCAGTACCGGTGTAGTGCTACATCCCATAGTGGTTCATCCCACTGGTACCCAAAGGACATCATGCCTTGTATCCCCCTGGGGTTGTCCCTTGTCCCTGTGAGCACCAGGCTCCTGTGAGGGGCCTGGGATCAGCAGATTCACTCAGGTTTTCTGCCCCTCAGTGAGAACCAGCGTCACGTCCCGCTATGAGATGCGCTATCGCAGCACCACAGCTCAGGAGGAGGCAGCACTGGCTGCAGCTACTGCACGAGGTACTGGAGCAGGGAGTTGCTGGGGAGCTCTTTTTCCTGAGGCTGACACAGCAGAGAACACACTTTGCTTTGTGTCAGAGTGAGACAGGGATTGGAGTGAAATTCCCAACCCTGCCAGTGCTTCTATCTTCCCCAGAGGCTGATGCTGCTCTATACCCGCTGCAGGACACCACCTTGGGCTCTCTGACCATGTACGTGGTCCCTGAAACCTCCTCTCTCCTGCCTCAGGTAGGGAGCAGCACCCTGTGGTGCCAGCCTTTGTGAGCCTCACCCCTGGGAGGTGGCACGTGTCACAGGTGGCTGTCACAGGTGGCACTGTGCTGTTCTCAGGGTGCTGCTCCCGCCCCTCACCCCGTGCTATCCCCAGGGCATCAATGTCTATGTGGGGAAGCACCGCAGCGCCCTGGTGAGGGCTGGGGGTGGCCTGGCTGCCCTGCAGGCCCGGCTGCGGGAGGTGACACAGGTGATGTCCTTCACGGCCAGCTCCATCGCCGCCGCCCTCTCGGACCGCGTGCCCGACGGGCAGCTGGGCCCCGACGCACGGCGCAACCTGAAATCCAGCCTGGGTACGGATCCTCCATCCCTGCTCCCTGGGCTGGGAAAGCCTTCTGCTCCTGGGGAAGATGTTCCCAGGCCTCAGGAAACCTTCTTCTCCTGGGGAAGGTGCCATTCCTGCTCTACTTGTGGCATCCCTGGATGTCTTCCGGGCTAACAGACCCCTTTGCCTGTAGCAGTTGTTTTGTTCTGTTGGTGTCACCTCACACTGGGGTGGGCCAGGGAGGAGGGGACAAGCCCTGCTGCTCTTGGGAGCTCTGTCACAGCCTCGGTGGCTCACAGGCTGCGGGGTCCTTGTAGGATATGAGATCACCTTCAGCCTGCTGAACCCTGACCCCAAGTCCCACACCGTGGACTGGGACATCGAGGGGGCTGTGAACCGCTTCGTGAAGCCCGTCCTGGACAAACTGAGCTTGGTGGCCAATTTTTCTGTGGATTCACAGGTGAGGGCTGGGAGAGATGGTGGGGAAAGTCCAGCCCTTACCTCCCTGGGGTGCACTTCTCTGTCCCTTGTGTGCCTGCAGATCCTGTACTACGCTGTCCTAGGAGTGACACCACGCTATGACAAGGAGTCCTCCAGCTTCCTCCTGAGTGCTCACAGCCTCCCACACGTCATCAACCCCGTGGAGGCCCGGCTGGGTGAGCACTGTGCTCGTGGCTCACTGGGATCTGTCTCATGGGACCATGGCTCCCTTTCCCCCCAGCCCATGTGAGAGCTGCTGGGGTGGCTGTGAAGGAGGAGCTGGGCTGTGGGCTGCTCTTGCTGTCCCTGCCAGCCACAAGAGTTCTGTGACTCTGTCCCACTGCAGGCTCCAGTGCTGCCTCACTCTACCCTGTGCTGAACTTCCTGCTCTATGTGCCAGAGCGCTCCCACTCCCCTCTGTACATCCAGGACAAGGATGGAGCCCCAGTGAGCACCAACGCCTTCCACAGCCCTCGCTGGGGTGGCATCATGGTATGGGAACCGTGGAGGTGCTGGCAGTGCTGGGATAAGGTGGTGGCTCCCCTTTCCCAGCTGGTGACCCTGTTGGCCCTGGGGCCCTGGCTATGCCTCATTAACATGCATTCCCACAGGTTTACAATGTTGAAGCCCCTGCTTCCCCCCAAGCCTCCCTCCCTCTGCATGTGGATGTGGACATGGCACGAGTGATGGAGGTTTTCCTGGCCCAGCTCCGGTGAGGATGTGCTCTTCCCTCCCTAGGCCTCTGTGGAAATCAGTGGGGTCAGAACAGGCTGTACCCAAACAGCTTGTTCACTCCTCCCTCTGTGGGCTCTGGGAGGCTGAGGGTGGCTCTTTGTGGCCTTCGAGGTGCTGGCTACTGGCCATCACTGCTCTATGGCCAGGGATGCTGGCACATCTCCCATTTCCTTAGATAGGAGGCTTGGCTTATCATGCCACACATCCAGGAGACAATTAGGCAGGACTGGGACTAAACACAACAGGGAAGAAGAGCAGGGAGCTAATGGGAATGAAGGCTTCTGATGTGGGCTGGGACCATCCCTTCTACTCCCAGGTTACTCTTTGGGCTGTCTCGGGAAGAGGTGCCCCCCAAGTTCCTGCTGGAAAACCCAGGGAATGAAGGGCTGGCTGACTGGGAGCTGGACCACCTGCTGTGGGCCCACACCGTGGAGAACATCGCCACCGTGTCCACCACCCTGACCTCGCTGGCCCAGCTCCTGGACAAGATCGGGAACATCGTCATCAAGGATGATGTTGCCTCTGAGGTGGGGCTGGGGAGCAGAGGGGGCTGAGTGTCCCTGTTGCCCTCCCTGGCCAGGGACTGACCCTTGGTGTTGTTCCCACACAGGTGTACCGGGCAGTGGCCTCAGTGCAGAGCGCTGTGACCGAGCTGTCCCTGGGCCACCTGCTTGCAGCTTTCCAGGCCAGCAAGGAGGCTGTCACCTGCTCGGAGAGGGCCTTCTTTGACCCGTCTCTCCTCCATCTCCTCTACTTCCCTGACGACCAGAAATTTGCCATCTACATCCCGCTCTTCCTGCCTATGGCTGTCCCAATTCTCCTGTCCCTGGCCAAGATTGTCCGGGAGACCAGGCTGCGTAAGAAGGAGCCCACCAAGATGGACTGAGCAATGGTGCCCTGCCTTGGGGCTGTCCCCACCCCGTGGGGTGGTATTGTCACAGACTCATGGCCCAGAAAGGCACCCCAGGGTCGGTCCAGGCCTGGCAGCTTGGCTTGGGTGTGCCAGGGCCAGGATGCAGGAGTGGGAAGAGAGGCTGCTTTGGGAAGTGGGAAGGGGTCTCAATTTGGGTGCTGAGCCCTCCTGCACCCACAGAGGCAGAGAGGGGAGGGAGGGTGCTGTCTTTGTGCACCCCCAGCTTGGTGCTGTATTCAGAAGAAGCTGCTGTGTAAATAAAGAACCCCCTGTTCTCTGGGGGGCTGATATGGGGCTGTGTGACCCTCCTTTAGCCATCTGGGGGGTACCTATTGCCCTGCCTTCCCCTGGCCCAGCTTTCCTGCCCCACTGCACTGCTTTATGGGCTCTGGCTCCTGTCATATGGGTATTTAGCCAAAAATACTTGGTTGGGGAGGGGGAACAGTTCCTGGGTGGTGCAGTTCCTGGAGCCCATCCTGTCCATGGGTGCAGAGCCCCCGGGGCCATCCCGAAATCCAGCTCCTCCACCGTGTGTAGGTTTGAGGGTGGTTGGGGTGGGTGTCCCTGTGCTCTGGGCCAGGTGTGGGGTCTGTCCCCACCTCACCTGGGGGGCTGACCCCCATGGCGGGGGGTTCGCAGGAGGGGAGACCCCAGTCTCCTCCAGCAGAAAGGCTTTGCCCTGACCCCTGGGAGCAGCGTGGAGCAGCCGCTTTCCTTCCTCGCCCCGTTGCTCCCCCTTCCCGCGGAGCCGGGCGGTGCTGCGCGGCCGGGGGCGGGCCGGGGGCGGTGATGGCGATGCCCCTCCCGGTGCGGCGGCGCGCAGCGGGGCCGGGGCCGCTCACACCGGCGGTGGCGGTGGCGGCGGGGCCATGAAGGTGAAGAAGAGCGGCGGGGCCGGGGCGGCGGCGGCCAGGACCGAGGAGGAGCTGGGCCGAAAGGCGCTCATCGGGCCCGACGACGTGCTGGGGCTGCAGCGGGTCACCAGCGGTGCGTGCCGGGGATGGCGCGGGGGGAGGATGGAGACCGTGTCCCCGTGGGGCTTTTCCCGGGGGGAAAAGGGCAGCCGGTTCTCCTCTCTAAACCGGGGGGGAAAGAGGAGCCGTTCGCCCTTTCAAGGGGGCTGACCCAGAGGGAAAAGGGGAAGCGGTGCTCCCTTCCCCGGGGACAAGAAGTGGGGATGCAGCAGGGCAGGGGACGGAGCTCGCACCGGGATGTGCCACCCCGGGGGGCTGGGGACCAGCGGGGGAACAGGGGAATGCCCGGAGCTGGGGGTGCAGCCCCCCAGCTCTGCTGGAAGGTCGGTGTTGGGATGCTCCTCGCTGCTCTCCCCATCACCCCATTCCCTGTGTCTGCTCCCACCCTGTGCCCACGGCAGTAGGACGGGCTGGATCCCTGGCCATGGAGGGGACTTCAGAGCAGCCCCCAACCCATTTTCCTCCTCTCCAGTATAGCAGCCGTGGTCTTGAGGGCATCGTGGAGGCGGTGGGTGGGAGTGTGTGCCCGGAGGGGCTGTTGTGCTTGGCAGAAGAGCTCGGGACAGCAGCACACAGGGCTGGGGAAAGGCCAGGACAGGGGGGAATAGCTTCACACTGATAGAGGGCAGGTTTAGATTAGATATTAGGGAGAAATTCCTCTCTGGGAGAGTGGTGGGGCCCTGGCACAGAGAAGCTGTGGCTGCTCTATCCCTGGAAATGTTCAAGATGATCTTGGATGGGTCTTGGAGCAGCCTGGGCTGGTGGAAGGTGTCCCTGCCCCTGGCAGGGGGTTGGAACCAGATGGTCTTTAAGGTCCCTTCCTACCCAAACCATTCCGTGGTACTGCCTCAGGCCAGTAATGCCCAGGGACAATCTTCCCTAGTGTCCCAAAAAGTCCCTTTTCCATCTCCTAGGAGGATCTTTGGGTTGTCTCTCTGGGCTGTCAGGGCTGAGGGGCTGCCCGGGGGTCTGGCTGTGCTCCCTGTGCCTCTCAGCACTCTGCCCTCAAAGCCAGCTCTGTGTCACAGGGGCTGTGACGAGCCCTGGAGAGGAAGGATGCAGCTGTGGGTGCTGCTGCGTGCAGGCAGCCCCGTGGGGCTGCTGTGTGAGCAGGATGGGAGGAGGACAGCCTGTCAGGGACTGGTGTCAGCCCTCAGGAAGGGCTTACAGAGGCTCCTCTGAGAGGGGCTGCTGTTGCTGGGGACCTTTGGGTCGCCTTCTGCGAGCTGAGCTGCTCTGCTGGTGCAGCTGCGTGATTCACTGCCCAGAAATGCCCTGCCTGTAGCAGGGAGAGCACGCAGCAGGCACTGAAGCATCCTGCCAGCATCCTCAGTTGGATGGTGAATCCCAGCCATGGCTCTGTGAAGCTCTGTGTGCTCACTTCATGGCAGCCTCCATGTCCCTGCCCTCGCCAGGGCTGTCTGGAGGGGACAGGGCCACCCCACACCCTTGCTGTCACCTCGTGTGGCACCAGTGGGGATGGATGGTGCAAGCTCCTGCCTTCCCAGGGAGCAGGGATTGCTAAGCTGGTGAGCCAGGCTTGGAGCAGAGCTGGTTGTCTGCCTCTTCCAGCCCTGGGTCAGAGTGCTCTGGAGCACAGGGAGGATGTGAAATGCATGAAAATGTTGTGTTCCTCTCCTGCTGTGAGACTTGCTGGTACCAGCGTCACAGCCAGGCACTGTGATGATGTCCCAGGCTTACCATGGGAAGTGCTTCCTGTCCTGCTGGATGTGTGGGAGCCAGGGAATGCTCCCCACACCTGAAGCCCTCAGTGAGTTTGGGGATACAGGTAAACAGTGCACTCATGTTGAGCCTATTGTATCTTAGCACCCAGGAACAACTCCCCTTCTCAAGCTCAGTTTTTGTCCTTGGGGGTTTAACAGAAAGCAAAGAATATTTTTCAGATTTTTAACACCTAATGATTATTTAGGGCATTCTATGGCCTTTGCTCATTTCTACACCCTTAAAAACAGATGACCAAAAATAGCAATGTGAAACTGTTCCACTCTTCTGCTTCAGGTAGGGAGGAGGAAGCACCAGGCTGTGGGAGAGAAGTTCACAGCTGCCCCAACCTTTTGGACGTGCTGGGTGTCAGGGCAGACACCACACCCTGTTGCAACAATTCTCTCTTTGACAGGTTGGAGTTGAAGGAGGAGTTGGTGGTGGGGCTGCAGCAGAAATGTCCTGGTGCCCTGGCTGCCCTTTGCTGTTCCAGAGAGAGGATAATCCATCTTTATCCAAACTCATGGGCCAGCAGCACTCCGGCTCACACATTGAACTGTGTCCTGTCCTGCCTGGGACCTGGGGAGGGCTGACTGTGTTCTGGGGTTGCTTCATCAGCCAAAGCCCAGCAGGGCTTGGTACCACAGGAAAGTGTGTTTTAGGAATGCTCACACCAGGAGCAGGCTCTGTGTTTCTGAGCAGCCTTCCAGGTTTCCAGGGAGAGGTGGAATTCTGGCTGTAGCACAGAATGGTTTGGGTTGGAGGGGACCTTAAAAACCACCTGGTTCCAAGGGCCTCACCAGGAACAGGAGCACAGGAACCTTCCACTAGATGAGGTTGCTCCAAGCCTCACCCAACCTTTCTCTGAACACTTCCAGGGATGGGGCAGCCACAGCTTCTCTGCCCAACCCCTGGCAGTGCCTCAGCAGCCTGACAGGGAAGAATTCCTCCCTAATCATCTTTCCATCAGGCAGCACAGCTGGCCTTTGCTCTCCCAGTGGGTGCCGCTGACCCAGTGTGAGCTGGCTGGGCTGGGAGGGTGGCGAGGCAGGATGTGGCTCTGTGGGCAGCCACAGGAGCCAGCTGGGCTCTGCTCTTAATGTGCTTCTAATAAGCTTAACTGGGGAGTTGTGTGAACTGCCCTGCACGTTCTGTGTCCTCCCAGCGTTAAATTCCCCATCAGCTCTGGGCCCACAACATTTCTGGGTCCAGCCTGGTGGATCTGGGATGCTGCCCTGGGATATCTGGGCCTCCTGGCCAGGCTGGTTCTGGCTCTGCTCCAGCTGGATCAGGTGTAAGGCTGGAGAACCATTTCCTCTGCAATTAGTGAGATTTGTCACTCGCTCACCCAACTGTGGTTGGGAAAAGCGGAAAAAGCTCATGACGTGATTAATTTAAGATTAGCAAAGGAGTGGGGCAGAGCTCAGTTCAAATTGCAATTAATTACTGAGGCAGCCAGAGCATCAGAGGAGTCAGATGTGTAACAAAAGACAAGCTCCAGCCTCTGAGGCTGGCCTGCTTATCACCTACACAATTTGCCTGGAATACCAGATCAAATGTTACATTTTAAGTTTTATTCTAACTCTGATTTTATTTTAGGAAACCAAGGGGTTAAATAATTGGTTACATGCTTGGAAACAGTTTCAAAACAAACTCTAAAAATAAGGAGCACACACGTAATCATTTCTGAAAGTAATCTCTTCCTTGAGCTGTCACTTGGGATTTCTCTGAGACTTCTCTAGGCAGCTTTAGCTAAAGGCCAGCTTGGCACAGGGCTGCCTCAGTGGGTCAGGCAGGCCAGACCCTTCTTGAGGGACTTCCATACCAGTTTCCTGCAGTCAATTAAAGAAAAAAAACCCAAACAAACCATTTCCCTATCTCCTGCCTCAGCAGTTCAAGTCCTGTAAAGCTAAACCATTCAGGATCCATGTTCAAATCAGTTTCCAAATCCGTGGGGTTTCAATAGGCAAGGAGAGAGGGAGGCACTGACAGGAATATGAGGCAGATGTGCATGAATCCATCTTCAAAGCTGCTCCTGGCCCATGACTTCCCTCCCCAATTAATGGGGAGAATGTATTTTATTAGGAGCTCTGAGAGGAGCTGTGGGTGTCTGTGAGGTTTATAAATCCCTGCTCTGCCTTGTCCAGGGCTGTGATGTGTGGCTGTGTTTTGATGTGCTGATTTCTTGTTGCAGAGCCATCTCCCAGAGCTGTGCCAAGCTGCTCTCCCCACGACCCTTCCCTCAGCATCCCACACAGGCTGTGAGCTTTTCCAGGGCTCTGTGTTTCCCTAAGTCTCACAGCACAACAGGAGCTGTTAGGATTCCCAAGGGCAGCACACATGGTGTGTGTGTGGTGTGGGATTCCTCCTTCTCCCAGGGTTGTGGGTTTGGGCCATCCCTGGTGGAAGTGGCAAAGGTAAGAGGAAAGCTGAGGGAGCCAGCCTGAGGGTCTGGGCAGAGCTTGGCTTTGGCTCAGCCCAAAAATAGCTGATTTAGTTGATGTTGTGCACGTGGTTTCAGACTTTGAATGCAGTCAGTGTGAGAAGGGGGCAGGAGAAAGTGTTTGGGTGCCTTGGAAATGGGGGAAGAGCAGCTCCATCCACAGGCTGCAGGGCTGTGATCAAATTAATTGTGAGAGGGTGAAGTCTGGAAAGCTCTAGCTAAAACTAAAAAAAAAAAAAAAAAAGAAAAAAAGAAAAAAAGATGAGCAGGCTGCCACAAAAATCAGAGTTGTGCAGTAGGACTTGGCAACTGAGGGGCTCTGAGGACCTTGGGAGGTGCCTCAGCCTGGAGCCCCCTGCCCTAAATCCCTCTGCTTCCTTGACAGTAAATGTGCTGCTGTGGAAAAACCCCTCTGGGATCCTTCTGGTGCAGGATTTTCCCTCTGGGGCACTACAGCAGCCTAATTCCAGTGCTAGGTCAGAGGGCAGCTGCTCCCTCCCTGTGCAGCCCCCCTGGTCCCTGGTTCTCCAAACCCATGGTTTGGGTTGGAGGGATTTATTTTACAGGAGCAGATCCTGTTTCCTGGCTGGCTTGGTGTCACAGGGCTTGAACTGCTGAGGCAGAGGGCAGGGAAATGGTTTATTTTTTTCTTTAACTGAACCCAGGCTGTCTGGGCAGGTGTATCAATAGCACCTGAAACCTGCCCTGCCTTGCCCTCGGGTCCTGCTCCTGTCCTGCGTCACTGCTTGGCCTCTTCCTGGGGTCTGGGCTATTTTTGCTTCCTCCTGAGACTCTTCAATCTGATAATCTCCTAATCTCCAGCTCCTGGCAATTCCTCTGCAGTTGTCTTGGCTTTATACCTGGCTTATGTCTTGGGAGTTGGCTTCAAAATAGCTCCTGACCTTGTTGGTTAATGCATGTTAGGAAATAGGCCTGCATAACTGCAGGAGCCTTCTCACCTGTTCCCTAAATTGTTGTTGTTGTCTCTGTTGGGGAGAGAAATTCCTGTTACAAGTCACTGCTGTTGCCTCAGTCTCTTGTACAGCACCCTCCTGATTTACATCCATTTCCAGGACCAAATTTTCAGTTCTTTCTTACCCTGGGTGCACTCTGCTTTCCTTAGTGGGCTCTTAAAGCCTTAAAATAGGAGCTGCCCCATCTGAGATTAGACTCTGATGAGCACAGAAATATCCCTGGTGTCTGTGAGAGGGGACACGTGCTTCCTCCTGATGGCAGAGATGGAGAAGGGATCTTGAAAAGGAGCACAACAAAGAGTGTGAATCCTATTGCCCATGAGCTTGTGATAAAAAGGGCCTGGTGGGGTGGTTGCAAAGGAAATTTGGAAACACAGGATTAAATTTTAGCTTTCTGTCATGAGGAGCAAACCTGATCTCATGCATTTAAAGGACAGGGAGAGGTCCAGAGGACAAAGTGCCTTTGTTTGCTTTCCTGTGTTCTTTAGCTCTGTGTTATCCCTCACCTTTTGTGCTCCTCTGTAACACCAGCTGTTAAAATACACACCTGCAGTTCTGCACCAGGCTTCAGGACATGCCAGTGTTCACAGGCAGTGACTGCTGGCATTGTTCTGCTGGTTTATTTTGTAATTTTGCTGGGTTTGGGAGGACAGGAAGGTTTCCTGGATAAAAACTGTCTCTTTCCTGGATTAGGCAGTGGAGGTACCACCTCAGAGCTGTACCAGGGGAAGGAGCACCTGCTGATTCTGAGAGCAAAGTTGGAGACCACTGAACTGTTTGGGGTCTCTTTGGAATCACTTTTTCCTCCAAAGGGAATTGGAGAATTTGTGAAGGAATTAATTGAGCCAGATTCAGGAAGCCAATCACCTCTGCTGCTTCCTCAGACCACCACAGTGGTGTTGGTTGTGATCCAAACTCTTCACAACTGTGACAGGTGTTAAGATAGAAATTGTCTCTAAAGGTGGGCGGTTGCAGATCTTCGGGCATGATCCAGAGATTATGGGAAAGGAGCTGGAGAGGCACCATCAGGAGTGGTGATGTGTGAGTGAGAAGTGGCTGCTAATACCAGGTGAATTGTTTTCAGGAAGGGTTTGGGGATGGAGGTCTGGGATATGACAATTCCCTGAGCTTTAGGAAAGGGTAGGAAGTACTCCTCTTTTGTGACCCATTTTTTACACTACTAAATGTGGGTACTTATGGGGAAAAACCAATCTGATGGGTTTTCCATGGCTGTGCTGCTGTGTCCATGCCTTCATCCCTAAATCAGGTGAGTACTGAAGGCTCAGGGACACACCCTGATGGTTCAGTTTTTAACAGGGAAGCAGCACAACCTGCTTCAGGGGAAGTGGAAGAAACAATATTCTGTCCTGAGAGACCAACCCACCATTCTCTGTAACCATCCCCTCCATGGAGGTTTGATCTCCTCATTCCCAGCTGAAATAAGCAGGGCTGCTGCCTCCCTTCCCCAAATCCTGGCGACGCTGAATTAGGATAAGGGAGGCAGATGAGACATTTAAGTGAGTCACGGAAGTGTGGGCAACTGGGCCCTACAGTAATTTAAAAATAAGTGTGTATGGGATGAGATTAGCAAATCTGACAGTGCTCAGCTAAGCAGAAGGATCTGCCAATTGCAAGCAGCCCATTCCCAATAAGACCTTCCAGTGCAGCCTCAGGCTCCTGTTACGTGTGGGGGAAAAAACCAGCACGTGGCTACTTTGATTGATTTTTGAACAGGAATAGCAGAAACAAATGCAATACAGGCTGAGAGGAATATATATTCCTCTGGTTTTTCTTCTTTTTTTTCTTTCCAGGAGACTGGGCACTGCCAGAGGAGGGAAAAAACCCCCCTTGATTGCAGTATTCTGGCAGCTGATCTTCCCGGATGGCATCCAGCTGTATATTGACATGCTGATTAAAAAACAAAAAACAAACCCAACCAAAAAAAGAGGGTTTAAAATATTATCAGGGCAAAAAGAGTTGGAAGATAACAGCATAGGGGTGCAAGCATCAATGAGCAGGAGCCTGGTGGGGATTCTACCCGGGGTTTACTCCTCTTTGGAGGCTCTGCTTGGCTCTCCTCTGCTCCAGATGAGTCATGGACACTGTTACTGCAGCAACGCTGCTGCCAAGGAGGGGGATAAAGCTGTTGCCATGGTGCTGGATGGGCAGGAATTCTGCAGGAGTAGAAACACTTAATAATTAACTTGCAGACAAACGCGGCTTCAGATTTGCCAGCGTGCTCCAGGGAAGGTGTCCTGGGCTCCTGGGCGACTGCTGCCTGTTGCCAACAGCCTTCCCAGGGAACAGCCAGTGGCCATGGGCCCAGGGAGGGGAAGCTGGGCTGTGGGAAGCTGTGCCTGCTTCCCTCAGTTTGTGTTTTGCATGCTGGTGCTCGGAGCTGGGAAGTTGTGGGACGGGTTAGGAATTGGGGTGGCTGATGTGTCAGAGGCCAAAATCACAGTGTAATTGCAGGACATCTCCCTGAGGAATGCTAAACATCAGGGCCTAAGGCGAGGGCTGGGTTTAAATTCCTCTCCTGTCTTCTTGGCTACTGGTAAAGACAAAAAGGGAAGATTTTTTTTTTTGCAGTTCTTGGGATATTTGACCTAACACAGGCTTGTGTTATCTCATGGTAGTAAAAAAGGCAAGCTTTTAGCTTGTTCTTCCTGACAGTTGGGGTGCTGGTGTCAGTTTTCCTTGTGCTGTGTTGATCGGGAAGGGAAAATCCCTGCCAAATGCCCGGGATGCTTTGAGCAGTGTTCTCTCCCTGAACACCCATTTATAGAATTGTAGAAACTCAGAGTGTTTTGGCTGAAGAAGGACTTTAAAGATCATCCACTTCCATCCCCTCTGCCATGCAGGGACACCTCCCACTAGACCAGGTTGCTTCAAGCCCGTCCAGCCTGGTTTTGAGCACTTCCAGGGATGGGGCATCTACAAATTCTCTGGCATTCCTTTGACTCCTCACCATATGGGGTTGTTGGAGAGCAGTAAAACTGGCCAGGGAGAACATTTAACACCTCTGTTCCTTGTACTGAGCTTATTTGGACAGTTCTCCAAGTTATGGAGATTTGGAAGGAATAAAAGGCTTCTAGGAAAGTGCTGGTGCCAGGTGTTTGTGCCCAGGAGCTCAGAAGTTTCTCACAAAGGTCTTGGATTTCTTAGAGCTGTGCTGAAGTTGGGTTGGCATGGGAAGGTCTGAGCTCTGAGCACTTGTAACTTGTTTTATGTAGTCAGTGACTGAGCCTCAGGTGGATGGATTTGTTGGAGTTTCAGAAATAGGAAAGCAGACAGAAATAAGTGATTAGCTCAGATTAACAGCAGGAATTAGTAGCTGAGAAAGTGTTTTGAATTAGAATGTTAAAGTCTTATTTGCACCTTGGAACCTCCAGAACCAGTCTCCTACATCAATCAAATGTGCTGTTGTTTGAAAGCTGACCTGGCTTGTCTACATAGAGCATTTCTTTAGATTTGTCAGGAAAAAGTGAGTTATTGGAGCTACATTCAATCTGTGCTGTATGTGCTCCTTCCCCAGGGAGGAGGATGATTACTGTGCCAGGAGCTGGCTCAGGGCACAGCAAGGCTGAAGGCCAAAACTGTGGGGATTTTACTAGTGGAATCCTCATCCCTGGAAGTGTTCAAAAGGCCTGTGGATGTGGCACTTGGGACATGGTTTAGTGGTGAACACAGCAGCGCAGGGTGAAAAGTTGGACTTGATGATCTTAGGGGGCTTTTCCAACCTTGACAATTCTGTGATTCCATCTTTGGCTTTCTCTCAAAGATACACACAGCAGGGAAGGGCTCTGCTCCTGTTTTCCTAACACAGGGAAAGGCTTCAGTATCATTTTCAGTGCTGAGGAAAAGAAGCCCTGGTGTGGGGAGAAGAGGCCACCCTTTGTCTGCAGAGGGCTGGAGCAGGGAGGTGGCACAGGGGAGGACACTCCTGTGCCAGTTAAGTGCAGTCAGCTTAGCTCCCAAAGCTGCTTAGCCCTTGCATTCTGCCATAGGGCAGTTTTTAAAACAGGCAAAGCCTCTTAACCCTGGAAAGGCTGGGATTTGATGGAGGTGCTGACTAGTCTGGGAGGAAATGGATGCAGAAGTTGCTGGCACAGAGTTGGAAAAAGGTGATGACCTCTGTGTGTTGGGGGAGAGAATTCTTTCCCCTGTCCTGTCTGAGCAGGGCAGTGTGAGCCTCCAGAACTGAGACTGTCTTCAGAGACATCAGTTTTGAATTAAAACAGGCAGTAGTGGAGATGCATTTGGGCTGCTCTCGCTGCTGGTGTGGCCTCACAGGGCAGCCTTCATTTAAATTTGCTTCCCCCTGCAGATTATTTGTGCACTCCTGAGGAAAATGTTTACAAGATAGACTTCACCAGGTTCAAAATCCGGGACATGGAATCTGGCACAGTCTTGTTTGAAATCACCAAGCCAGCAGCTTCAGGTGAGTTCATACACAAAATAAGGTTTCCATGAACAAATGCTTTCTTTTGCCTTTCCCCACTCCTTTTACTCCATACATTTCCCAAAAGTAGCAGAATCTGTCTGCTGCAGGAGGGCTGGAGCCCCATCTTGCAGCAGGAACGTTTTTCAGGTGTCTCTTTGTACTAACAGGGTGAGCAGAGCTGGCTGCTGCTGTGCTCTTCCTGTTGCCATCTGTGATGGGAAGGGACAGATGGATGTTGTAAACAGGAGCAGAGGAGGAGGAGGAGATCACTGGGTGGTTTTTTCTTGGCTGGTATTCAGCTTGTGCCCCCTGCACATAGTTTAGCTGTTAGTTTAACATCTCTCACTGAGGAGTCAGGAAAATGGTATTTCCAAAGGGGAGAAACTGCCAACAGGCAAATGAAACAAACTGAACATTTGCCTTTTATTTTTGGTTTGATTAATTTTTAGGTGTTACTTGTAAGCATCCAAGTGTTGCCTGTTGCCAGTGGTGATAAAGCCCAGGGCAGCTGTTCTTTTCCTGGCCAAGCACTTTTAACCCTTCCCCACCTCCCTGCAGGTGAGAAGAAGTTTCCTGTAGCTTATAGGTAGCAAACCAAGAAAATGGCTTGTCCAGAGTCACTTTTCAGCCCTGATGTGAAGCATAGAAATTTTCTGGATTTCTATTCCTCATGCTCCAGTAGATGAGGAATAGAAATCCAGAAGATAAGAAATTCCTCCAACCAAAATCTCTCAACATTCCACCTCTGAGTGACCAGGGGTGACACCTCAGGACAGGAGGAGGGGAGAGCTCAGCACCAGAGCGATTCCCTGGCTTGGGTGGCACAAGCACACCACCTCAAATATTTCCCCTGAGTTTGTGGTTCCCGGGCAGCTCTGACAGAGCTCTCTTTGGGCTTTTGCAGAGCGGGAGCACAATGACAGGAAGGACGTGGACCCCAACGCCGGACGCTTCGTGCGCTATCAGTTCACGCCGGCCTTCCTCAGGCTGCGGCAAGTGGGAGCCACGTGAGTAACCCCCCCTGCTCCTTGGCCTGCCACAGAAAACAGCTGAAATCTTAGGGAAAAAAACCCCTCTCTGCCATGTTCATCCTGCCAGGAAGGTGATTGAACAGAGGGCTGTTTCATTTATTTTGAGGCTCTCCAAATCTCTGGCGCTTTAGGTTTAGTCAGGGGCAGGCCTGGTGCTGAAGGCATTGATGCTAAAAGAGGCAAAATAAAGTGGGAAGGCTCTGGGGAGTCCTTAGGGCACCTTCCAGCGCCTGAAGGGACTCCAAGAGAGCTGGAAAGGGACTTTTGGAAAGGACCTGGACAAGGGGAAATAGCTTCCCAGTGCCAGAGGGTAGGGATGGGTGGGATGTGGGGAAGGAATTGTTCCCTGTGGGTGCTGAAGCCCTGGCACAGGGTGCCCAGAGAAGCCGTGGCTCTTCCATCCCTGGAGGTGCCCACGGCCAGGCTGGATGGACCTTGGAGCAAGCTGGGATAGAGGAAGGTGTCCCTGTCCATGGCAGCTTTAAGATGTTTATCTGTGGTGTGTCCCTGTAAAATGCTTTAAGTGAAAGAGGAAACAATAATTTGATTAGTGCTGTTGCTTTATATTTTTGGCCTTTTTTTTTTCTTTTTTTTTTTTTTTCAGAGCTCTCTTCTGCCTTGCAGGACTATTGCAGATCTTATTGAAGCATGAAAGCTCACGTCAGTTTTACCCTTCTTTTTCAGGGTGGAATTCACAGTAGGGGACAAACCCATTAATAATTTCCGTATGATTGAGCGGCACTACTTCCGTGACCAGCTGCTGAAAAGTTTTGATTTTGAATTTGGCTTCTGCATCCCCAGCAGTAAAAATACTTGTGAGCACATCTATGAATTCCCCCAGCTCTCGGAGGATCTCAGTAAGTTCTTTGTTATAAACTTGCATTTCTGGGTTGTCACACCATGATTTTCATCTGAGGTGGTTTGAGGGAGCCCTTTCTTAGAGGCTGTCTCTAGAGAGTGGGTTGGGTAGAATAATTCATCCTTTTATATCTGTGTTAACACTGATTTTGTTTTCTAGTAGGATGTATCTCATCACACACCAGGCAGTTGCTTGGGTTTGTTATTTTTTTTTTTTTTTAATTCATAAAAGGAAGCTTTGGTATCAGGGAGGAAAAAGATAATTGTGTTATAAAACAAGCAAAAAATAAGATTAAAAAGACATCCAATAAATGGATAACTTAAATGTTATGATCTGTTTTAATGTTTGATGTGTTATATTGTGAGCTTGAGAGGTTTTAGTATGAACATAACTTTTATTTCCTCTCCTCTCTCCCAAGACACAATAGCACAAGCACTAAATCTCTGTGATTTTCCTCTTTACAACCCCTAATTGTGTGTGTCAGCACTAATATTGCAGTCTGTGAAAAATACAGTGAGGCTCTGCTGTCAGAACAGAGCAAATTTCCTTTGAGTTTGCTGTTTTATCACTGTTTTTAAAAACAAAGCAAAAAGAACCCCAACCCAAAATGTAATGGGTTCTTTTTCTGAGGTGCCCTTTATATGGTGCTATAATATTTTTGGATTATGAACATTTTTCATCCCTGAAATTGTGCAAAGAAAGAGTGGATGTGGCACAAGGGTTTAGTGAATTCAGGTTGGATTTTAAGCCCTCTGAGGGCTTTTCTAACATAAAAAGTCCATGATTATGGTTGAGTTATTTAAAAGATACCAACAAGGAGTGGTTTGGGCAGTTCCCATTTGGGTTTTGGTTTTTCACCTGATTTTGAAGGATGCTGATCAATGCTTAAGCCCAGCATTGGGGACTATCCCTGAAATAAGGGGTCTCCTTGAGCCAGGTCTCATAAACTCTTGGAGATCTATTTCACACCCAAGATAGCTCAGCTACCTCAGAAGGCGTAAAATCAGCAGAATGGCTTCTGTGGTAGTGTTGGAAACAAAAAAGTTTTAATGAAAGGCAAAATAACAGAGAAAAACCGAGCCAGGTGCAAAAGGTTCTTGCTCCTGGTAGAACATCCCCCAGGTCCTCTGAGGTGTCTTTTCACCTAATTGAGGAGAGAACCTTCCTGGGCTCTTGTCCTTTTTGAGGAGACCAAGGATAGTTCTGACACTCGGTTTACGGGGAGCACATTCCTCTATGTCCCTGTTAATTGGTTAATTGGGTTTTTTTCCCCCCCTCACAGTTCGAGAGATGATCCTGCATCCCTACGAGACACAGTCGGACAGTTTCTACTTTGTAGACAACAAGCTGGTGATGCACAACAAGGCAGATTATTCATACAGTGGAGGACCTTGAGCGTGGGCTGGATGGCCCCAGCCATGCTGGCCTCCCCTTCCCTCTGGAAGTCGTCAGGGATCCCAACACCTCCAGCTCCTGCAGTGTCACCTGGACAAGGATCCACCAACCAAGGACTCTTTGCCACAGTAGGAGTTTCATGACATCTCTTTTGAGCTTTGAAGCAGACCCAGTTCTTCAGAAGTTTTAAGCTAAAAATGATCTTTGGATACCACTTCCCTAAGTTCTTTAAGTGTCTGCTTTGAAAATGGCCTTGTGGGACCTGAGGGGTTTTGCCCTAATTCTGTGAATTTATGTTCTTGCCCTCGAGTATCTTTTAGGATTGCTTTCCCAAAGAATGTAATCAGAGAAACCATGGGAGTGGATGGATGCAAAGGCAGAGGTTTGGGTGGTTGTTTCTCTTTGTGGATGCTTCAAAGGCCAATTTAACTTGTCCAGCCTGTTGAAAATATCGAGCAAAACATCTCACAAAGGAAAGTTTCATCTTTAGACTGGCTCTCTCCATGAGTATTTCATCCTTTAGTTTCAGTCCTTCTGTGTGATGTTCTGTTTAACCTTGGAGACACCAGAACCTGAAGTGAAGAGCAGTAGTTCAGTGACAGAGCTGTGTTAATTGGGTGTTTTTACATTTACATTCCTTTTACATTTCAGATGAAGGTAAAATGGCATTGTGGGTCTATGAACCTCCATAAGTACATTCCATTGATTTCAGTTTTTTTGCAGAATAATCAGGAAAAACAGAAGGATTTTAGCTTTATTTTACATTTTTGCTTTATTTAACATTCAGCCTTTTCATGTCACACATTTCCCATGTCTATTTTTTTCATCTCGGCTCGATACCAAGATAAGGACTTCAGCACTGCTTGTTAGAGCAACATTTTAATTGTCTAGGGCAGCTGGGGAGTGTGGAATTTCCAGTTTTCTATGTGTATCTGCATTTAAAGGAGGTTATGACAGCGTTTCCCCTTTGTTAAAAACATTTCTCATCAGATAATAATACAGGTGAAGCTAAATCTAATAATCTACGACTTTAACACACAGCAAAAAATTTAGCAAGAGTTCTCTCTTCTCTTCTGGAAGAAGTTTAACACCAATTTAGCCCAAGAAATAGCAACACCAAGAATAAACTAGTGTGGGGTGACCTGTTGTCATGAAACCCTTACTCTGAAGGTCAGTTCACTGATACTTAAAAAAAAAAAAAAAGAAAAAACAAGAAAAATAAAAGACAGTTGCAGTCTGTAGATATTTCTATAAATACTTGATGTCTCCATGTCTAATTCTGTGAGTTGAAGTGGAACATTCTATGTTAGCCTCAGATAGGTGTAATAATTGTAATAATTTTTATAAAAATACCATTTCCAGTCGTGATGAGCGTCTCTGTAGTCGCAGCCTGTGTCAGACAGGACAGACAATTCCAAGTGTAGCCTAAGGCCTGGGAGGTTTTTGTGCTCTTGTTGGGGTTGTGGTCACTTTTCAGTGTGTCACCATTTGTATTTGGCTTGGCTTTTTTGACTGCTGAGAGAGGAGGCAGTTTAAAAATAAAAAGAAAAACCCAGTGATTTTAGGTTACAGCACAGTTTTTATTAAGCTTGGTGGCTACAAAAGTGTGTCAAGTTCACTGATTTTACACAAGGAGTAGCTTGTAGTAATTCTTATCACAGTGAGACTTGTGTTTATCACTATTTTTTGTCTCTAGTGTGTTAAATCATACAAGTAGCCTACAGCTGACTGATCAGTTTGAGAGGTACGAAAGATTTCCTCATTATTTGTGCAGTACTTTGAGCTACTGACCATTAATTTTATAGCACAATAATTACTAAAGATGGAAATAGTTTCAAAAATGTTTTCATTCCTCCACGTCATCTTTTTTTTTTTTATCAGGGCTGTTAAGTCATGTCTCCAATGAAATTTTGCAAGTTTTAAGTATTTCTGAGCTTTGTTTCAATTTGCAGGAGGAAAAAAATTGCTGATTTAAAGACAAAATAGAGTGAATGTTTATAATTACCACCCTGTACAGGGTTTTTTGGGGGGTTATTTTTCACCTGCTGTTCATAACAGTCACTTCAGTGCATAAGATTTTTAAAAGACTTTTAGGAATTGAATTTGCCCAACATTTCCAGTCATTTATTGAATATGTTGTGATGAGATCAGTTGTACTTTGGTGTGGACTCTTGGGTCATTTGATGGAGTTTCCTCTGAAATAGTTATGTTCTGCTCCTTTTTTATGCTATCTCCTTTTAGTAGTTATTAAAAAAGAGTAATTCCATAAAAATATTACTGTAATCAAGGGAAATTTGAGTGGTAGACATGCTCCTTATAAAAGAACCAAGAGGAAGTCACTGTGTTCCCAGGAGTGCAGAGTGTAGATGGAATTTCTGACATTTTTCTAGTGTAGTTTTGAGGTTAAACACAAGAGGATGAATTATCATCTGCTCCTCTCTGAAATCTTTTATAATTCAGATTATGTATGTAGTGATTCCAGCCTCACAGAAAATGTAGTGTGAATCATATGGGAGATATTACACTGAGTGAGTTTGTTGCCTAAATATTATTAGGAATATTTAAAGCCAGAAATAAAGATTGGACATTTTCAATAAAATAAATTTCAACCAATTTTAGCTCTAGCTTTTCAGTTGGGCTAATTTTAATCTTATTAATAATCCTCAGAGTTTGTCACAAGCAACAAATTCTGCTTCCTAAACCAAGGCAAACAACAGAAATTTCTGTGGGAAGTGCAGTGAAAGTGCTTTTTTCTGTGTCCCACTGAAGCAGTTATCACTGTTGTCTCTCTGTTTCACTTGGGAACCCTCTGTTAGCATTTCCTCAAGGCCATCCACATCCACAATCTTTGCAAACACGAGGTTCTGTTCCTTTCCCACCTGCTCATGCAGCAGCATCACTTGTGGTGTTGACATGAGGCACATAAACAGCACTAAAAAAAGAATGTTTCTTCAAAACCTTTGGCTGTAGAGTTGCTGTTTTCAGGCCACTTCTGTCCTTGTTTTGCTTAAAAACCACCTTCAAAATTTAGTGTTAAAGACCAGACTTCATGCAACACCCAATAATTTCAGCTTCCTTCTGAGAGGGAGCTGAGTTTGCAGCTCAGTTGTGAAACCCACATTTTTTCCCCTTAAATTGGCAGCTGGTTCTTATTATAAACCAGTTGAGAATGAAGTCTTAGCAGCATTGTTCACAGAAGAATTTGTTAATCTTCTTGACTAGCTATTATTTTGTATTTTAACATTCATCATTATTGGGTTTACTTTGGATGTTCATTGCAAAATCACAAAATACTGGCTCTGGGAAAAAAAGAATTGTTGTATTTTCTTCCTTGATCTCATTTTAAACATGACTTTAATTAGCACTACAGCTTTGTTTTAACAAGCCAGCCTGGCAGTTTGGGATCTGAATTTCTGAAAGTGAAAGAAAACATCCCAGAGCTAACCAAGATTATCTGCTAATAATGCCCTCTGTTTCCTGTCATAAAACAGGATTAAGTGTGTGCTTTACACAGTGACTTAATCTTGGAAAAAGAAACGAAGTCTCTCTGAGTGCTAATAGTGACATAATTTTTCTGAGAGACAGGGAAATTACAGCTCAACACATTCTTTCAGGGAAATTATAATTTGACATATTTTCTTCACTTTGTCAGTCTTGGATTCCTTTCATAGTCAGGGTTTTTAAGAAAAGCAGCAATACATTAGTGGTGAGCTGCATGCTCTAATAACTCACACTTCTGTGGCAGGGAGAGAACCATTTTTTTTTTTTTTAAATAATTAACAAATCAGCTGTGGTTGAGAATCTAGAAACTTTGCTCTCAGTTCAGTGGCAAAAGCCAAAATTGTTTCTGTGAATTATCCGTTGTGTGGTGACACTTCTGAAATAACTGAATGATCCACCCTTCCTGACTCAGAAGAGTTTATTTATTTATTTATTTATTTTAATGTAGAAAGTCTCCCCAGGGTTGGAAACAATCTGCTGGGGTTTAGTTCTTGCTCATAATCTTTCTCTATGTCTTGATTTTTGAGCGGGTCAGTAAGATGCTCTATTTTCCACCTCTGTCCTCTGAGTTTTATTCCAGAATCTTGTGTAGTGTCATAGTGGTGGCTGGCTGTGTGTGAAACATGCAGGCTACTTCCAAAATCTCTTCAATGTGAGAAAAAGGTGTTAAGGTATATGGAGAATTATCCTACATATCAACCCACAAAAAAATGAACCCCAATCTTAAAGACAAAAGCTACGGGGAACTTTTAGTCATGCAAAGATTGGGGCTATTTAAGGTAAGAAAATGCAAATACCCAACTGTCATATTTAGTAAGTATTATAAAAATGCTCTATTAATTATTCATAGCCTGGAAAAGATGGTTAACAGCTCCATTTTAATTAGATCTGGTTAGGAAGGAAACCATAGAAATCATTGCTGTTGTTAGGGGCTGCAAGGCAGCAGCTGGAACTGTGTGTGTGGCACAAAATTTGGGCAGGTTTGTCTGCATTTGGGGGGAAAAGTGAGGGAAAGGAGGACAAGGACAGAAAAAAACATTAATTTCAGCTATTTGGACCCAAGAGCTTCAAGACCATGGTGAGTGACTCAGTTTTCTCCTGGGTCTCAGGCAGCTGGGAGCTCCTGCTTGTGGTTCTTCTCTCTACCCCCAGCCTAAACACTGCCTAAATTGATAGAGGATTTTCAATATTCATAATAAATACCACTGAGAGTTCCTATCATTTAATCCACATGGAAACTGCTGATTTCTTTGAGGGCTGTGATGCTCCAGGTCTCACCTTGCAGCTCAGTTGTTCTCCCCATCACTGGTCAGTGGGTGAAATGGTGTTTGTGTGTCTGCAGCCCCCCAAAAACCCCCTGTGCTCCTGCCTGCTCTGCTGTCTGCTTGTATCTGAATACACCCAGCAAACCTGTTTGAATGTGACTTTTTTTTTTCTTGGTATAGAAACAGAATTGTCTGTATTAAAATGTATTTATAAAAAAAAAATCTATTTTTTGTGGAGGGAAAGTAGGATTCTGGTTACTATACCACTGGGGAAAGTGTTAGGAGCATTTTTACTGAGTTAATTTCTAATTCTTTGTACCTTGGTAGTGATTTGTTTGCTAGGAGAACATCCACTGTGGCCCATCCTGTGGCAATGCAATGCACTGTCATGCAGAAAATCTGGTTTTCAGAAAACTGGGAGTCCTTTGTTTCCCTTTTGGGACAGGAGGGAACTGAGGAGATCACCAGGAATAGAAGGAACCTTGGCACAGAATCTGTTCTGTGGTTTTGGCTTCAGCCTGTTTGACTTTTTGCAGATTAAGTAGAGAGAGAGAAAAGACTGAGACTTCAGGATTTAAAAAAAAAAAAGGAAAATTAGATGCTACAATTTAGTCTTCCTGTAGGAGAAGGAGAGTCCTTAAATTAATTTATACAAGGTTTAAATAGGGACTGCACTTGCTTCAATTGGTTTAATATTGGCAGCTTAGTCATTGATGTGCATCCTAGGGAATATGCTTAACTTTTTCCATTACCTTGGAAAATGGTTCAAAAACATGTCACTTCCATTAGCAAGTGTTTCTTCTCCTGTAACAAATTGCAAAATGTAAAAAAAAAAAATAAAGAAATAAATTATTGATCCTAGAAACGAGGGTGATTGTCTATTTTATTTAAATGTTTCTGTGAAAAAAATGTTCAAACTTTCATTTCATGTCTCTTCCATCAATATTCAAATTCCAGCTTTTGTGCAGATGTGTGTGAGCAGCTTCATTCTGTGGTGATTGATGGAAAGACTCTGCAGTGGTTTGGGTAGTTCTCATCACATTAAAAGTGTTCAAGTGGGATTTAACTTTTAGATTGGGAAAATGTCTTGGGGTGTAATTAAAATAAATTGGTATCAATTACATTAGTGGCACTTTGGAGTTGCACAGATCACAGCTGTGTAGCAGGTTGTGATTTAAAAAAAAATTGCAAGTTTGAACAGTCAATTTGGGAATTTGAAAAAATGAAAAATGTGAAAAATAAATTAGTTTCAAAGTACATTAACAGAACCTTGGAGTTCCCTGGATCACTCTTATGCACCAGGTTGTGCTTCTGAAGAATTTCTGGCTGCACTTTGAAGAATCAAGTTTTGAAATTAATGTGAAAATTGCTGTCTCTGCCTTATTGACTAAAACTGAACCAGCTGCTCAGGCTGAAGTGAGTTTTACTGTGGTAATTCCACCTTGGTGGCTTTGATATTTTATTCAGAAATTCCTGGGAATACCTCTGTGTTTTCTGTGAGCAGAACACTCTCAGAAGAAGAGAAGTGGGATGGTTTTGTTTGAAAATATCTTCTGTAACTCATTTTGATTCCCCAGAATTCCTGGGGACTCCTCACTGCCACAATATCCTGGGGGACATCGTTGTGTGCTGGAATTTGAGTGAGGAATTTTTTAATACAAGGGTTTCCCTTCTGGATTGTGACTTGGCATTCTTGCTGATTCACAGAATACCTGAAAAGGGACAAAAAGACCAAAATCAGTGCTAATAACTAATAAAGCAGGTTAAACAGTCTCTCTGATTACCTGGACTTGTTTAGAAATCTGAGATTGCAAAGATCCTTAAAAGACAAAAAAAAAAAAAAAAAAAGAAAATAATTTTATTCCCATGAAAACTCCACAGTGTTAAATGTCTGCCAAAAATATCCTGCATTACCAATGCTCCCCCCATCTTTAGCTGGTTTCTCAGTCTCATTTATTAACAAATATGCCTAATCATTCTGGAGATGTTCTCTGCTTCTCCTCAGATTCTTATTTCCTTTGGCATTTCTCAGCTGCTGAGTTATTGTGGCAAATCTTATGTGTTCACCCCATGTTTCTATTTTATTTGTCATTGTTCAAGGGCATTCATCTATCTCTGACTTGCATTCCCTTAATGTTTTTCACTTGTAGGAAGAACACTTCTCAGTGATAAAGTACTCCAAATTTCCCCTTTTTTCCCTCTAACACAATAGATCTCACTTTAAAGATAATTTTAGAGATTACTGAAATCTCTCATTGCATGCTAGGATAACCCAAAACCATTTATTCTCCCTATTTGAGCCCACAAAATAGAGCAATTCCTCTACAGAGATGATTTTTTTTCCTTTCATCAGTGCTGTACAAGAACTTTAAATAGGAGGTGAAATCATCCTGGATAATGTATTTTAATTAAAACTACAAAGAGAATTTAGGTAGGTAGAACATAATTGCAGTTGGATGATTCCCAGCCCTTATTTTGAAAACTGACTTGGGACCTTATATAACAAAGGCCTGTTTTATTTAATAATAATTTAATTATTCTAGTGGAGGGCGTAAACCATGTTAATGAAGCTGCATATGAAAGTAATCTGTAGCAAGAAATAAAAACAGACAGGGAATTTACAAACAGCAATGGAGAAAACACATAATTAAATTTACTTTATGAAAGGGAGATAACACAGACAGGAGGGGAGAGTTCCAAACACCTTCAGTTCTTCCTTTCCTGTTGAATGAGAGGATAAATCCATGTGAGGAGACTAACAATTTGGGATTAAATTAGATATGAGGAAGAAATTCTTCCCTGTGAGGGTGGTGAGTCCCTGGCAGAGGTTGCCCAGAGAACAACATGTGCCAGACCTGAAAGCTAAAAATATTTAGACTCTATTTTGGTAAAAAAAACAACCCAAAAAACAACCAAACAACAAACCCAAAACTCCAACTCCAACAACTTTGTTTTTCATGAGTTACTTGAAGGGCACAGTGCGCCAATGTCGTGCCTGTGTTACTCTGCTCGCTGGCATTTGACTGGGGTTGAAAATCATGTTTTTATTTCCCAAATGCATTCCTTACCAGCCTGATCTATAATTAAGTGTCTAATTAAACTGCTGCCTGCTTTGATGTCTGCACAGGTTCCTAAATCAGGAGAGCAGAGGCTTCACTGTAACCTTAAAATTAAAGTGTGCACAGACCTGAGCACAAGTTCAGAGGAACAACATTGCCCCAGACACACCAGGCCTCTTCAGCACTGAGATGTCAGATTTTAAAGATATTTCCCTGCTGAAATTCATCAGCTGGCATTGCTTATCACCTAAATTCGAAATAACAGTGCAGAAATATTCCTTGCAGCTGACAAACACCGGGCTGTGCTTCCTGTGGCTGCGTGGCAAGAGGTGCTTGGAGGAAACACAAGCACAAGTGTCACCACTCAGATAACTTTTAAGAGCTATTATTTCAGCCTATGTTTAAATTTCTGTAAGATATGTTAAGATGAGAAAGATCCTTTCCAGCCAAAGCAAAAATTTGCACTTTTTTAAACTTTTAACGCCAACCAAGCCTTGCAGTTTTCTCCTAGATCAACTGCATATTTGGTAGACAATATTTTTCTGTATGTCCTGTATATTTTAGGAGGGTTTTTTTTAATGTTCTGAGGTTGTTGTAGGGGGAAAGGCAAATACAGAGGGAAAGGCAAATAAAATAAAAGCCTCAAGAGATGGCTCGGGCCTGGTGCCTCCAGCAGGCCCGAACACGCTGGGCTTATTCATCTCCTTGAAATTAAATCCCAGCAGCTTCCTGGACAAGCAAGATCTTGAATTCTGTGCTCAAATAACATGAATTCCCTTCTCCAGTGGTTTTTTGGGACAGATGTGCTTTTGCCTGGGCTCTCAGTGGGTTTTTTTCCCTCAGGCACCCAGCCTGGGCTGCTGCTGGAATGAATTTCCCGGTGCCGATGGTGTGAGTAAGGAATTAGTTCCTGTGACTAACGAGGGCCAGGCCTAATTGCTTTTGTCAGGAACAAATCTTTAATGGTTTTTCTGTCCTCTCCTGTGCCCAGGTCACAGCTGGATCGATCCAGAGCAGGATTTCCCCATTCATCTAACAGCAAAATGAATTTATTGGGACCTTTATGTGTCCAAAAGGCTCCAGAAGAGCTGGGATGGGGATTTTGGGAAGTCAGGACGAGGGGAAATGGCTTCACACTGAGACAGGAGAGGTTTAGATGGGATGTGAGGGAGGAATTTTTGGCTGTGAGGGTGGTGGAGCACATGGAAGTTGTGGCTCAGGGTCAGCCTTGGAGCCACCTGGCCCAGAGGAAGGTGATGGAACAAAATGGTCTCGAGTGTCCCTTCCCACCCAAACCATGCTGTGGTTTTGTGATTTAAAAAAGACCTAAAAATCATCAGTTTCATGCTTCAGTCAGCATTTACTATGATTATACCCAATACCTGGTATTTGTCACCAATGTGCTGCTTGAATAAGAGCCCCTGGGTGAAATAAGTGCCATGTGCCTTAATGACCTTCCCACTGCTGCAATTTTCAGTAATTTCAGTATTTTCCATGCAAACAAACATTCTTTGTGTCTGTGTATTTCTTTGAACAAAAAAATAGCCCTTTTCTGCTTCTACACAGACTGCATTTAAATTCTGCTTTATGACAACTGCATCATTCATTACTTTAGTAGTTCTCAATTCAATTTTTGCTGGGACCACGGATGGAAAATGCTTCTTTAAAGTTTCCATTTATGTCATTGCAGGGAGGGAAAGCACAGTGAACTAGAGAGTTAATCTTCTACTACTGAGGGTTTGGGGTTTGTTTGTGTAAGACTGGAAATGAATTAGGAGGCCAGGAAAAACTCCTGTAAAAGTGTTTGCTGGTTTTGATATTCAATAGCCTAAACACAAACATTTACACACAAATCTGGAAGCCTGAGGTACAGAAATGGAGCAGCAGCTCTGGTAAACTAAATTCTGGAATCCAAATATTTATTCCAGTAGTTTAAATTTGTTTGAAAGTGCCAGTAAGTCAGTTGCACTTCTGAAGCTTTGTGTACAATAAAGCTGATGTGATATTCAGTGTTTTATCTGTTCCATAATTCCAGCTCATCACTGCTGGGTTTAAATAGCTCAGTGCTGTGCCAGGGGTTTGAAAGATTGTGCAGAGAGAATTCTCCTCAGATCAGTTCCTATCTCAACAACAGCAAGTGAATGTTCAGGGGTGATGCTTTTATACCAAGAACATGCAAATATGGGAGGCAGAAGTCTTGTAATAATTTGGCCCCGTGAGAAGAGAAAAGAGCTTCAAAACATAGTTCCAATATAAATGGTTATTTGAATGTTTTGAAGTTTAAATGAAACCTGCAATAAAAAAAAGGTTAAGCTAATAAATCCTAAACTTTAGAGTGCAAATTTTTCCTAATCATATGTTGGAGAGGGCAGCTGTGAGCACTTTCTTCTGTTTGGTAATAAGATATTTTTATAGTAATTACACTAAATGTTTTTTTTTTTCCTAGACATGTTTGCATAATCTCTTTGGAAGAGGCTGATTAAGCAGACAGCATTAGCCTTGGACAGGGAAAACTTCATTCCTTCCTTTCTTTCTCCCCCTTTCTTCAGAGTGCTGCTTAAAATGGAATTTAATGCTAATACATCTGAAATAGATTTGCAGTGTGTGCAAAATACTGATTTTATGGTAGGTACAAAATAAGGTGTCACCAGCTCAGAGGAAATGTTTATGTGCTCTCTCTCAGTAGGTCAAGTTATTTCAAAAGTCAAAAATGTGGATTGCACAAGCTGAGGGTTATTCATGTATGTAAACTTTTATAAAAGTAGTTAAATAAACATAATTTCAAACTTTTTTTTAGTAATTGTTCTGGAATTGTAATTATAATATAACTCTTTCCTCATGAACCCATGTTTCAATGAGTTGGTTTTGTGTCTATCAGAATCACTAATGCTAAACTGAAGCAAGACAATAAAATTTCAGATGTGGGAGCCTGAAGTGGAGCAGGAAGGGAAACCCAAACCCAGACAACTTATATTAGTTAATAACTTGCAGTATTGTTTGTTTGTTTATCTTAATCAGAACTCTTTTAAATAAAAGTTATTACAGGACTTTTCTTATAACTTCTGTGAAATGTCCAACCATTAATTTAATTCCATTAAATATGGAATGCATTGGAGAAAATACTTTCAGGTGCTTTGAATAAAGAGCTTCATAAAGAGAGCACAAACCTCTGGTGTGGATACAAGAAACTCCAGAAAGCACAAGAAAAAACATGTTAAATTGTTTTTTTCCCTTTTGTTCTTTATGTCTGATCATTCTTCAGAGACTCATTACCAAAAAAAAAAATATATATAAAGTCTGACAGTTTGATTTCTTCTCAATTTTTTCCTCCCCTCCAGCTTGTGATCATGTGTGTGGTCACAAGCATGGAATATATTGGTGCCTCTGAGGGAATGGCTGAGCCTGAGGCCACAGAGGACCCAGTGACACACAGGAATTTACAAATCATGGATGGCTTGTTGTGCCATAAATTATAAATCTTTGACCCAGAAAAAGCAGTTCTGCTTTTCTCGCTTTCAAATCTGTGAATTTGGAGTTTCACAGATATTTAACTCAGCTTGATGATGTTGTCCAGATTCCTACTGTCAGTTTTGATGGATTTTTTTTCACATGCCGTGGGTTTGCTTTAATCATAAATATTTTATTACATTTCTGTTGTGTTTTTAGAGTGATGAGCCATCCCACTGCACTTCCTCTGGTGTTAAAACACTGGCAATGCTGCTCATTCTGTCAGGAATATCTTGCCAAGGCCTGTGGTGTTCTGGACATGGTGTGGCAACTCAGGAGGGGAATTTGTAAGGAGTTTAAAAAAGGTTTAATGAGAATTTGGTGCAAAGAGTGACTGAAAGTCACAGAGAGCTGAGCATCTCACTCCCTTGGGGTGCTGAAAATGCTTCAGAAAATCCATGTGACAACTCTTTGCTGTTTGCAGAGAAAAGCTTTGAAAAGGAGAGTTTTATCTGGGAATTCCTTGAGGATGGAGGTGTGCAGAATTCCCACTGGGACTGAAGTGGCTGAAATGAATTTGAGGGGTTTGCAGGGTTGGGACACCTGGTCCTGCCCAGCGCTGGGAGTCCTGGTCCAAGACTGGGATCTTCTGCTGGAGTCAGAGCTCACAAACACACAGAGCTGAGGGAACCCAACCCTCCTCTGAGCTAGACCTGTGTCTGTATTCTTAGAGAACAATATTTACCAATTATTCTTATTATTTTTGGCTTAAGAGTGATGGTGACATATACTAAGGCATCAGAGTAGCTGTGTGTTCAAGAGCCACAGGGGTACAAAAACAGTGCCTGAGCAGAGTGCAGGGGCTGCTTTGGTTTTGCTTTTCCTCAATGCATGTCTGTATTAAAATGTGTATTTATTTGACTAAAGTGTGAAATTTTTAAAAAAAAGGCACTTAAGGTAATAATATCCTTCTAATAATATCTACTCTAAATACTGTGTACTTAGTTGTAAGTTGGTGACTCTTAAATTGTACTGAATATATATATGTATTTATTCTATGTTTTTAATATATATTTAGTGTTTTATATATATATATATATATATATATATATATATATGCATGCACACTGTTGATAAATAGTATTTTATATGTACATATAATTTTATATGTACATATAATTTCCTGTTCATATACAGTGTTTTATATACACATATTGTGCTTTAAATATATATTGTATATATTTTACACACATTTTTAAAGGCATGTTTATTTATAGAAGCATGTATTTATATTTATAGTTATAAAATATTTATATTTATAGGCTAAAATTATATATTTATATTTATATTTATATACTGTTTAGCAGCTTTATACTCACTACATGCTTTAGACTTACCATAATATTCACATTTCTAACAATGTGTCATACTTAACTTTTTCTGCATTTCTTTATCCAAACCTAAAGATGGCCAAAACCTGATTCCCCCAGCTCTAATATGTTTGCATAACTCTCATCCTGCAGGTTTGTTTTTTTCCTGGCTGCATTTCTTCTGCTCCTTATTCTCTTTGCAGGAAGAGGAGTTGGAGTCAAGTGAGGATTTCTTGGTGCTTGCGTGAGGGATTACAAAGCTGCATCACATGTTCCTCCTAAGTCTCCTTTATCTGTCTGCCCATAATCTGATTTTAAGTCTGGACTAGCAGGAAAGGGTGAGGGTGTAGCTTTAGGCCTTGGTTTGGGCAGAGCTCCCACCTTGCTGGGAGACAGTGGCCAATTAAACCTCTGTGTCTTTATTTTAACAATTCCATCTCCTTTGTTCCATCCTTGCTTTTCCGTGGTCTAAATCACCCAAGCTGACTCAAGTTTTAACCTCCTTGGTTTAGTCTGAGTTTACAGCCTCTGTGAATAGAGAATCCCACAATGGGTTGGGTTGGAAAGGACCTTGAAGGCCACCCAGTGCCACCCCCTGCCACGGGCAGGGTCACCTTCCACTGTCCCAGATCATCCCAAGCCCCATCCAGCCTGGCCTTGGGCACTTCCAGGGATGGGGCAGCCACAGCTTCTCCAGGCAACCTGATTTTTTTTGGGTTTCTGGACTATTTTCCATAGTGGTGTTCAGTTCCCTCTCCAGCTTACTCTGGGTTTATATTGCATCACTTAAATCAAAATTGTTTTTATTCTACTTTATTCTACTTTATTCTACTTTTCTACTTTTTTATTCCAGCTTTGTGGAAAATCAGAGGGAGAAGGTTGTTCCTGAAAAACTGGCCTGAAGTTTAGCTCACAGTATGAACCTGCTGAAAGATTTGGTTCAGCATCACAAGAAACCCCACTGGAGGAATCAGTTAAAACACAGATGCTCTCTGGATGTGGCCAACTGCAATTTCTCTCTTCTTTTTTATTACCATTAAAAAAATAGGGCTTAATAATTCATGTTAATGTTTCGTTTATGTGGCAAAAGATAAGAGGCATGAATGGGAATAATTTCCAGCCAAGTAAAAATTCTACTAAATAGTTTTGTTCTTTTTTATTAAAAAAGCAGAATTTAAAATTTCTTTTTAAATACAGTAAAACTTTGATATTTTCCACTGAAGTATATTTGTTGCTTTGGTTTAGTCTGTCAGCAGCTTGTCCTCTATCTTCTAATACTTGCAGAATTTTCAGTTCACGTTTACCAAAACCCAGAACTTCTTTCAAGGGGACTATGAATGTTTTAATAGGCAGATTTTATCTTTTGAGTGGTCTGTGGTGGATGTTGTTGCCATCAGTGGCTCCAAGAAATAAGTTAAATGGTTGTGTGCTGTGAGTTCTGTGCTCATTTGCAAGCAGCTTTTGTTAAAGAAAAAAAAAATAAAAAGAGAGGGGAAAAAAGGTCAAGAATTTGTTTTCCTCTTATTTCTGGAAGACGAAGAAGATGAGTGGCTTGATAAAATGGTGTTGACAAGTTCAGCTGTTAACCATATTCTCTTTAAATAATATTTTACATTTTTTTCTTTTTTTTTTTTTTTTTTTTGTTTTGTTTTTACATCAGTCAGTAGAAAATCATCACGGTAAAGCTACATATCCTGCGGGCGAGTTCTGGGAAAAAAAAAGAGATAAAATTCCTGTTCCCGTGGGCAGTGCCGGGCGATGCCTTCGGGCTGTGGTTCACATCAGGGCGATGGGTTTGGAGCCGGCGTTGTTGCTCAGGTAGGACGGGGACACCGTGTCCAGCTCCATGAAAGCCGAGTAGAGCGTGGTGAGCTGCAGCTCCGGCGCGCTCCCGTGCGCGCTCCCGTGCGCGCTCCCGTGCGCGCTGGGGGCGCCGCCGCCGCTCTCCAGCTGGCAGTGCGAGGGAAAACACTGCGGGGATGATGAAATGAGGACAAGGGGATCCACGGCCAGGCTGTCGTCCTTCAGCTCCTCCCAAAGATTCCCTACAACAAAAAACCAGCCCGTGTTGGTTAACAGATTTATTGGAGCCCTGGATGC